>NW_009259100.1:1839484-1858929 GCF_000687185.1 Egretta garzetta
TTGTTTTTCCTCCCTGGCGACTTCAACCTAATGGAGAGGTTTAGCATCACCCTGTTGTGTTTCTGCCATACCCCAGACATGCTCCTTCCCCTTTGTTTCACTTCAGGACAGCAGCTTTAGCCACCCCACCCACACTCGTCCCACCTTTTTGGCTGGCAGTTGGTTAAGAAAGGTTATTTCAAGCATTAATCAATCTTCCCAGTCCCTGGGAGATGAACCAATAAAGGGGAAGGTGATTCTCAGCAGTTTCCTTTCTCCCCCAGCCCCCTTTCCAAACAGTTTATTTTAATTGGTACTAGATTATTTTCTGCAACCGTTACTAAGGAAACCTCTGTTACTATAGTAACCGTGTATGTTAAGTCAGTAGCCCTATATCTATTAAAATGCAGTATATACACATGCTGCGTGTGGCGGGGTTGCTAAATATCAACACACACACAGAGAGCCAGACCGGGGCTGCTGAGATCCAAGCATCCCTCCCTGTGCTCTTCCCACATCACAGCACCTCCAGCAGATGAAAATAAGGAGGATGGGCACCAGAGTATTTTTAAGCCTGGTGTTTGGGGCAACCGACCTGCACCTCATACGTGACAGATGTATTTCACTGAGGCAGCGAGGGCTTGTTCCCGGACCATAATCCCGGCAGTTCTCACTGTGTACAAACAACACGGACCCCTGAGGTCATCCAAGGGCTCCTGGGTGGCCTTCGTGCAGCTCTTCCTGCTTCCATTTGACACCTGGGAAGACGTCTTCTTTTGTGGGGGTAAGGGTGATGGGGAAGAAATCTTACTAACTCCAGTAAATATGAGATCTTAAATTCCACGCACACCCCCCAGCCCTCCGAGTCCTCCCTGGCAGCCGTTGCAGCCAGCGTTCAGGCATTTGCCCACGCATGCATGGAGTCCCCCAAATCTTGATGAGGTCATCACTTCTACTGCTGCTACCAGTGAGAGCAACAGGCCCTGGCAGGGAATTACAGGTCGTCCCTTTGCTAGACTGCATGGGCTCACACAGGTTTGTAACACCACGCGCAAAATTTCGTCTAGATTAGAGGTATCGCTGATATATAATGACACCCCTGCCAATGCACTTCTCAGCTAACGTGACTTATTTTCCTAACGGAGGCACACCACGGAAGATACAAGTGCAGGTTTTGTTTCCCTCCCACACAATTAGAGAGGACATTCTCAGTCTTTTCCAATCTGCGAACACCAAATGCTTCCCCATCCAGGCACCGGCTCCTGCATAGCAAACTCACGCCTACCTCTTCTTCATTACCTTTTGCGGATCCTATAGAAATAGCTCACGGCTTTCACAGGCCACAGGCTGAAAACAGCACGCTGAGTTGGAAACACTGTGGTGCACAGGTTACCCTGGGGCAGCTTCACCTTCGGGCTGCAAGCCGGTTTGCTTGCTCATGCGGGGCTGAGATCCTCTGCCCGCAGTCTGGCCAAGGCACGGGAAGCTTCGTGGGGCTGCTCGCACTTCTGCTCTCCCCCAGGAGGAGAGGAGGGAGGATCGTCAGCCACCACTCACAGATATGCAATCTAAACCAAAAGGCTCATCTTGCCCTTGGGAAGAATGATTTAAAAGGAGAGAGAAAAAGAAAAAAAATCCTGAAGTTAGGGGTCCAGGGTGATGGCGATGGCACAATACAATGCCAGGGAGTCAATCTCTTTCCATCCTGGTGGTAAGTCTATTCCAGGGCAAAGTGGGTCTCGCTATGCCCCGTGCAGCTTGCCAGGTCATGTTTAAAGATGCCTGCATGACACAGGAACGATTGTAGCTGCTGGTGCCTGAGCAAAATTGCAAGATGACGGACACCCCAGGCACTGAGCCAGCCTCGCCTCGCCCTTCTGACACAGGGGAAACTCCCTTTCCTGGCTGGGGGATTTGCCTGGGCAGGGAGCCAGGAGAGGGCTCGGCCTTCAAACGCTGAGATGATCCAGTCTGCCCCGGGGGGCTGGGGTTTCGGTGTGTCAGGGCAGGGCTGCTCCAGCCCTCTGTCAAGCAGCGGAGGCGGCGGGCGCAGCGATGTGAACAGGCACGGTTACACGGCATTTTCTGCTGCGCTGTCAAGAGGCTGATGTTCTCTTAACAGCCTCCCGAACATCTGCTTAGAGAGGGAAACAGGTGCATGTGTCTAGGGGAAGTTATCGTGCATATTATCTGCAAACCATAATCCTGTTGCCACGATGTCTCCTGGCTCCCTGGGGGGTGCCAGTAAAGAGGATATCGTACCTTGATGTACTGTAATTGGCCCTGCATATGCTATTAAGGCTTTCAATTTACACTGGCAACAAGTCATGGTTACAACCCTCATATTTTTTTTAAGCTAGCCTGGTCTCCCAGCCCCTGTGAAGCCATGCAACCTGCGAAAAGAACGCGTGCAGGCCAGGACGGAAGACATCAGCTCTCCGGTGGCACGGAGACGCGCTCTCCCGCATGGCTGAGGGCATCCTGCCGCATCTGCTGGAGGAGCTCCACGAGGCTCAATGGGTGACGACCCAGGCTGGAGCTTGGCCAGGACACAGGGAGGTTACATGTACATTCTTCAGGTGGAGAAGCTGGCAAAGACGCTAGGTGTCCGCAGCAAGCCCATACACTTTAGTAAGTGACACCTCACCTCACAGACTGTCCTCCAGCATCATCGTCCCTTTGCAGTAATTCCCAGGCCAGGGAAAACTTTCCTCCCCACTCATTTGCAGGGACACGCATTGCCTCAGGATACCTGCAGCAGCCTCTGGTCCTCAAAGATTCCACCTCTGGGCTGGGGGGCCAGGTCAGACACACCTTACAACCACAGCCGGCTACAGCGTGGCTAGGTACTCTCCAATCTGATATACATGGTAGGGGTTTTCTACACACCATCAAGCAGGCCATCGGTCTCCTCAAGCTGGGCATGTGGTCAGCAGAGTTACACAAATACTTGGGGGAAGGGAAAGCAGTCATCAGAGGAGGAGGACAGCGGCAGTGAGCGATTCACAGCTTTTCTGCTGACTCGCTGCCACGGTGAAGCCACTTGGCTCCCTCCCCTCTGTTTCCTAATTATCAAGCAGGGGTTACAACACTTACCTTCAGCAAAGCACTTCGCAACCTGTACCTGAAAATGCTGTGATGAAAAGATGCTCTGTCTCAGACTCCTTACATCATCTTCCCTTGTAGGCAGCAAGAAAATACAACAGCGGGAGTTCACTTCCCACCTGGGAGGCACTATTACCAAGCAGCCCTGGGAATGGCGATGTTTAATTGCAGCTGAAGATACCCTGCCCCCCAAAAAACCCCATACGGAACCCCAGCGTGCTGCCCTGCAGCAAAGGAGGAGGGGGCCGCCGGCTGGGGGAGGAGGCCGGTCCGGACCCGCCACGGGACGGGTGGCACAGGAGGAGTGGGCAGGAGGACGGCCACCACCAGCCCAGAGCGCCCCCCGGGGAGCCCTGTCACCATAGCGGGGAGGCAGTGTCCCACTTTGGAGGCTGCTGCCCTCTGGGGAGAGATCCGCCAGAAGACGCTCTTGCCTGGAGAGAACTGATGAAGTGTTGCAAAAAGTTTTCCTGGGGAATGTCCTACTTTTAAAAGCCTCCATCGGGATTTCAGTGTGCTGAAGGGGGATGGGGCAGGGGGGAGCAGAAATGAGGCTAACCCAGCCGGAACCCAGACATGGCTTAACACCATGCATGGAGTTTACCAGGTTGATCAGGACAGACTCATTTCCAGGAGCACGGCCCCAAGGCGACTCTTCCTGCGAGGAACCCATCGTACCCTCAGCATACAACCCTGAAAGGCACCAGCCGGGCTTTTAGCACAAACTCAGCCAACCCCTCAGCCTGCGGTCACAACCCAGAAATGCCTCATCATTTCCCTCACTAGGGCCCCAAAACCACTCGGTGCCCAAATTCCTGCCTGGGGATGTTTGCCTGGGATTCAAGGAATCCATGTACAGGTCACTGCCCTGCCACAGGCTCAGGCATGTACTAACGCTCAGCACCTCTGCCAGCCCTTCTCCCTTCCACAAAGCAGGGCTGAAGAGCCCCCTCTGCCTCCACACACGTTGCAAGGACACCGGCGTTAATGACCGTGGGGAACTGGGGCAACGGGAGTCAAGCAAGTACACGCCAGCCTTCTGACTCAGCGTGGCGAGGGGTGGGTGACTCACATTTACTAGGTTAGCTGCAAGCAAACCAATGTTCAAAAGAGAAAGATGTGCGAGCTCTTTCAGAGAAGGGGCGTCAAGAGGAAAGGCATTCGCGGAAGGGAAGAAGATGGGATGCTCCTAGGAGGACATTGCTCATTAGGCTTAACCGTGGCATAGAAATCACAGCAAAGCAAAGACAAAGACTTCCAGTGCCGGGGCAGCCTCTCCAGAGATGGCAGGAACATGGCAGCACAGCTCCCGACTCCTGTTACTCTCTTTTAACAGAACACAATCCCTCCTGAAACTGGATTAGCGAGGTTGCAAATTGCATTAGCCAACATGGGAGGCTGCTGGTGCAACAGGAGCAGAAGAAAGGGAAATAGCATTAGACTTTGCCTGCCATTATTACTGCCATTATTAACTTGTCACTTTACTGTAGTGTTCCTATAACAATGAATTATTGCCTGCAAACAGGCTGACATGATTGAATTATTGGGAGAGCAGCTCCATGGGAAGGAGAGACAACGTTAACCCTTTCCTGAGGAAGGCTCAGCTGCTGCCCCCTCCCAAGCGGGCAGACAAAGGAGCTGAGGCTTTGACTTTGAACACCAGCCTGCCATCTTGACCTTCAGCAGTGCTGGTTTCATAGCAATGCCAAAGGTTTCTACGGTCCCCAAACGGCTCAGGTCCTGGTTGCACGTGGGCTGCTCTGGGTTGGACATGCAAACAAAAGCAGAATATAGGTCTGTCTGCAGCAGCGATAGAGAGATGCAGCTGGAGCTCTCCTATCTTTGCAGGGCTTCCTATGGTCTCTCTAGCCTACTAATTTCCTAAGGTTAAATCCTCACTTTTGCATGCTACTCCTTTCTCATACAGAGAAGATTGGTCTTTGGACAAGCCACCAAACTGACTGACTGCTAGTCTGGATGGATATGTGTCACCTTTTTTCCCCTCTCCCTCCCCGCAGGGACAGTACTGCCTGCTTGCAGTCAGACAGGCTGCTAATCCAACTCCGCTCTGCCCTGCCCGACTCCCCTGGAAGAGACGGTGCGATGGCCCTTTCACAGGGGGCTGAGCCAGGGCAGAGCCCCTGCACGGAGTGGGAAGGAGCAGGCATGCCTTCACTCCCCCAAGCCATGCCCCTTGGCCACCCAAACGCCACCCCTATGCCCCCCCTTGGTCTCTTCCTCCCTACAAGTACTGCTCACATTTTGCTAAAAATCAGCTCCATGACAATTCTCTCCTGAATTTACGGTTCCTTGTATGAATGCCACAAATAATGCCTCCTGCAGCACAGACTGGCGGGTGCTCCCAGCCCCAGGAGCAAGCCTAGGAGCTGGCTGTGACCCGCCTCCTCTCAGGAACAGAAAGAGGCCAGGAATAAACCACCAGGTGACCCACACGTCACTGTGTTCAGCAAGCTGCCGCAGAGTCCATAGCCCAGCAAGCACAGACGTTCCCGAGCCTCATAGCCTGTGGCCCAGCTACTGCTGGGTACTTCAGTAAGCTGTGCATATCCATGCTGACCATCACCCATTCCAACAGCCCCATCCCAAAAGTGAGCACCATGCACAGGCACGTGCCCCGAAGCACACTGTACTACTGTAACTTGGGGAAGTGGAGCTTGACATGCTTAAAATGCTGCCGGTGGGTGCTGTGGCAAAACAGAATGGGCATCTCCCCTCGTACTCTGTGGGGGACCTGCTTGCATCAGATGCTCTGCTGTACCCACAGAAGGTGAGCACCGCATCAACCAAACCTACTGGCAACTGGCCTAATGCCTCCCTCTCCCAAAAAGCAGCACGGTCAGACCGCTGACCTACCGAACACATCGGTAGCGGGCAAAGTCCATCGCCGCACGCCTCACGCTGTGGCACAAGCACTGCAGGCGGTGACGAGGACATCTGCTCAGCCTGGGATTGCCAGCCGTGCTACGCCGGAGTCTGCGGAGCAGCTAACAAACTAGCAGGTAACCAAGCGGGGCCTCGGGGAAGGATGCGTATGTGACCCAGAAAGTCTCTTTGAAGCCCAGAAGCCATACATCTGTGGCATATACGGAAAAGGTCATGTGTGTAGTGCCGGGATGGAGAAAGCTAGGAAGCCCACGGCCTCCAAGGTCCAGCCATGGGTAAGCCAGAGACCACAGGCTGGGACATGCCACTGGCCTGGGAAAAGGAAGAGCTTCCCCAAGAAACAGAAACCACGTCTCTCTGAAGGACAGCAAGAAACAAGTATGCCCCAAAGCAAAATGCCCCACAAACCTACACCCAGAAACCTTCCTGCCAAACCCTGAAATGAATGTAAAAGTTCTGCAGGAGAGAGGGGAGGGGAGGGAGGAATAAAAGATTCCCAGCATGAGTTGTGCCTGCTGTCAGAGAACAATATACGGCTCACTGATCACTTGAAAATTAAAATATGGAGATAGGATCACCGGAAGATAAATTCAGTACCAAGCTACAGCCACCGAGGATAAAGAAAGAAAAAAATAACGTACTGAGATATTTAATCAACCCCTCATCAGGAAGATTTCAAACAAAGGAGTGCTCTGTCAATTAGGAAAAAAAAGTAATTCAATGTACCTGAAGAGCAAGTTGTAACAAATACAGCAGCACTACACACAAACTCCCATGCCATTCTGGACGCTGGCCGTTAATGGCCAAATTTCCTAACAGGGTGTCAGAAAAATACTTGAGAAGTTTGTGTAGGTGCACGCTGAGAGTACAGCTGCACCCTGTAGCGCATGGCTGACTTTTGCACGCACTGTATTTGACTTGAGTGTTTTCAGCAGCTACCGCTAAAGAGCTGGCTGCTATGCAGAGAGAGATAAGATGCTGAGGGTGGTACAAAATGCCATTTTCTTGCCATCCAGAGAGCAAGCTCTCCAGACAGACCTCAGGCAGGATCACGAAGTCTTTTGGACGCTGCCCTCACAAGCCCTGCCAGCCCCAGGTTGTCAGTGCTGCCCTCCATGCAAAGATAAAGACCCCTGAGAAGGACCAAACTGAATCCACCCAAGAGCTAACTCACCTTTAACTATTCCTTTCCACTGGCTTAATTTTCTGCAGGTTTAGCAAACTGAGCTGGTGCACAGCGGGATTGATGCTGGCACAAGGAATGGGACAGGACCATGCAGCCAGCAGCACGCACGAGGGATGAGGATCACCTCCTTCTGTGCAACCAAGTGCTCTATCAGCTCCACCTGCACCCTAAATGCTCAGGATACTGCTGCCTCCATAAATTAACTGGCAAATCTGTCTACTGTGTGGAAGAACAACCAAGCGAAATGAGCCATCTGTCGTTTCTCAAGAAACTGTCGTCTTGAACTTCTTAAGGATAGAGGAATTATTACAGCAGGATGGCCTACAGATCCATCATTATCTAGGCTCCCTGCTTCTCTATCATATGGAACAGGGGAAAGCATAGGAATTTTCTTTAACAGCATCCCAAAGTCCTATTTAACCAAGTAAGATGGCCCTGGGAGCCACCTTTTGTGTATACATGTTAAAATAAAAGACCCTGAACCATAGGTTCAGCATGTCCGGAGCCTGCCATTTTGCTGTAAGGAAGCAGATCACAGGTTCAGTGACCCCAGGAATTTAGTCTCTGACCAATGTCAGAACAGGTAGAAATCCCAAAATAATCAGCCTCTTATGAACCAAGGTTCTGGAAAAGCGTTCAGACGAAAATTGTCCTTGTTCATCCTGTTGACACAGAGGTATTAATCTCACAAGGTAAAATCACCATGGGAAAAAATGGCTGGGTTTATTTTACTGAAGTTGTTTCCTTTACGTGGGCATTGCTGCACCACCTGCCTATGCAGGTCACTGTCGCATTGAAGAGCAAAGCCGTTGTGTCCAGCCAGCTGTGTCCCACCAGCAGAAGACAACCCCAGACCATCAGTCGAACCAATGCTCATGAAGGCAAGAGGCAGGGGATTTACAGCAATTGGGGCTGGGCCATCTCTCTGCCTGGCTGCTCAGCACTGTTCTTCTCAAAACAGGACACAGCCTGCCTGTGCAAAGGACTGATGGGGAATGTGTAGTTTCTCATCCCAGGAGAAGCATCCTGTGTGATATGGAAGCTAGAAAAATGGTACAGGTCCCATGCACAAGGATGGACAGCCAAAGCTGCTGCTCGGGAATGCTGGGAGGGACACCTGGCCTGGGTACCATGCTGACTGGAGGGCTGAGAATGCAGCAAGAGAAAAATCACGCTGCTGCAGCACTGAGTCTGCCGGCCCTGAGGCCACTCACCTTGTGGAGACCAGTGGGGCAGCCAAGGGGCTGGGGCTCCATGCACGGACTGGGGAAGGAGAACGGTGGTCAACACCTGGCTGGAAACCCGCTCATCGTCAGTGCTCCCTCTCCTGCAAGGGCTGGCCCTCCTGACTCTGCTTTTGAAGACTTCAAGGACATGAGGGATGCGCAAAGCTTTAGAGCTGGACAATGTCTAAGTACTGTTCACTGCAGAGTATTTTAGTCCAAGGAGAGCAAACAGAGAATCGATGAGAAGCTAGTGTGTGGAGAGAAGATGTTCAAGACAGCATGAAAGAAGGTGCATGTGCACAGACTGCAAACAGGCTGACACCGTGGTTCTGTATATGCATGCTGCAAATGGGAGTGGAAAACCACTCAGGAGATATCAAAGAGAGAAGCAGAGAGGGCTTTGAAATCGAAGTGAAAAAATTGCTCCTAAAAAGTAACCTTGAAGAGAGTTAATTTGAACAGAGCAGCATATTCTGAATACATCTCAGGTCTCCTGGCATTGTCAGCCTTGTTCAGGGGCTGAAAAGCAAGACTGCCCGCAGGGAAGATCAATGGGCACACACAGAGCAGGCTGAGCTGGGTTAGGGTCCCACTAGGTGCAAGGATGCGTTCCTGCCCCCTTCACCCTCGTGAAATGCATCTGAGATGCTTCACACATTTAAAATCCAACTTCTCAGGTTATGCCCTTGGGTGCATTTTCCAGGCTAAAGCCCCAAGGGAAGCCCTGAACATAACTGACTTGCAGTCAGCTCAGCACACTTGGCTCTGACAGAAACATTTCATGGGCAAAACTGCGGAGGAGCCAAGTATCAATGCTCCCAGGCAGGAAACCAAAGGCGGGGGGGTGGGGAGGTGAAACACGGACCCTGTAAGACCCAGTGTCGGCACCCCCAGCCCGTGCTGGGTCAGGAATGCTGCAGCACAGCCAGCATGAGCTCCCTCCCTTGCTGCTCACGCCGATGGGCTCGTTTCCACGTGGCAATGTTTTTGTGGGATCAAGACCCTGTTTGCTCTGGTTGCTGCAGCTCTGCTGACACCAAAATAACCTCACACCCACACATGACCCGCATTGGGCCAGATTTGCCCAGCTGAATAACATGGTGGAGCACCTCTCCGAAACCACAGCCAGCTTGACAAGGCCAGCCAGCAAGCGCCCCGCTGCGAGCAGGGCAGGGAGAGCATCCTCATGTGGCGAAACCCCACCTCAAATCTGTATTTACAAACCAGTGCCAGAACACTAGAGGGTATGTTATGTACCACAGCAGCAGCGAGAAGGCTCTTGGGTGTGTGTGACAGTGATGGTACATGGAGAAGATGGGGGACAGGGATGCTGGGAGCAGCGTGTGATGGCTAAGTGCAGAGAAAAAGCACCCCAGGTGTGCTAGCCTGGGATAAATAACTGTGCCAAGGAGGTGACAGCAAGAGTAAGTGAGGAAGCTGTCCCAGGGGACCCGGCAAGTGTGGGGACAGAGCTCCCCAAGGCAAACGTGCAAGGGTAGGAGACTACCAGGGTTATGAGGTGGAGGAAGCAAACCCACCTGTGCTACCTGGAAAAGGGCTCCAGCTGGGTCGCTAATGCAGGTCTATATAAGGGGACAGCCCCAGGTCACACAACACCGAACCCCTTCATTTTGTCTGTTTGGTGTGCTGGAAGCCGACAGGAAAGAGCAGCAGCTCTGAGGCAGAACAGCAGGTCTTACCCCACCGGTGATGAAGGGAAAGGAGCAAGTCCCCGAGCACCCAGGGGAGACGAGATTGCTCTGCGCCACAGCCGTGGCTGCTGCTGAACAGCCTCCTGTCTCTCCTGAGCACTCCTCCATCACTCACGCAAGAGTACAACTGTTTGCCAGATGGAGCAGGCAGCCATAAAGCAGGGAAGCAGTGCTATTCTACAGAGCAAAACCACTCTGGGATCAAGCAAGCAGCAAACTTAAGTTTCCAGACTTCACTCCTGTAAGGAAGTTTCCAGCTCATTAGCTTTCCTTGTTTAACTTTATTGCTGGATGCTGCCAGCAGCAAAAAGTGTCAGGTATTTAAGTAGGCACTTTCCAAAGTGGCCTTTGAAAACACTTGTTTGAGCCTCTATTCAAGAGTCTGGGAGCGGTCAGTACCCCACTGGACACCCGTGGTAGAAAAGGCATCTTTCACATCCATCCATGAGAGGATTCCTCATATGCAGACGTTACTAAGAAATGAGACAGAAGAAAGGCATTAACAGTAATACCTGATTTTAATTTGTTAGGGAAAGCCTCTCCTGGTTCTATGCAAGTGTCTTGGCAATTGCTTGAAAATCAGTCCTCCTTTCCCAAAATCAAGTGTGCCATAAAGCAGCCTGTTTTCCCAAGTCTTTTCTGCCTCATTCCCTCCTCAACCTCCCCATGTCCCCAGCCTGTGCCGTTACAACCATCACCGAGTCTTCAGAGGGAAGGACGAGTGGGATACTGAGCAGCCTCTCTGCGGCTGCCAGGGATGGGCTTGGACCAAGAGGTAAGGGTCCTCTGCTCCCCACTCCTTAGGTTTCTCCGGCCACTGCTACCTCAACGCCGCCAGACTGCCATCAGCGGTGGTTTCTCATGGACAGCAGGAGAACGGCAGAGCACTCTGTGCCCACCCTGCTCCCAAAGTAAGGTTCAGGAAGAAGCCTCCCCCTTCTCCAAGGCCAGCTGAGGAGCCTCCACCCTCCCCCTCCACGATGGTCTGAACCTGACAGCTCCTAATAAACCAAAGTTTACGAAGCAGCGCCCGGAGAGACCCTGGAAGCTAATTAATGCTCTAATGAAGAGCCTGACTGCCTTGTTTGCTTGACGGCTCCCAGGTCAATCAATCTGCCATAGCCTGGCTTGCAAAAAAGCAGCGAGGAGCCCAGCACCCCTGGCATCTGCTCAGTTATCATCCCCCGCCACCCCTCCCCATCCCTCCTCCCACGTTCATTACTGTCAAAAAGCCGGCAGCAATAGGCAACTGCAGATTTATAGAGGCGATTGCAGCTTCTCCCCGTGCACCCGCTCCGGGATTAGTCATGACGGAACCGGACGAGGGATGACATGAGGATGGAGGGGTGGGAAGAGGTGTGGGGAGGTGGGTGCCCTGCAGGTTGGGATGGGCAGGTCTGTGCCCAAGTATGAAAGGGGCGAGGGGGTGCTTGGGGGGCTTTGACACAATTTCCTGCTTGGGTGAAAGCTCTGCTTTTTTAACCTGCTGTTGCCAGAAAGGCTCCCCAGCGCTCAGACCCCAGGCACTCTCAAAGCTCTGCTGAATCACCCCCTCGCTTGTGCTGCAGGGGAAAGATAAGTGCAGTAATGCATACGAGGACAATGGCGATTTAATACACCACCACAAATCTGCTCAAGCCTCCTTGCCAAAAGAGTCCTACCCAGATGTCCTAGCCTCTCCAGAGCCCTCATCATGCACAGTGCCGCCGGAGACTGTCTGCTGCCCTTGTCTGAGTCCCACAGACCGCAGGGACACATGCTGCTCCCAGACAGCACCTCCCGTCTGAGCCACTCCATCCCCGAAAGCCTGGCAGAGAGAAGCAAGATCCAAGGAGGAGCTGGGAACAGAGGCTGCCTGGTAGCCCTCAGATCTCCCCTTGACCCACATGCATCTATCTACCACCTTCCTCCCTCAGGCAGGACTGGGAGCCCAGGCCACCGTTCCCCCTCCACGCTGCGTGAGGAAGGGGGCAGAGCCCCAGCTTTCGGGGACAAGAGAACCAGGGTTTCAGCGGCAGGCCAGATACTGCAGCGGAAGGGGAGCCCCAAACACAAGGCTGCGGGTGGGAAGAAATCTCCACCCCCGCACTTGGGGCGCTCCTCTGTGTGGTCTCCTGCCACCTTTGGCTTTGGGGAAGCAGCTGTCATGAACCGAGCCATGCTTTTATTGTTCCTCCCCTCCTGCTGCAACACAAGCTCACCGGGAAAGAAACAACAGGAAGCCTGAGAGATGGAAGTAAAAAGGAGAGCGCTGTGTTGTAAGGACACGAAATGGCCACAAGCGACCTAGCCGCTCGCCAGTCTGGTCCACAACCCTGCCCGACAGACCCCCAACACCAGCCTGGATGTTTGCCCCAGCCCACAGCAGTTAAAACCCAGCACTCACCCTACAGCAGTGCAGGTCCCTCTTCCTGCAAAGCACACATGAGCTACCTGAGGCAGCATGCCGTACCTGTGCTCAACCTTCCCCATATTTTGCAACCCAGCTCATGCTGGCTTGCATGACAGCAAGGAGCAGGCCACGAGAGGGAGAAACACTGGAGCTTCAGATCCTGCTGCCACTGCGTTTTCCCAAGTCACCAAGTGATGGACAACATAGCCTCGTGATACCTCAATTCTCTGTAAGCTCTCATGTGTACACAGCCAGCATCCTTCGTAGGGCTTTTCCTCATGCTGCTTAATAACTGCGTCATGCCCGAGGGGCCAGGAACGTCACACTCAAAGGCCGAATCTGGCTCCAGGTGCCATGCAGGGCACTTCTGCCATCCCACCTACAGATCTTCACTTCAGAGCTGGATTAATGCTGCCATTGCCTGCCTTATTCACTCCTTCCTTCAGGAGCTACGTGTTTTGTTTCTCAAATACTGCTCGTTTCTTCCCAGGGGTAGGAAAGGACCGGTGTGTTTCAAGCTGCTGGCATTTCCTCAACATTACCTGCTGGCCACGAGATAGCCGTAGGTGAAGTTACTTTGCAGCCACATTAATACATGCCAATTCAAAACCAGCACCGTCACCTCCGCAGTTACCACTCAGCACGGATGACAACTACAAACACTGCCCACTGCAAGAGCGCCGAGGAGAGACAGCCTAGCACTGAAACAGCAAACTGACACACCAGGAGAGGCTCCAGCACCCTGTCCCTTGAGGATGTGGGATTCCACAAAGCAAAGAGATTAATGAAGCAGTCAGGAAGCCGCTATTTTACCTTTCTCACCTGAACACACTTTAAAGGCTGATGTGTATCGATTGCCATGTCTGCACCTGGAACCTGCCAACTAGAAAGGTCACTCTGATAAACAGCGAGCAGGGGTTTAAGAGGAAACCAGAATCCCAGCATTAACTTACAATCTGGAAACACACACTGGCTCAATTTGCCGAAAGGCCTCCAGAGAAGCCTTCTTTATGGTGTCCCTTAGTGGAGACAGTTCACCCCAAACTCACTGGCACATGGGTCAAAGCAGGAACCCGTGGCTTGCGGGCAAGGGAAAGGAGAAAGCTAGGACATAGACATCCAGTAGCAGCCTGAAGTTATACCATATTAAGGCAACTACAGAGCCACAGATTTAGATCAACAGAGTCCTCAGGTGATCAGTTTTTCAGGGGTCCCAAATGACCCCTTTTGAAGCGGCCCTGGATATTAACCTGAAAACCAGTATCTGCTTCACCAGCACAGGTCTGACCTGTGGTGACTGAGGAAGGAGCCTCCCACATCATTCTGGCTCCTCTCTGGACCTTATCCAGCCCAAGACCCAGCAATGACATGACACGACACAACCTTTTGCAGCCCGCAAAACCAGGGAACACCACAGCAGTTGCTGGTATGACTGCCAGCATTGCATGCACGGAGAACATCAACCACCCGCTCTCAGAGGCTGCCTGGGACATGGAAACAAAACACAGAGAAAGCTCAACCGTGGCACTGGGGATGCTCTGAGGAGTCCCCCTCTTCTCCTCCATCCTCTTGTGGGTCATAAAACCACAAACATTGTGCAAGGCTCATTGGACTGACAGCTAAGATTTGTGTAGCTGTAGTTTGTTGAGCAGCAGAGAGATAGGGAGAAGTAAAAACCACAGAGACCTACATGACTTGTTCTGTTAAGGCATCACTTGATGGTTATTGCTCCAGTAAAGAAGAACTGGCTGGTAGAGCATGGTTTAAATGCCCTTTAAACATCCTCCTGTCCACCCTGAGCTGTGACACAGAGGCTCTCTTCTGGAAGCTGTTATCAAGGACTTCTCTTTCTCTCTGTCTCACACACATATGCATGCACAGAGATGTGCCATGAAGAAGCATATTACACCAGGGACCACAGCCAGTCAACACCGTTTCCTAGGGAAATAAGCTAAAATGATGAACATCACCAACCTGACCTTGCAAGCCATAAAACATGTATTACAAGGCAGGATAATCAAGATAAATGGAGACGATTAACCTGGAGATGAGGGCAAGGAAGGAGGGAGGGGAAAAAAGAGGATGGAGAGCTCATGAGGTGCCTGGAGCTCACAGCATGCCCTGACTTTTCCAAAGACATGCTAAGGGTTGGGGAAGGTGGAGGAGAGTATGAAAAAGGCCACTGAGGGGAAAACCAGAAAGCTCAAGCCAGAAGAACAGACCCTAGGAAGGAGTCCCTCTGCACAGGAATACGAAGGGAGGACTGACCATGCTGCAAGGACCTGAGCCAAGAGTCTTAAAGGTGCTAAAAGCCTCACTCCAAACATCAGCTCAAGCCGTAAGGCCAAGACAGCAATAAACCATTCAGCTCAGCGACAGCCCAGAGCTGCCCTGACCATGCATCTCTGCACCCTTCAAGGACAGTAGAAGGCACCACACCAAAGTATCAGCGATAAGGCCTACAGAAGGTACCTAACTCTCTCCACTGGCTGTACATGGAGCATAAGCACCACACAGGTTTTCTGACTCTCCCTACCAAGCCAGAAGTCTTGCCTGGCTGTTGCACACTCTGTGTGGGCACCCATAGCCTTGGTGACTTCCAGCTGGAAAGGGCTCGGTTTCTGGTGGGTATGAAAGTCAGGCTCTTTGCTCACTAGCTGCTTTTGAAGATGTCTCCAGCAGAGCAAGACATGCAGCCAGCTACTAGACAAGAGCTGCAGCACCTCACCTATGGCACGTCTGCATGCGCAGGCTTTGGACGGAGCATGTCTCTCTCCTTTGATCCTCTTTGCCCTGTCCCTCTCCTTTCTTCCCCAGGTTAGTCTGCTCTGATGAATGCAAGTGGCAACCTGAAAGGCACCTGTGTCTCACAAGAACAGCCCAGAGACTGGACCAAGCTGCAGTCACCTCACCTCCCAGAAGAAAACCCCATGAATAGCACGCAACGAGCAAAGAGAGGACCTGGTTCCCCAGAGGTGAATAAGAGAGAGCCAACATATCCGTGGCCAAAGAGCCAAGCAGTCCCACCTGTACTGTGCACAACTGTGAGACATCAGTTGTAGCCATGAGAGCAATCTTCACTCTGGAGAGACCACTGCAGCACTGGTAGGTACCCCGTCCCTGCGATGCACCCCCCAGCTCCTCTCGCATGCTCTGGGCACTCACCTGGCCGTAGGACCCTTATTTCCAGCAGATTGGAGGTTCTGTCCGCCAGCCGTGTCCAGCTGCTGTTGTAGTTCTTCCTCCAGAGCTCGGCCACACACTGGTACTTGCCGGCCTCCGTGTCGCTTGCCCTGCTGATGCTCAGGCGCACGTTGTTGCTGGACTCGGCCTTCTCGATGGCGGTGCGGGTCCGGAAACCCATGTACCTGTCGCCCCACTGGACGCCACCGTCACGCGTGAAGGTGACCAGGTCGTGAAACTCTGTGCTACCCGCTGGCTGGAAACGCCACGTCACCGACACTGGTACCCACGACGGGTAGTGGGGCTTGATGATGCACTGAAGGTCGAAGGACTCGTTGTAGGTCACCCCGGGGGTGCGGGAGATGGCTGTGACAGCAAAGCCGGCCTCTGTGGAAAGAGAAAAAAGCTTTGAGAGACACCTGCCTAACAAGGCCCTGCTGTTAGCATGCAAAAGCTCGAGCGTGGTCATCCAGTCATGGGCATGGAATAATCAGCCACTCACATAGTGTTGGCTCCTTGTTTGCAATTGCAAAATGGCATGAAAAGCAGCGGCAAAACCACAGTTAAGTGCCTGCATAGTGGTGACTGCCTGCGTGAGCACTGGCTGCGGCGGGGGCAGGATCATGCTCTATTTTTGCCCAGAGGAGCAAGATCCCCTGAGTCCCGGAGGGCAAGCACCCAGCCTCTGCACACTGCCAAAGCCCCGTATGGAAATGCAGCAGTGCGGTGGCAAGGGAGCAGCACCAGGCAGAGCAGCTACCCAGCGCCAGCCTGACTGCTTGCAGACCCTGTGATTCACATCCACCTCTCGGGCAGGGGGTCCCCACCCCATCCCCCACCCCAGGTCTGTGGCTGGTTGCTGCAGGTAAAGGAAAGGTGAGGAGAGTGAGAAGTAGCAGCCTTCGTTCATGCATTGGAGAGGTGACAGCAGTTATGAAACCCCAGGATGGACGCAACAGAGAGAGAGAGAGAGAGAAGCTGGTTGCTCCTGTTCTTCACACAGCATGGCTTTGGTTCTCTTCCAGATCACAGCTCCAGGACGGCTTTATGCAGTTACCCTCGCGTGTGCACCCCTCCACATGTCGGTCAAGGCATTCTGACTCGTCAACCCCCAGCACTTTGTTGGTTTAGGGGAGTTTAAAACCAGCAGTCTATTAGTAATTTGAAGACAACATATTCCCAGTCAACTGCCTTACATTTTGGGTCAGGGCACTTCCACTGCTTAGTTGTTTGAGCTGCAGATAGAAAAATATTTTCTTCTCTTCCAGTCACTTCAGTGCAGCCAGCAGATTTAGCAGAGATCTTGTCTTCCACCGGCTGCATCCTCAAGAAGCGCTCCCTTCCCGGGAGGCTCTGTAGGGTGTCCCACGCCGGCTGGCAGCTCTCCTCCCTCCCCCCTGCAGCACTGAGTCTCCTGGCACCTGGCACAGCCCCAGCTGCAGGGGAGAGCCTGGCCAGTGCCCAGTATCTGCGCGCCTCCAGCAAGTGCCTCTGCAGCCCCGCGGTGTCATCATGCCAGAGCTCCGGGAGGTGTAATTACTGAG
This sequence comes from Egretta garzetta, assembly GCF_000687185.1. Lineage (NCBI taxonomy): Eukaryota > Metazoa > Chordata > Aves > Pelecaniformes > Ardeidae > Egretta > Egretta garzetta. Next base: position 1,856,716 of record NW_009259100.1, read on the forward strand.
AAAACAGGTCAATCTTTGGGATTAAAGCCTCTTGCAGCATGTTCAGTGATGATCCGGGAGAAGAGAGCAGGACCCAGGCTGTCTCCTCTGCAGGACTGCTGCATCTCATACCCAGGTAAGCCCTTACCTTCAGAGGCTGCAGCAGCCCTCCTGCCCTGGCAAGCGTGTTACCGGGCCCAGCTCAGAGCACCGCTGAGCCAGCGATGGCCCTAGAAAGTCAACTTAATTTCACCGAGACCAACTGACTTCGTAAAGTTTCATCTCTGGTTGGCCTGGCCAAGGAAGATTCATGAAGGGGCTTCTCTTGACTGCTGGGCAAAAGCCAAGTCTGTTTCTCAGGTCCTCAACTCAACCAACACGTTCATGGCACTTAGGTTAACATGCAAAGGCCTTTCTTCCTTCGGGACTTCACACAAAAGGAGAAAAGCCACGCATAAAAGCGGGCAGATTTTCTGCAAGACCTCCATATGAGAAAACAGCAGCCCCCCCCAACCCTGCCTGCTCCCTCCTTCTGCAGCCCGCCAGGGACTGAAGTCCCTGCCAGGCACTTGAGATCCTCAGAAGGTCAGGGACATCGGGTCTCACCCAACAGCACATCTCTTTTCCGGCTATTGCTTCTGAACCACCCTGTAGATAGATTTATGGGTTTGAACATCATCCGTGCTGGTTCAGCTGAAGAGTTTCTTACCCTAGCAGACTGGCAAATGGTTAGACCTTAACTTGAAATGTGAGTGTCACTAAATTTACCGCATTTTTTTTTACTAGCAATTTCTGTAGCCATAAACCTCTTTTGCTCTTTCTTAGCACCTTCCATTTGATTTTCTCGGGATGCTTTGAAAACATTACGTGGAACAAAAAATACCAGATTCAGCAGCAACGGAACAATACTCAGTATTTTCTCCACTAAATTTTCATGAGCTACTTCAGCTTTGCTAGTTGTAGGAAGAGGACCGAGGAATTTCTTCAGACTTGACAGAACGTGTTCACCAGCCGGTGATTTCTCTGGGACAAGGAGCAGAGGAGAAGGGACAACTACCTTTCCATCACATCTTCTGGAACTGCTGGGCAATTGCAAGCATCTTAAATTTTAACAGGAATAAAAGTGATACATTTTAAAATCTCAACACTTAATCTCAACACTTCTACAAGTGGCAGAGTAAAGAGAAGGGCTGATACGTGGACTTAACAGCAGGCCAAATGCTGCTGACCTCATGAGGAGGATGCTGTTGAAAGCAGATGAGAATCTGTCTTCAGCTCTTTACAAACTAATGTCCCTGCCTGCTTTTGGAAGCCATACAGCAAAGACTTCTAGCTCCATTCAGAACAGCCTCTGAAAGAAGGTCAAAAGTGAAGGGGAGGAAAGGAGGAAAAAAGCAAGATTTTAATCAGAATATGATGCAACTTTGAAGTCTGGTCTCTCACACTTCTTGCCAAAGCTTAAGATTAATATTGCAGAGAAGAAAAAAAAAAAAACCCAACCCCCCCCAAATTCCTATCTCGACTTTCCAATAGAGCTCCCCAATTGTTTATAGCCCTGGCATTCTGCAAATCAGTGGCCTCATAGGAGCAGTCATCCTTTTTTCAGTTTCCTGCAGAGCACTTTGGAATTAGTCCAGGACTTAATATAGCAAGGCCTGAGCGGGATCAAAGTCATTCACAATCCACACAAAACCCCTACCTGCCCTCTCCTAAACTGATGTGGTTTCACTGTGTTTGAAATGGAGGAGCTCTTTGGCAGAGCAGAGTACCAGCTGCAATGATCCCAGGTTCTAGTTCAGTTTGGTCATGGACAACGTTGTGGTTCCGTTGCTCCTGTTCTTCACACAGCATGGCCTTTGTTCTCTTCCAGATCACAGCTCCAGGACGGCTTTATGCAGTTACCCTCGCGTGTGCACCCCTCCACATGTCGGTCAAGGCATTCTGACTCGTCAACCCCCAGCACTTTGTTGGTTTAGGGGAGTTTAAAACCAGCAGTCTATTAGTAATTTGAAGACAACATATTCCCAGTCAACTGCCTTACATTTTGGGTCAGGGCACTTCCACTGCTTAGTTGTTTGAGCTGCAGATAGAAAAATATTTTCTTCTCTTCCAGTCACTTCAGTGCAGCCAGCAGATTTAGCAGAGATCTTGTCTTCCACCGGCTGCATCCTCAAGAAGCGCTCCCTTCCCAGGAGGCTCTGTAGGGTGTCCCACGCCGGCTGGCAGCTCTACTCC
>NW_009259100.1:1859013-1862867 GCF_000687185.1 Egretta garzetta
AGGAACGTTTTCAGGAACAGTACAGGGCTTCAGCCCGCCACTGGCTTGAAATTACAGTTCGAGAGATGAGCTGGGAGCTCACCACAACTCACAACGCTGCTGCCATGGGCCAGACCGGACGCAGCACGGATGCTGCCGTATCTGCGCGCCTCCAGCAAGTGCCTCTGCAGCCCCGCGGTGTCATCATGCCAGAGCTCCGGGAGGTGTAATTACTGAGAAAACAGGTCAATCTTTGGGATTAAAGCCTCTTGCAGCATGTTCAGTGATGATCCGGGAGAAGAGAGCAGGACCCAGGCTGTCTCCTCTGCAGGACTGCTGCATCTCATACCCAGGTAAGCCCTTACCTTCAGAGCCTGCAGCAGCCCTCCTGCCCTGGCAAGCGTGTTACCGGGCCCAGCTCAGAGCACCGCTGAGCCAGCGATGGCCCTAGAAAGTCAACTTAATTTCACCGAGACCAACTGACTTCGTAAAGTTTCATCTCTGGTTGGCCTGGCCAAGGAAGATTCATGAAGGGGCTTCTCTTGACTGCTGGGCAAAAGCCAAGTCTGTTTCTCAGGTCCTCAACTCAACCAACACGTTCATGGCACTTAGGTTAACATGCAAAGGCCTTTCTTCCTTCGGGACTTCACACAAAAGGAGAAAAGCCACGCATAAAAGCGGGCAGATTTTCTGCAAGACCTCCATATGAGAAAACAGCAGCCCCCCCCAACCCTGCCTGCTCCCTCCTTCTGCAGCCAGCCAGGGACTGAAGTCCCTGCCAGGCACTTGAGATCCTCAGAAGGTCAGGGACATCGGGTCTCACCCAACAGCACATCTCTTTTCCGGCTATTGCTTCTGAACCACCCTGTAGATAGATTTATGGGTTTGAACATCATCCGTGCTGGTTCAGCTGAAGAGTTTCTTACCCTAGCAGACTGGCAAATGGTTAGACCTTAACTTGAAATGTGAGTGTCACTAAATTTACCGCATTTTTTTTTACTAGCAATTTCTGTAGCCATAAACCTCTTTTGCTCTTTCTTAGCACCTTCCATTTGATTTTCTCGGGATGCTTTGAAAACATTACGTGGAACAAAAAATACCAGATTCAGCAGCAACGGAACAATACTCAGTATTTTCTCCACTAAATTTTCATGAGCTACTTCAGCTTTGCTAGTTGTAGGAAGAGGACCGAGGAATTTCTTCAGACTTGACAGAACGTGTTCAACAGCCGGTGATTTCTCTGGGACAAGGAGCAGAGGAGAAGGGACAACTACCTTTCCATCACATCTTCTGGAACTGCTGGGCAATTGCAAGCATCTTAAATTTTAACAGGAATAAAAGTGATACATTTTAAAATCTCAACACTTAATCTCAACACTTCTACAAGTGGCAGAGTAAAGAGAAGGGCTGATACGTGGACTTAACAGCAGGCCAAATGCTGCTGACCTCATGAGGAGGATGCTGTTGAAAGCAGATGAGAATCTGTCTTCAGCTCTTTACAAACTAATGTCCCTGCCTGCTTTTGGAAGCCATACAGCAAAGACTTCTAGCTCCATTCAGAACAGCCTCTGAAAGAAGGTCAAAAGTGAAGGGGAGGAAAGGAGGAAAAAAGCAAGATTTTAATCAGAATATGATGCAACTTTGAAGTCTGGTCTCTCACACTTCTTGCCAAAGCTTAAGATTAATATTGCAGAGAAGAAAAAAAAAAAACCCAAACCCCCCAAAATTCCTATCTCGACTTTCCAATAGAGCTCCCCAATTGTTTATAGCCCTGGCATTCTGCAAATCAGTGGCCTCATAGGAGCAGTCATCCTTTTTTCAGTTTCCTGCAGAGCACTTTGGAATTAGTCCAGGACTTAATATAGCAAGGCCTGAGCGGGATCAAAGTCATTCACAATCCACACAAAACCCCTACCTGCCCTCTCCTAAACTGATGTGGTTTCACTGTGTTTGAAATGGAGGAGCTCTTTGGCAGAGCAGAGTACCAGCTGCAATGATCCCAGGTTCTAGTTCAGTTTGGTCATGGACAACGTTGTGGTTCCAGGCCAGCAGCTTAGTGCCTCCTTGCAGAGGCAGTGAGGACCATTCCTGACCCATGTCTTCTGGAGGCTTCTGACTCTGTCAGAGATGCTCTCTGTTTCTGGTGGCTGGGCCAACAGATGCCCAGCATTTTGCTCTCCTGGTTTGGCGACCAGAGGTAAGGTTTACCCAGGGCAGGCAAGGAGGCTTCAATGCCCACGGGCTGCTGATGGAGCACCACCACTGCACTTCCCAGAGCCTGGCTCCTGTGCTGGGAGGACACGTCATGGGACTGGCAGCCTCTCTCCTTCGAACGATGCTGGAAGCACTGCCCCTCTCCTTAGCCACCCCCTGCTTTGCTCCTGCCACAGCCACCCCTCAGGCTTTGCCCCCACACGCAACGGGGCAAGCAGACATTTTGCACCAACCTACCGGGAGCTGTGGGCGGGCTGCCGGGTACCTCCGCTTTGCCAGCAAGCAAGGGCAGGAGTGCCAAGAGCAGCCCTGGTTATTTGCAGGTGACCTCCTGGGGGGAGCCGGGCACATGGGGAGCACAGCCCCACGGCCCCCGCGCCTCGAGTACTCACCCAGAGCAGTGATGGACACCGGGGTGCCCGCGTGCCGCTCCCCAACCATCTGCCACTCCCCATCCAGTGTCCGCGTCCACTCGGCCACCCGGCACTCGTAGTGGCCCTCATCCGCCTTGATGCTGTTGAAGATCTCCAGGGTGAAGGAGCCGGGCCGGACCTGCTCCACCTGGATGCCCCCATAACTGCTGCGCTCGGCGTATGAGGGGCCCGGCTGCAAGGTGCCCTCCCGATCCAGACGCACAATTTCGCTGCGCCGGTTCAGCTTGTCCACCAGCTGCCAGGCGACAGAGAGGCGGCTTTGGGGCCCAAAGCCCGAGCGCACGTTGCAGCCAAAGCGCAGGCTCTCCCCCTCCAAGACATTGCTGGCATTGTTGATAATCTCCAAGGAGATGCTGGTCTCTAAGGAGAGAAACGCATACACACAGGGGAGATGATACACACTTGCCACTTCTCGGTCTGCAAGAAGGACGCTGCCGGCCAGAGAGGCTTTCTACCAGGTGCAGGAAACTGCCCACGCATTTGGGTCCAGGCACGTCTTAACCTCATGCGTGACCACATCCAAAACCAGCTTGTGGGCAGCGAGCTGCTCCTGGTGACTTGCACACTCAAAGCAGGTGTAGGCCAAAGCTGGGAGAAATCTCTCTGCCTATGGCTCACGAGACATTGCTGCATCTTCTGGTCGCAGGTCCAGGATGGGATCTCAGCAAAACTTGAGGGAATTTGTGTTGCTACAACATGCACTGTATGCAACCGGCTCTGCCAAAAAAAGCTTCCAGCTCCCTGGGCTTTTCAATTCACGTCATCCTGATCACCATCTTGCCACGTCCATTCCTACAGTATCTTTTGGGAGAAGCTCTCCCAAACTCCCATCTCTAGTGACACTGGAGGTAGCTATCAGTGTTTGGTAACATCAAAAAATATCCTCAGCTTCCCAGAGATGTAAGGCTTTACGGCTGGTTTTTCAGAGATACTGAGTGCTGGTTACTCCTGCTGTCTTCTGTCAAGAGTCATGGACACAGCACCCTTGAAAAATCATGACATTTGTTCCTATAGCTGTTAATTTATCTAATGAATGAAATCTGTCTGAAAGGTGGCTGTGCCTAGAAGTACTACATTTTAGACACTTGTCCAGTGCAAGATTTCTAGCTAGAGTAATTTTCAAAGCCAAACAAATGAGACCAAATATTGGTAGGAGAGAAAAGAAATAGAATTTCTTTTGGAGAAATGAGGAGGGGAAAAAAAAGGCTAGAGGAAAAGGCTGCATTT
>NW_009259100.1:1862889-1870895 GCF_000687185.1 Egretta garzetta
CAAACATTGCACAAAATCTTCTTGCAGCTACCCTCTGCTTGGTCAAAGCCCACTGCCAGGGTAGCCTGGGCCACACATGCACGGTTCATCATGCTGCAGCTACCGGAGTTTCAGAGAGCAAAACAGGGAATGAGTCAGTGGACCCTCTCCTCTCACCCTGTTATTCCTGTATTTATCATATTTGTCTGACAAACATAAAAGGCATTCAGGCAAACCTCCGGCAGGGTTGTTTTCACCAAGGTTGGCAAACACACAGTGACCACAACAGAGCTCCAGAGCAAACCAGGGGTCGAGGAGCACATGAACCCTGGTTTCTCCCGGTACAGCTGTCTTGCAAGACAGCTGAACAAGAGCTACTGAACGGCCTGCAGAAACCTAGCAGCTCTTAGGACAAACCAGGGCCAAGCCAGTCTCCCCGTTACACCTGCTGAGTACTTTAGGGCACCCAGCTCCCTTCAGAGCAAGGCGAGGAGAGAGGTGTGAGGAGCAAGCCAGAGGCTGTCACACACACCTTCAGCTCAAGGCCAAAACTGCCAGCTTGGGGCCATTACCAAGGTGGGGCATGCTTCCCCACCTATGAACCCGACACATATCCCTCCTTCTCTATCATCCCCTTCCCAATTTAAAAAAAAAAAAAAAAAAAAAAAAGAGTTATTCTTGCCAGTTGGGATTTCAAGTCTCCACAGCACGTAAACTCTTATCCCCCCTCTTCCCCACCACCGAAGTCTGGGCACATCACAGCCTCACCAGCTAGCTGCCCAGTAGAGCAATGGCCCCAGGAGGGGATGGGCAAGTCTCTACTTACTGAGCGGCAGGACAGTGATGGGGATGTTCTTTGGCCGCTTGCTCTCCTTGTCGATGAAGTCCCCTGTCACGGTCTTTTCCCGCTCAGTCACCCGGCAGTTGTACTTGCCACTGTCCTCAAGGCGGAGGCGATAGATCTTCAGCACAAAAACATTGTCGCTTTCTTTGGCTACCTTAAGCTGGCCCAGGGCCTCGCGCTGGGCAAACTCGTTGTTGAGCACCGGCACGGCGTTGGGCCCCAGGCTGGCAATGAGGGAGCTGTTGAAGGCCCAGGAGATGGAGAAGTAGCGGTCAGGGACGTTCTGTGCCTCCAGGATGCACCGAAACTCCACTGGCTCACCCACGATGTACGTCCGCTTCTCCGTCTCCAGCCGGACGCTGAACTCCTTATCTGGGGAGAGACAGACCAACTCATGTCAGCGTGGCAAAGCCCACCGGGACAGGCAGCACACCTCGTGCGAGGTATTTACAGCTCGCCATGCTCTGTGTAGTCAACGCCCCTCGGACACTGGCATCCGCAGGTGGAGGGGCAAAGGGCTGGCTTTTGCTGTGAGAGCCCAGATGGGCTGTGCTGCAGGAGGTGCAGCTTGCTGCCCAGCGTGCCAGAGCTGCAAGCTCCCCAGCCGTAATGCTGCTCCCCAGCCCTACTCCTGGAGTGACACCAGCACCCAGTGGTACTGCGGGATGCAAGCTGGAGCCTAGTCCCACTTGCACCCTGCTCATCTGGGGTCGAGAGGCAGGGCCCTTGGGGATATCAGAGAGGAAGAAAGAGCTCAGCTGGGTCTTTAGATCCTTAGTAGGCACCCATGCTGTGGGCTGGAAGAAGGACTTTGGCTTGCAAATGGACCTCCTGCAATACAGAAGTGCTTGCTGGAAGTTTTTATTTTATTTTCTGCTGTGTCACTGTTATCTCCTCACTTACCAAAATTTTCATTGCCTGTGCTAGCATCAAGTGCTTAAGATGTATGTTTTAGCTCCTGTGTCAGCCCCAGATCACTGGCCATGTCAGGAGACAGAGGCTGCTACCCAAGCCCCCTTGCTGTCCCACTGTCCCCTGGTTGCTATTTGCTGACATCTGTCCTGCCTGCAGGCAGTGCTTGGGCCCTCCTCTGCCCTCCTTTGCCCGGCCAGCAGCCTCCTGAGTGGGGCACCATGGCAAAGGAGGGAGCCAAGCCCCAGCCACCTAACAGGGCGCAGGTCTGTTTTCCACCTCCTCCCACCACCCAGCCAAGCAAGAAAAGGCAGAGGAGACACTGACCGGTGGCTTGCACATTGACGATGGCTCCCTGGGAACGCTTGCGGGTCATGGCGTACCAAGACTTGTCTGGGTCCTGGATCCACTCTGCCGCCTCGCAGTAAAACTCGCCCTGATCTGATGGGTGGAGGTTGTAGATGGTGAGCTTTGAGGTGGTCTCCCCTACTTTGTCCAAGCGAACGTCCCCCGTGGCTTGCCGCTGGGCGTAGGCGCTGCCGGCCCGCAGGACGAAGTCGCGGCTGAGGGAGATGACCTCCACGGGCACCTCGCTGCCTCGCTGCCGGTACCAGGCGATGGAGACGTGGCTGTGCTGGGCCGTGCTCTTGGACACCTCACACTTCAGCTCCAAGGAGTCACGCTCCACTTTGTTCAGTGTCTGCGGGACCGCCGTCACTCGCAGCGAGTCGGGGATCACTGCAGCAAAGGGGGACGGGGAAACATGGCCCGAGAGTTAGCAACGCCGAAACACGGAGTCTAAAGCCCAGACGCGTTAAAAGAGAGCTGGGCGAGAGGTTTCTTTTTACAGTTGTAATTAATCGTTAAGTACTAGCAAAACCCTGTTACCTCACGTCCAGCCCCCAAAAAGAGGAGAACCATCCCCAAAGCCCTTGGCTGGGAAAGACCACGACCTGCGGTGCATGCTCCAGCACTGCGCTTAAATTCCTGCTCAGTGGCACAGGGCTTTCCATCGCGCTGCAGAGCGGCACAGCTTAATACATCCACTTCCCATCGAGGCATTTTGTCACAGGTGGCCTCCCCTTCACCCTGTGCCCCCCAGCATGCTTTGTGACCCATCTCCTGCCCACATCCTTCAGCCACTCCTTAGCCCTGCACCATGGTCTTTGCCCCCCAGACACCAGCGGGGCCAAGCTAAACGGATTTAGCTCCTTTAATCTTCCCTCATAAAAAAGTCAGGAGATTCAATTCCCCTCTCCTTTGTCGATATTGTTTCATGTTTTAATGACCCCCCTCAGGCCAAACGCAGGGGTTTCTGCATTTGGAGGGAAGTGGCTCCTCTGAGGGCAGCGCTGCAACTGCAGCACACCCGGCCCCCGCTGCCGGGACAGAGCCATGTCAAGGCGCTTGCTAATAAAACTGCTAGCTGCTTTTCCAGTTGATTAACTGGAGAAAAGGAAGTACAGCCGCTAAAATCAGGATGAAAAAAAACCTGCAGCCCCCCAACCTTGTTTGATTTTAGCAAGCATCTTCATTTTACCAAGAGGCTCTACCAGCAGAAGATAGACCTTCTTTCTTAAAAGGAAGCCTTTCTAGACTTCGTTGTCTGAAGAAACATCACGTGGAAAGAAGAATGCAAACCTTCTCCCCGGCTCTGCAGACAAGGCAGTGTCAGCGAGCCTGTTAATGCCCATGGTTTTGCTGTATACCGCTGGAATATAATTAACATATCTCAGTTCGGTTTCATTGACAGCACTGGAAGGTTTGACGAAATTAGCTGAGCTGCCAAAAGCTGCATCTGTTTCATTCAGGCACAGCTAGAGAAAGCAATGAGCTGCAGCGAAGACAACCGCTGGGATTATTTATGACAGAAAAGTCAAAAGCAGAAGAAGGGAATGAAAAAAGCCATGAGATGGAGTAAAAGAGGGGGAAATCTTCCCGCGTCCAGCCCGGATGGGATCATTTGCCTCTACCATGCGTTCACTACCCAGGGAATTTACTGCCCCTGACAGGGAAAGTACCCGGTGAGGCCATTTACATTGCAGGTCATTGCCTCTGTCCCTGCAGCCACGTCTCCTCCTCCCACTCTTCCCCTCATCTTCCTTGCTGGGGCTCCCATCCCCTGCTCACGGGCAATAGCTTCTGCCAGACCATGGCCGGGATCCCACCTCGCTTCGCCGTCCCCCCTTCTCTCCGACTTCCAAACCAGTGGTGACAGCAGCAGCTAACCTTGCCGGTTCACACTGTCTGCATGCTAAGACTTAAATTTCTCATTTCAAACATTTCTGAATAATTTCCAGAGCTGTGCATCTCTTTTCTCTTTGCCCTCTAGCCACAGGCTCTTATAACTTTTCTCACGTTATTTACATAAATTAAACTTGATCATCATTTACTTGCCTGCTGATTTGCTTCGAAGGCAGAGCTCCTCCGCACGGCAGCATATGGGGTGAAAGCAGGTATCTGCGAAGAAAGTGTGCCCGTCCTCCTCCCTCCGATTTGAGAGCCCTGCGCACCCCACCACTTGCCTGTGTGCTCCCCTCCCAGCCCCGCTCGGCAGCACGGCCGCTCCCTGGCTAAGCGCAAGGCGGAGAGCAGCGAGCTGCTCACCCTGGGAGCCCCCTGGCTCTGCGGGACAAGCCCGGTCAGCCTCGAGTAGAGGGCAGGCGCTTGGCTTGCCAGGTGCGGAGCTGCCCGCTCCCCGGGAGTAATGCCGGGAAGCCTGTCCGAAGGCTGGGCCCCAAGCAAGCTCTTGCCATGCCATTCCTTGAGCAGGACAGAGGCTGGCACAGGCACCGTTTTGCCAACCAGAACGGTGACTTCCTAGTTCCAGCTCACTACCTGGCCGGAGGGTTAGCATCTTTTACACCACGTGGGCAAGCTATTGCAAAATGCGTTCCTGGAGAAAAATCAGGAGACGGCAGTGTGCTGTTGAAGGCTGTAATTTAATTGTGGTAACGCCTAACACGCTGTGCTGCATTTCTCCTGCTCTTCTGGTTAAAAAAGCCAACCAAGATCCTCCTGGTTAGAAGAATCGGTAAGACCTTTTGTGTTGCACGCAGTCTTGAGGCTGTTGTCTTAAATCAGCCTGTCACGGACGTACACACGGTTGGTATCACCTTCCTAACCAGGAGAGAGACCCGCTCGCCAAGTGAAAGCCCCATTTCCGAAGGATTGGACATTGGGAGGGACAGGCAAGAGCCCTGAGCCGTCTGGGCCAGCGGGAAGGCTCTGTGCTTCACACCACCGCTCTCGCGCTTGGCCAGCGATGCACAACTGTTTTAGTTACACTGCAAGAGGTGCCTCGGGTACCAGATTTGGGGAAGGAGGCAAGTGGGCAGGGGAAAGGGGGAAACACCGTTCTCAAGAGGCAGCCGAAAGTGGCAGCAGGTCACAGCTCATTTCAGAAGCCTGAGGAGCATTTCGTTCTGAGTGCTGCGGAGCGCTGGGGACTCCCGCAGCAGGGCCGCAGGTCTGCTGGGGCTCATGCACCACCCCAAGGCACAGACCCCGCTGGCCTGCGCCGACAAGAGGGCTACAGGCATGGCTTAGACCATCAGGCCAGAGCAGATCAGGCCTGGAAGTCACGGAGAGAAAAGCAAGTAGGGAACGCCGTGACGGTGCTCTCCAGGGCACAACAGCACACGCAGGGAGGTGTGTTATCAGAAGAGAAGTTCCTCCCAGGCCAATAATCCTGCTCAGGCTTCAGGGACACCCATCTGCCGATCAGGACACGAGTAACTCTTTACATGGTGTTCACCCGGGAGCCCTGGCTCCACTGCCAGCCATCCCGCGGCTGAGCTGCCTGCGCTCATCCTGCGGCCACACGCCGCAGGAAGCACCAGTGTTTCTGGGGGCACTCTGCCAGCTGAGCTTCACCTGAAAGCAAGGATGAGCTTAGAGGACAGTTGTCACTCTGTGAAGGGGAGCAGGGCCACACCTGAATCAGAGCTGAGATGGATGCTACAGGACACGTCCGCTTGCCCGTTCTTTCTCACCCAGCTCCTGCCTGTTTCTCCCCTCTTTTCAAGGCAGCCTGCCTTGCGCTTCCCCCAGCGTCCAGCCTTACCTCCTCCTCGTGCCCCAACACCAGTCCACCCCTGCTGCTGTCATGACCCCCCCGGAGGTGTGAGCAGAGCTCCCCTCTCTCCAGCATCAAGGCTGGGTTTGGCAGCGAGCGGCTGGACAGGGAGACGAGCGGCCGCAAAGCACTTGCTGGAAGCAAACCTATTGCACCTCCGCCACCCCTGAGCCAGTCTGCCGAGTCTGGCAGCACTGAGCCTGTACTTACAGCACTGCAGAAAGAGCAAGAAATACAGCATTTCCTATTAGTCCCCAAGCTGCAGGTTACTGCCGAGGGCACTGGAAAAGGTACTCAGGAGTGGGTGGGCTACTAAGCAGAGGGTGCTCAAAAGCACCCCCAAGTTTTGAGAGCTCCTGTAATATTAAATGTACATATTACCACTAGAGGGTGTCAGGGACCCAGCTAGGGAGAGTCCCAGGGCTCTGCCGCCAGGATGGGAGGAGGAAGGGGGAGCCTGGAGATGCTCGTCTCTCCCCCAGGGTGGTGCCCATGGGCATCCCTCCTCAGGAAGCCTGCACACACAGCTCCAGTCAAGCCCACCTCAAATGCACGCACCTCAAGCAACGAGCACTCGGTGAGCTACGTATTTGCAGATTGGGAATTAAAGCTGTTTACTTTAGGATAAGGAATTGGTTTACAGTCTCCCAAAAAACAAGCAGGGAGCAGAGACTGGAGCTTCCAGGTCTGACCTTAGCACACACCTCAGATTCTCCAACGTGCTCTCCTCTGAGCTCCAGAACCAGCTCCATTTCCAGCAGTTCCCAGTACCGTGCTGAACTCTGCCTCAGGCAGACAAAGACAACCCAGGTGTCTTGCTTTTCCCCAGGCTGGCTCTGGTTCATCCTTGGGTACCCCAAACCCCAACCACCTCCAAGGGGTAGGTTATCAAAGCTTTTATGTGCCAGACGCAAACCAGAGAGTGACCAACATTTCACCTCCTCCCAGGCAAGGCAGCAAACCTGCCTGAGATGACGTTTCCTTGTTAAGCGATCCAGGAGGAGCGTCAGGCTGGAAGCCAGAGGCTTCCTAGCTTGAGCTGGCAAAACAACGCTGTGAAAATCACTTAGCACCATGGTAGCCTTACCCTGTAAGCTCTTCAGGAGCAGAACAACTTACACAGGCTACCCAGCACAGCGGGACCATCTCAGGGCCACTGTAGAACAAGTAAAACCCAACAGCCTCTTCTTCCCTTGGATTTCGTTACAGCTTTTACCCAATGATACACTTTAGAGGCACCCTACAGTGCTGTCCTGTGTCCCCAACTGCCCGCTTCATGCTACCTGGACAGAGCTAAGTTTGCCAAGAGTCAAGCGTGAACTATTTAGGAAGAACAAATACATGTACTCCCCACTCCCAGGGAGCTGCTTCTGTCTGAGAAATACCGCTACGGCTTTTGCGGGGAATTAGCGCAAGAGTTATGTTTCCATCTGCCCCGTGACATCTTGTTGCCCCGCAGGGATTCCAGCTCAGCACAAGGAACCTCCTTCCCCAAACCCTTCCGGTTGTGCGTGCCGAGGCAGAAACAAGCTGCTCCGAAGGAACCGCAATGCCGGTGTCACCAGGCCAGAGGCGGGAGCACTGGCAGGCACCGAACGGCACCGCGGGGGTGAACACGAGGATGCAGCCTTTCGTTATTACCCTCTGCAATCTGCTCACCCTCCTGCAGCCACCCATGCCACCCGGGGAAGGAGGGTCTGCCACCAGAGCCACCCTGATGCCAGAGCAACAGCTGGAAGGGACCTGTTCTCTCCCAGCCACTGCAAGCTCTCAGGGAGCCATGTTCTTTATATCCCTCCCCCAAACCACTATTGATTTCCATTCCTTACAGGATCCAAACACATGTTGTGCTGGTTTTGGCTGGGATAGAGTTAATTTTCTTCACAGTAGCTAGTTTGGGGCTATGCTTTGGATTTGTGCTGGACACAGGGTTGATAACACAGGGATGTTTTCGTTATTGCTGAGCAGGGCTTGCACAGAGCCAAGGCCTTTTGTGCTCTTCACCCCACCAGTGAGCAGGCGGGGGGTGCACATGGAGCTGGGAGGGGACACAGCTGGGACAGCTGACCCCAACTGACCCGAGGGATATCCCACACCGTATGATGTCATGCTCACCAATATAAGGCTAGGTAAAGAAGGAAGGGGGGACATTCGGAGTGATGGCGTTTGTCTTCCCAAGTCACCATTACGCGT
>NW_009259100.1:1871381-1877489 GCF_000687185.1 Egretta garzetta
TGCTTTTTTACCCTCTGCAATCTGCTCCCCCTCCTGCAGCCACCCATGCCACCCGGGGAAGGAGGGTCTGCCACCAGAGCCACCCTGATGCCAGAGCAACAGCTGGAAGGGACCTGTTCTCTCCCAGCCACTGCAAGCTCTCAGGGAGCCATGTTCTTTATATCCCTCCCCCAAACCACTATTGATTTCCATTCCTTACAGGATCCAAACACATGTTGTGCTGGTTTTGGCTGGGATAGAGTTAATTTTCTTCACAGTAGCTAGTTTGGGGCTATGCTTTGGATTTGTGCTGGACACAGGGTTGATAACACAGGGATGTTTTCGTTATTGCTGAGCAGGGCTTGCACAGAGCCAAGGCCTTTTGTGCTCTTCACCCCACCAGTGAGCAGGCGGGGGGTGCACATGGAGCTGGGAGGGGACACAGCTGGGACAGCTGACCCCAACTGACCCGAGGGATATCCCACACCGTATGATGTCATGCTCACCAATATAAGGCTAGGTAAAGAAGGAAGGGGGGACATTCGGAGTGATGGCGTTTGTCTTCCCAAGTCACCATTACGCGTGATGGAGCCCTGCTTTCCTGGGGATGCCTGATAACCTCCCCGTCCGCGCAGGGAATGAATCCCTTGTTTTGCTTTGCTTGTGTGCACGACTTTTGCCTTCCCTCTTAAACTGTCCTTATCTCAACCCATGAGTTTTCTCACTTTTGCTCTTCCCATTCTCTCCTCCATCCCACCGGGGGCGGGGGGGGAGTGAGCAAGTGCCTGGGTGGTGCTTAGTTGCCAGCTGGGGTTAAACCACGACATGTGTGCACATGTGTGGCAAGAGGAAGGGGGTGGTGGTAAGGCAAGCAAAGATATCTGGATTAGCAATGTAATCCTCTCACACCCTCATGCCTGGCAATTAGCTGTACATGCCAATCCATACCTGCTGCAGCATCCCAGGCACCGTTCTTCCTACCCTCAAATGTCACCTTTCCAAGTGGACAAAAAACTGAGCAGATCATGCTGCTGGTAGTGTCCTTTGCTTGCCTTATTTTTAAGTCCCAACTAAAAACTCACAGGTGGCCTGGGGCGGGCAGAGGAAAGCTTTGCTCCCTGTTGTTGCTGCTTATAAGTTTACCCCACTGCCCAAGGTCCTACCTGGGACCAGAACTTGAGGAGGCAAACCTACCGCCCCAAGAGGTACTTTTGCTGTGACTGAGGGTGTGGGGTCTCCATGCAAACCTTCCCCTCTTCTCTTCCTCGCCTACCAACATATAGCAATAGGCTCCCATACCATGGGGAAAACATAAAGCAAGTGTTAATAATCTGGTTGGTTTGGGGATTACTTTCCTTCCATAAAGCCCCACCTGCACTGAGAAATAAGGATGGTTAAAGAGAGGTTTAAGTGGAAGGCAGCTAAAAGACTACTAATTGTTTAACTAAATTAAAAAAGAAGTCATACACTTTCCTCAATTAGTGAATTCACTTCAAGCTCCTGAAGGGGTGAGCAGAACTTGTGCTGTGGTCTAAAGTCAAGCAGTCAGAATATACTTTTAATCCTTGCGCAAACTTTTAAGCCTTGTTTTAAATGAGAATGAAGTCACTTTCAGCTGATGCACAACCAAGAAATACCAAGCGTGAAGCACTGCAGCCACCAGCAATTGTATCCCTGCAACATTCTGTGGAAAGAGCAGGAAAATAAAATAAAATAACACATCCCTAGTTTGCACATTGCAGTTTTTGAAAAGGGCAGTTTGTTACCGATTCAGCTGCTGGCAGAAGGCAAGAGGGGAATCGAAGAGTTAAGTAAGATGGCATAGCAGTTGTTTCACAGCAGCAGTAATAAATCCTCCGATTACAACAGTACCCTTGTTGGTACATTAACGACTGGCTGGAACGATTATGCTGATAGAAACACATCTCCCAAAGCAACCGAGTGAGTTCAAGCAGCCAGTGAGAAAGGGCACAGGGAAAAAAACCAGAAGTAACAAACATAGAAGAAAGGGGAAGAGAGAATCAGACAGAAGATGCAAAAATTGGAAACGAGGTCAGCTTTCCAAATCAAGGGTCTGAACTTCTCCTTGCTTGCTGCAGGCTCTGCTGGTGGCGCACCCAGCCTGCCCCGCACGTCCCTTCCAGGCTGCTGCTACGCTCCCTCCCAGGCAGCGCCGCTGGATCCCGTTTGCACAACCTGCTCCCGCTCCACGATGCGCCTTGAAAGAGGAGCTTCCCCACCAAAGCTGCGCACCCACGCCGCATGGGGCCCCTGAGCTGGATGGCGCAGTCGCAAGCCAATGAGCCCACCCTGGGCACATGGGGCAGCGATGTTCTCCCACAGCTTCCCAAGCTCCACACGAACCCACAGGGGCTGGCAGCAGGCGCCCCGTGGCCCCACCAGCAACCCCTTCCTTGTGCACCTAGGGCAGGCGTGCAAGGGGAACAGACATGCTCAGCCCCAGCTCCAGCTTGTCCTTGATGGACCCAGGAGAGCTACAGCTTTCCCAGCTGCTCGCAAGTGCTTCGGCTCCAGGAGAAAGGACACTCACCCTCCCCTTTCCCCCTGGGCTTCACTCTGGGGCTCCAGCCCTGTCAGCACAATGCTGTTCAGAGCAGTTCTCTGAGCCTCCTCACACTGAAGAGTGGCAGATGCTCTTCCAAAATTGCTGGTCCCCTTCCCTCAACTGCTTCAGCTGCAATGTGGCGGGTGCTGGGAGCACATTTGCACCTGCCACCCTGTTTCGTTGTGCCCCATCACCCCTCTGCCCTCAGCTAAAGCCGCTGCAGGGAGCAGGGGAAGGCAGGCTCCCGCTAACAAGCTCCTTCTCCTCTCTCCACCCACCCCATCCCAAAGCACCCTGAGGAGCATCTGGTTATTAGGACAGCTAATTTAGGTGGAGAAGTTTAAGTGACCTCATTAAAAGGAAAAAAAAAAAAAAAGAGAAGAAACCAGAAAGGGGTGGTAAAAAGACAAGGCAGCACCCAGCAGGGAGAGTCATCATTTGTTCATTAAGCAAAAATCAGCAGGAGCATAGGTGGAGTGAACCCTGACGACATGCAACCTGAGAGGCAGAGACGCTGGGGACACAGAGGCACCCAAGGAGCACGGTGAGCCGGGCACGTGGCTGGGGCAGAGAGCACAGGTCCCACGTCTGCCTCCATCTCCCAGCCATGGAAGGGAGGAAAAACCTCTACTCCCTCCCACACGCACAGGATTTTGCAATCTTGCTCTGCGAGGAAGATGCTCTCTGTAAGGAGGAGCGTGCGAACCAGCCTGCAAGTAAAAAAAGGTATGAGGTGGTGGCAGAGGTGACATCCAAAGGGATGGGGGCTTCCCTTCCCCGCAATGGGGAAACTCACGCTTCGTTAACATGCTGGATGCCCCTGCTCTGTTACCCAACACCCGAGAAGCCACGGTTCCTCAGTGGACTCTGTGCTTGGGCTCTGTGGTCGCACAGCACCTCATTCAGCCGGACGGCACTCCAGGCAGACCCAGACGAGATTCAAGCATGCTGCAGCACTGCCCTGCTCCTGCAGCTCTGCCGACAGTGATGCTTGTGTCTTGGCCTCTGCCTGGCATGTCCCTGGCTGTGGGACCTCCCTGTGTCCCAGCTGCACTGCTCAGTGGCACCTGGCCAGGCTACCAGCACAGCACAGCACTGGTGAGCACCCCACTGACCCCCTCCAAAACAGAGCCCGGGGGAGACATCTGGGGAGGGCACCTGCAGACCACCACGCACCACACTGACCACTCACCTGCAGAGGCAATAACCTCCGGCAGCAAGCTAAGGTGAGCCAGCTCGCAAATCCCTCCTTCCCAGTCTCCCTCCCTCTTCTACAACCTCACTTTTGTGAGGGTTTAGCTCTCCCGCTGATCCCGAGTGCCACCAGTGAGCTACCGCAGCTTAAGGCAAGCCTAAACCACTGCAAACACGAGGGCAGGGCACACCAGCACGCACCTCTTCCACCCAGGGTTAAGCCGATGAGTTTTACTTAACAGCACTTGTGAGCTAAGAGCAGGGCCGTGGAATTTGCTGTGGCTTAAGCCGGCACAGAGCAACCTGCTAAGCCACAGCCTCCCAGAGCCTGCAGGACGGCCAGGGAAAGCAAAGAACCAAAACCCCCAGCAAACGTGGAGCTAAGGAGCTGACACAGCCTGGGCTCCTCTGAAGCTGTGCATGCACATGTTTACACCTCTGAAGCTGAAGTTAGGAAATTAGAGAAATGGGAAGTTTAGAAAATCCTCTTTTCTGCAATTTTTTAAAAGCCTGATTTCATTCAACCTAGTACACTTAGGCAGGCAGACAGTACAAACAGCTGAATGGCGAGAGTCCTGGAGTATCGTTTCAGAACAATCAAAAAACATCTCAGGCCATATTCCCCCTGGACTATAATAATGTTTGTGGTGCTTTATAGTCAGGTGAGTCGCCCTTCTCAAAAATCAATTTTCAGGGATGATTCTCCTCTACTTCAGCTATACAAGTAAGAGCAGGAGCAACAGTAGAGATAAGAGTGCAGAGCTGCTTTCAGAGATTAGTGCCCCTGCTTCAAGAGCTTGGCAGAGATCACACAGGAGGTCAAGGCACGCACGTGAGAGCTGTTTTCCTTCATTTATGCAATAATGAAGGTTTTGAGTCCCTGCAAGCGCCTTTCTCTCATCTGCCTCCTGGGACCTGACCTGTCCTTGGAGCTGCAAAGCCTGGGACCAGAGCTTCCAATGACCCCTTCTGGCCCCTCCTTAAGCTCAGCAGCAGGGATTTGCTTTTGCCTCCAGGGCAAGACGACACAAACCAAGACACGCTTGGGAGACAATTTTTGCAAGCAGCATTTTCTAAACTAAAAACTCTAGAGGCTCCCAAATGGAGACCTCACAAGCAAAGCAGTGAAGGAAGCACAGAATTAGGTTTTATTCTCTATTACAGCCCAAATTTCTGTTCAGCCCAGGTCTGGGTCTTAAGTTCCTATGGGAAGACAAAGTGAAAAAGCTGGCATCCTGATGCACGGACAGGGAAGGAGAGATCAAAATCATTTCTTCTTCACATGCAGATTACCGAAAGACATAGGGTGGCTACCAAGTAGATGAGAAAATGTTTTGAAATCCAAGAATAAAAAAATCCCCCATACAAACTGAGGCAGTGGAAATCTTTTCTTTCTCTAACAGCTCTGTTTAAAGCATGGAAATTGTTCATATTATGCAAACATACATCTTCACCAGACAACAACCATCTACCGAGCCATGAAGTCAGCATGAGTTGGAGGGATTTCTAGGAGCTGGAATGAAGGATGCTGGTTCTTTTGGATATTTCCAAGCTCCTTTCCTCCAACAAGGTTTTGGCAGCTCAGAACCGTTATTCTAAAGCTGGCACTCCCATGATGAATGAAAGGCACGGTCTGGCTCTTGCAGGATGGAGTCCAAGTTCTCCAGCCACGAGGACCACCTGCTCTCCTCCTGCACTAGAGATTGTGGAAAGCAGAATTAAGCAGAGTAATGCAAATTCTGCCAAACAGTTGACAGCCTTCTGCCATCTGATCAAGGTATCATAGATAAAACCAGGTAACATCCACTTCTCCAAATCTATTTTCCCGATGAGGTTTTTTTTTTTTTCTACTGTAGTTCTGCAATTTTGCCTCTTATGCACGTGGCTGCGGTCATCTCTCCTCTTTAAGTTCTTCATGCTCCAAGCTTCTTCTAGTTCAGGTGCCGGTTATTTGGGGGGACAGAGGACAAGAAGAGGGGAGGTGAAATGCTGTGCTTGGAAAGGACTTTGAGACTGTGCAAAAAAGGTGGTCTCTAGCTCCAGTGCAGCAATCAGCTAGTCTGGAAAGGCTAGTCTGGCACACACAACCAGTTGACTTTCTGCATGAGAGTGCTTGGCATATTTATATTGAAATCTTTTAAATAAAT
Organism: Egretta garzetta; assembly: GCF_000687185.1. Classification (NCBI taxonomy): domain Eukaryota; kingdom Metazoa; phylum Chordata; class Aves; order Pelecaniformes; family Ardeidae; genus Egretta; species Egretta garzetta. The sequence continues at coordinate 1,877,268 of NW_009259100.1, forward strand.
GTATTTATTTTTATATTCATCGATCTGGACATTTCAAAGCACACAGTGCCCTTCCCTTCTCCCCCTTCTCCCATTCCACCTTCTCTCAAATTTCTGTGAACCTCTCTGGTTATCGCCCCAATGACAGATGGCCATCATCAAGTTGCTCTCCCTGCAAAAGGGCACTGTCTGCAAGGCTTGAGCAGCATCCCCACACACACAGCAACAAAAGGGGACATCACT
>NW_009259100.1:1877518-1886597 GCF_000687185.1 Egretta garzetta
ATGACAGGGCATGTTGAGGCAGTGGGAAGAGCTATGAACAAGGGTCATTTGATGGAAATAATGACGGCTCTCCATCATGACGTTCTGCGCTGCCTTGGCAAGGTGCGTGAAGAAAACCTTTTGTTCACCACCTCTACGGCAGCAGCTCCTAAACCAGACTGACAGGTGGAAAGGATTCACTCAGTAGTTAGTTCCTGCCATACAAATTGTATTCTAAATATTTTTGGAATGGCCCTCGGGCCCTTCTTACATGGAGGGGGTGCAACGATTGTCCAGGGGAAACTTCGCTCTTCTCCAGCAGTGAGTACTTCAAGCGACCTCAAAGAACTGACAGCAGAGTTAGCCACAGAGAAACCGCCACAACACACGCTAAACGCTGAATGGCAGCATCCTAGGGGACACTTTCGCCAGCTTTACAGACACCAGTCACTTGCCCTGCTCACCAAGTGACCCCCACGAGACGAGCAGCCCCACAGGAAGACGGCTCGCTCAAGAGCCAGCAGCACAGATGCACACTGCTGATGGTTACAATTGGAAGGGAAAGGTCTGAGTCTTGCAAAACAGAGGTAGGTCTTCCAGGGCACAGTGCTCCAAGTTTTCCAGGATACCTCACATCCTTTGCAGGAGCCAGTGGGCACTTAAAAATAAGTGTTCAGGAAATAAATCTCACATTAAAATGAGGAGAAGATGCTTTTGATGCACCTATCATTAACCCACAGGCACACACTGTATCAAAGTAGTGCATTAAAAAAACCACTCAAAACAGTAAAGAAAGTAAGTCACGAAATAAACTAGTAAATAGGAAGTTTCCATCATGTCTCCAGTGCAGGATCAATATCACCGACTCCAGCAGAATCCAGGATTTTATTTATAGCGCTTCCAGCCTTCTACTGGTGAAGCCTCTGAGTGAGAGCCAAGCACAGCTGACACACCACTGTCACCACATCCCCAGACAACTCCAGTTTTCCCAGTTTCACCGTTGCAACTGAGTGCAAAGAGTTCTGGAAGCTGCCAGCTTCCTAGCTGCTATTCACTACCCTGTGAGTAAATGGCAAAATGACCAGCCTGAAGCATTTCACTTGTGCCGCTGCGCTCCTCGGCAATGCCCTCGGCGGAGGCAGGCTCTGGAGGTTAATCGGCTGAGACACCAAGAGTGGCATGCCCAGGAACAGTGCTCCTCGGCAATGCCCTCGGCGGAGGCCAGGAGGTTAACCAGCTGAGACACCAAGAGTGGCATGCCCAGGAACAGCAGCAGATGCTCTGCTGGCTGCTGTCTGCTCAGCAGTTTGAGGCAAGGACGGCGTAATGGAAATACCGCCAGCTCGCATCAGCCTGAAGAGACTCCTGAGGAAGAGGAGGGAGAAGGAAGCTCTTCTCAGCAGTTAACAAGAACGGGGGATCTCTGTATGTCCTGGGCTCCTATGGAAGACAAATAAGGGAGCAAGACCCAGAGATAACACTTTTAGACTGCTAAAAGACAGGAGCCTGCAGGATGGGCTTCTCGCCACAGCTGTATTTTTGGACAGTATCTTCTTGCATCTCTACCTTTTGTATCGGCCCCTGGCTGGCAGACATCCTCAGGTTACCCTCTTCCTACAGATACTCAGGCCTCAAGAGGAGACAACAACAGGGAAGATTTTCCTGTAAAGCTTCAGCCACCTGTATTTCACATCCAGAAGTGCCACCAGCTCTGCCTGATCTGCGCCTCAGGATGAATCTGCTCAGGACCTGTTTCACCTTCTCCTGTGCAAAGATAAGGGCTTGTCTCACAAGCACCTGTAAAGATTGAAAGCCTGAGACCTCTCATGCAGATGAGCTATGGGTAGGCAAACAAAGAACATATTGGGATCCTGATAAGGGACTTATTCTCGCATCACCTTCACTCTGTACTGTCTGCAGGGGGAATAAATTTCTCACAACTATCTGATCCAAGTGGCTTTTTTACAAGCAAGTAGAACTGGAAATCAAGACGGGTCGATCTGCAGAATTATGACCAATTAGTCAATGCGAACGATCATCGCATTACCAAAAGCAGAGCACACCAATGGCAAATGGTCAGAGCAGATTAATTATTTAACCCGTGGCAGGTGCATGGATCCACAACCCGTTTAATAGCTTTTCTCCTGCCACGTGAAAGCAGCCTGTGTGGGAGCCTGGCTCATCCCCTCTTAGTACCACCGTGGGGATGGGGAGTCTGCTGTAACAGCGTCCCTGTGCACAGCTTAGTACCCAGGCGATGGGGCTTGCTGCCCACGCTGCGCGCTCTGCAGAAGCATCACCCGTCTGCCTTAGCTGAAAGAAGAGCAGGATACGGTGCGTGTCCCCACCAACGAAATGAGACTCTTACACAATTATGGTGCAAGTGTGCGGTCGCCCATCTCCCACCTAACTTTAGCCAGTGGCTACTGCTTTGAGAGTGTCTAAAGCTCTCAAACAAATACCGAGAGATGGATAGCAGTCTCAGAGTACAGGTTTCATGAATTGCTGGAGAAGTAGAGGAGATACCCATTGCATATTAATATTTCTCTTCAGGGAACAATGCAAGGTTTGGTCAACCCTGAGACACCAAAGAAGTCACTTGGAAGACAACCATGGGGATACCCCAATCAAGGAAAAACAATGACTGCGCTTTATTAAATACCTAGGAATTCAACCATGAAGCAAAACCCACAGGAAACCAAGCTTCACTAGTTCCTCTGCTCGCATTTATTCTCCTTTCTTTTACATAAGAAATCTTCTCCAAACTCAGCTCTGGTAACAGCACGCTAGGCTGTCTAAAACGGGTGACCCACTCATCCACTCAAACAAAAACCCCACCAAAGGTAGTAGGCTCAGGAACCTTGTTTTGTAGCACAGGTAGCACATGTCCTCCCTCCTTGCCTATCAGTTATTTTGTTCCCTGTAACCTAGACCTGCAAAGCGGGAGAGTTTTAAAGGCTATCGTATTTCAGATCACAGCTAAATTCCTGTACAGACGACCTTCAAAAAGGAAGAAGAAAAGAGCTTTAGCCTGTTCCTTTTCCTGTTACATTAAAATGGCAAGAAATATCCCCCATCCCCCTTAATTATTTTGGGTTTTTTCCAAAACCCTTGCTTGAGCACATTAGGTATTCAGGTCTCCTGTGCCCTGGCAGGCTCAAGGGTGACTGAAGAACTAGTAGAATCACGACAGCACTGAAGGGAGACCAGGGAAATGAGTAAGGGAAGGGAGTTTCAGTTGGACTCTTACAGCTCCCAAGTCCCAGCTTGTTTCTATTAACAGGCAGACTTGGGAGAAAACTTCCTTGGGAAAGACTTGCTACCTGCGGCCCTTTGGCAGAGATGGGAGAAGACTCCCAGCTCACACCTGAGGCTCCAAACAACCCTTCCAGGCATGTTCTTCCAAATGCCACCGCTCTATAGCAAAATGAATTATACAGCAATGCTGCACACTGCTGCCCCGAAATAAACAATCAGGGAAGTGATTTCAAAAAGAAAAAACCAAACACCCTTGTTTAAGAAAAATGTTCGCTCTGCTAGCCATCACTGAAAAAAAAAAAAAAAAGTCTAACATAAGAGAGACAGAAAGCTATTTCTCCTTAAAATTCATTGCAAGTTTATTTGACTACGCGATCATCCTCAGACGTTCTGGATCTATTAAGGACTGGTTCATACCAGAAAAATCCATGCAAAGTGATTTCAGTTCAACTAATGCAGCCTCTTATACTTGTCTGTTAATATAGTTTTGCAGCAGACTTTAATCCATGAGGTTTACTTTGAAAATTTAAGGGATTTAAAGGTGTCCACATAATAGGGGGGTAATAAGATTGTGGAAAAGACACACAGGCCAAATTCAAAACTCACTACCTCATATGTTGCAAGTGAAAAGCCAATTCCTTTCGTGCCACCAATGCAAATTCAACCCCCAAGAGTGCCCAAAAACAATATGAGAAAAATGTGAAGATTAAATTCCTAGGAGAACATTGAGAGCATGGCCTTCCGTCGGCCTCAGTTAAGTCTGACGCAGGAGCCCTTTCCCATGGCCCACGGGACATTTGCCCCGTGGAAACACAGGCTGAGATGCGGGGAAGAGGCAGCCACATCCCCAGCCAAGGACCACGCTCACCCTGAGTGCAGCAGTGGAGCTGGGGGGCACGGATTTGCAGCCTCACAGGGGCTGACAGCGATGAGTGGCTTGCTGAGGTTCACTGCCACCAGTCTCCTACTTCCTTTTTTTTATTTTAAGCTATGGTCAATTAGGTCCCTGTGATTCAAGATTTTTCCTTTAAGGAAAAAGCGTCGTACATCTGCTTTCCACCTTGAGCTCATGGCAACTGCTGCAGTCTTACCCTGGGCCTTGACTAACACACTGTTCACAGAGGTTTTGAGACGACTTTCCACTGAACCGTGCAGCACCGGCTCCCTCCTGAAAATGTTATCTCTGTGGAGGGACTGATGTGCGCAGCCCCATCCAGGCATACACAGGGTGGATGGCGGCAAGACTGTCCCTGGTGGGAGTCAGGCATGCCATAAAGAAACTCCTCCACCAGCACAGGAGGAAAGGCAAGGTCCACGAACTCAGTCTTTCCCCATTTTGCTGTGCGCAGCTACTCACAGAGTCAGTCAGCACTGAAGATGCCACACAGGCTTGGAGCAACCATACTCTATCAGCCTTGCCTATGGGTTAGACCTGGCCACCCACTAGTGCAAGCGGTATCGCACCACCCCAGAGCAGTCTGACATCTTCATCTATCAGAGCTGCATCCCACCACGCCAAGAAGCCCCGCACAATGCCAAGGACCTAACTAGGGAAGAGAAGAGGAGACCATCTTACAAATCCTCCCAGTAGCCCAAGGGGAGGTTGGCTCCTCCTTAGTAAGTAGGACACCACATCCCCTCTTTTCCCAAAACGCCCAACCACCTCCATCAGGAAACAGCACAAACAGCCCAAACCATGGCAAACAGCCCCCCTGCAGCCCAACACTTTTGGGTGGAGAATGGCAGCATTTTCCCAAGGTAAGATCAAAGTCCCTTTCCTTTGCTGCCTGGTGGGGAGCGCCTTGTTGGCTGGGCAGCCCCAGGCATGCACTGACCTGTTGCCTCTCCAGTCCCCCCACATCTGGAGGGAAAGCCAGCGGTGCCCCAGGAGAGGCCGTGCTCATTATCAGCAGGCAGCAGCTCCTGGCATACAAATGTCCTGGGAAGGAAAGGCTGGATCATAACCCACAGCCGGGAAGACCCACAAAAGGAGGACACCATCAGCTTTACATGCTCGGGAAACTTGACCTCACTGAAAAAGAATTGCAAGGTTTGGGCTTTCTTTGTTTTTACAAAGCCCTCAGTACCTGACACATTATTAGAGGAGATTATGGAGCATCGCTGCTGACATGCTCAACAGTATACACCTGAGAAAACTTCTCATTTTCCTTTTTAAATATTTCCCTCCTTCCTGTCTTCCACTGTTTTCTTTTTTTTTTTTTTTTAACTTATTTTCATTGTTTTTTTGCAGGCTCCTCATTTACCTCCAGACTCAGCCATTTAAATTTTAATAAGAGGCTTCACTGTCTATCCCCTTTCTCTTCAAAGGCCCTGCTTTATTTTTCTGCCTCTTCTCTGTCCCCCCAGCCTAATTGTTGTTATTATTTTTAACCTCCAGTAGTTTCCTTTGCTTTCTTCTGTTCTAATCTCTCCCTGCTCCTGTTTTCCCCCTCTGTACTAAGTCCCTTTCATCCCTCACCTCCCTCTCGCCCCTGGCCAAGCATCCAAATACATGCAGAGCAAGCATAACCAAGCATAAATATGAAAGGAATCATCCAATTTCAGCAAAATGCTTGCCCCTACCTATTCAAATATTTGACTTGTAATGATTAAGTCCAAGAAGATCATAATTTTGTTGTTGGGGGTTTTTTTGGTTTTTTGTTTTTTTTTTTTTTACAGAGCTCTGCAGGTCTTTAATAAACCTCAGTCTCCACCTCAATGGCAGCCAGGACTGCAGTTGCTGAGCTGTTTCCTATGCATTACAGCAGATTTGCTCCAAGGTAAGCAAGAGGGACACCGGAGCCAGGAGCTTGAATTATAAGCGAGGAGATTTCACTCCCCAGTCGCTGGTTTATTGAAATTCAATGCCTCCCTCTCACCTGCCACTTTGTTACGCTAACCTCTTCTGGCTGGCCTAAAATTTCCAATCCCTGGCGTAGGCAAGCAGCCACACTCCCATCAAACCCAGGGAACTGCACCCTGCAGCAAGATCTGCCGGAGAGGGCACGGGCACAGCCTCTTGCAGGGCACATCTCTGTCCCTCAGCCGAGCAGAAGGCCACTCCTCCTAAAGAGGGGTAGATAGGGGGGTGTCACTAAAGGCGCTGGCCTCCATGCCAGGGGGCACCAGGCGATGGTCACATCACGCACCAGCTGATGAGAAGGGCTGCAGGGGGCTCCTCTTGCCTCGCAGAGGGGGACACCCACCAGGATTTTGAATCTCTTTATACAGACCACTCACCGGGGTTTTGCATGTTTTTCGCACGCAACCTCACTATCCTCCAAACAGTACCAAGGACCGTTCCACCCCTGAGGGCAGGGAGGAGGAGAGGAAGCCGTCTCCTGCTGGCAAGGTACTGCTCGTGCCAGATTTCCACCTTCCAAAAAGCACAAGGGCTTGCAAGCCGCACCTGATGGCCTGCAGAGCAGATGAGCTGGAGGAGTTCAGGGCAGAGGAGCTGGCTGGTGCTGGGGATTGCCAGCTCCCCCGGCCCACCTCCCCAGCGCCCCGTGTCGCATGCTGATGTCCAAGAAGACAGATTAAACCCACATGCAGCTCACGGTGCCCTGGGATAAGCATGTACAGTACCCGCCAGCCCCTTTCGCTGCTCCTCCTTGCCAAAAATGCAGAGGCACAAGGAGGGCACAGCGAGGATGGAGATAAGGAAACCACACTTGGCGTGTAACGGAGCTTGTGCTGGAGAATCATACTGACCTTGCAAATGTTTCATTAACAGTAAGCCCTCCTGAAGGGAAGAAAATAGCATCTCCCTTTTCCCAAACAGAGGAAAACATGAAAAAAAATGAATCGTAAATGCCCCTGGGTGAGGCAGTAAGACAGAGCCCATCCTATAAATGCCCATCAAGGAGTATGACAGTTTTGACACAGCACTGCCACAGCACTGGCAAAAATACTATGTTTGCAGAGCGGAATAAGACTGGAGTACGAAGTATTCTCCTAACTCTCCATGCCGTATCCCCATTTCTAGAGGAGACAGAAGACTGCTGCAAATGGTAGCGAAGACTTCACTTCTTGCCAACCTGGGTGCGCAAACCTGGCTGAAAGAGAAAAATAGAATATATCTATTTTCCTTTTATCAATATTTTTATTTAATTCCCATAATGTCACCTAGGTTTTAAACTGGCTGCTTATACCCACCCCCAGCCATGGAGATGCCCTCAGTAACCCAAAAAGCCTCGGGTGAAGATTTGCTAGAGCAAACCTACCACACCTTTCCAGATGCTGCTGCCCCACACCAGCGCTGGAAGCGGCCCCCGCCTGCCCAGTGCACACCCACGCACCACCAGCAAGCCCACGGCCGGCTCCGCAGGGAAGAAGGTGCTCACGTTTAGCATCCCACAGGAAAAGCGGGTCTCGCCAGTGCAACCAGCCCCGCAGCAGCGCAGAAGGGAAGTATTTGAGAACACCCCGAATTCCCCAGCATCCCCCTGGCTGCTTTCCCACAGGGCAGACCTCAAACCAGTCTCTCACCGGGAGGAAATAAATAAACAAAATAAAATACACCCGTGTGCGGGCTCATGCAATTTTAATCAAACTAATGTCTGCAAAAAGGGGGGCAGAGGGGCGGGGGCAGGGAGGGATTACGGTGCCACTCGTTCAAAGCGCTCCTGTTTATTCCACATCTGCGATCCCTCCTGAGCTCCCAACAGCAGCGAGGAGTACGAGACGTACAAAAGCAAGCGTGTGGCGCGCGCTGAGCTGTCTCTTTGTTTTAGTCACCGTCTGCTGCTAATGTCAGCGAGAGCGCACTCCGGGGATCGATGCCTCGGTGACGCCTCGGTGCCGTGCCAGCTAATTACACACCGACGAAAGCACCCGGAGGAGGGGGGAAATGAAAGAGAGAGCAAACCGAGCATCCTAAAAAACAATGGATAACGTAACAGGGGGCCAGGAGCTAGGGAGCCCAAACCTGCTCCCCACCGGGCTGGGGGAGAACAGGTAACACACGGTGGTGGGACACACACAGAGCGCACCCTGAGCTCCGGTGGGAATGGCCTTGCCCCACAGCAGTGCAAGGGGGCTGGAAGAGGGGAAGGGGGACAGCGTGCCGGCCCTGCCCAGTCAGTAATAAAACAGGGAGGCAGGGGAATGCCAAAAAGGTGATTGCGAGCGTCTCCAGGGGTCTTGGCAGAAGGAGACAGCAGCGACCTGGAGAACCGGCCTGAAAAGTTTTGGGGACTATTCCCTGTGGAAGTGCCAGGCAAACAGCTGAAGCTGCAGGAGGGGGGAGAGGAGCTGGTGGCCTGCAGGGGTATTAGAAATGTTGGTGCCAGCCCTGTCAAGGCCTGGCGTGTTTCAGAGGTGGAAGAGAGGAGCTCACGGCAGGAGCAGGCGGAGGGGAGCTCTGTCTCTCACCTGACCGTGCAAGCCACGCAAGCCTCCATCTCTGTCTCTCAGCTGCCAGCTCCTAAACTGGCAATCCCAACGCTCACGGGCCTCACAGGGAACACAAAACACTGAATAACAGTGGAGGGGGGAAGCGGTCCGTTTGCTGCAATACTTCCCTCAGAGATACCTGAGAGCCACCCGCAGAGAGGAGAGGCAGAGGCGACAGAGCTGCTCAGGAGTGGGTTCCCAGTGCGGGGGGGGGCTCAGGTATTAACTAATCCACCCCCAGCCCCCGGGACCTGGCCACAGCTCCCAGACAGGGATTAAAGCCAGCAAAATGAGAATTTCAAACATGCATCCGGCAAACCCATGTGCATTCCCCACAGCGGCGAATAATCAGGTGCCAAGAAGGAGATTAACCCTGTGGGACTGAAGGAAACAAAGGCGTAAGAGCTGGTCTGTTTAAGAAGCTGCTGCTGCTGCTTCTCCCAGA
>NW_009259100.1:1886620-1888452 GCF_000687185.1 Egretta garzetta
GAATGAGGGCAGCGCCTGCGTGAGAAATACTGATTGCTAGGAAATATAAACCTCTGATTTTATGCAGCTCCACAACGAGCAGCATGAAGGTCCCTGCGATAGCTGTTACAGCAGAGCTGGTGAGCCAGGCAGGCTCCTACCCAGGTTGTAGGCATGGGATGCATTGCCTCAGCGTTCATTTTAGCTGATGGCGAGCAGGCCACAGGGACTAGCCTGTGCCCCGCCGGCTGCCAGACCCACAGCAGGCAGCACGCTGCGCCTGCGGGCACCGACTGCCATGCCCTGACCAACGGGCAAAGGCTCATCGCTTGGGGTCACAGCGACGCAGCCTACTGATGGAGCAGCGGGGCGATGGGGATGTCCGTCACAGGTCGCAGAGCCTGATTATTTTGGGAGGGCAGGGGGAGGGAAGGGAGAGGACAACACGCACCAGCCAAGGCGGAGAGGTCACTGTACCTGCCGCAGTGGAGGAGCAGTCCCCCAGCCAGTGTTCGCTCGTTCAGGGGACCATCCATTCAAAGCTGAGTCGAGGCAGTGCAAAACGAAGAGGCTGCCCCTCATTTGCAGGCAGATGCAGCCCGTGCCTCTTTTGGGAGGAGGCTCTCCCTGCACACTGCTGGCAGGCAAACAACTGCAAGAGACACTTGCACGCTCCCTACTCCAGGGCTAGATGTGTGCCATGACAGGCTTGAAGTGACACGTCCCTAACGCTTGTGCTGCTGCAGCGGGAACACGGTTCCCAGCCAGGCAACCTCCTGCAATACCACCTTGGGCTGTGATCTTGTCAGGTTTCATAAACTTAATCAGGCTCTGCTCTGGATGGCCTACGGGGGTTTCACCGGCAGGCTCCAGACAGCGGCCCTGAACACTCAACAGCAGTGCTGTGTCCCAGCAGTCAACGGGAGGATCTACATTTCGGTCCTGACAACTTCAACCAGCAGATAGTAAGGGATGGGACGGGTGGCCCTTCGGACATCAGCTCGGTAGACCAGTAATAGGACTGGTTATATGGTGGCTGGCTCAAACCTGTTACACTTCAGCAGCGATGGAAAGCGCCTTCTTTTGGGAAGGGGTCTAAGGAGCGGAGGGTTCTGGGGTACAGAGTCATCTAAAACATCTTATTAGTGCAAACTGTCCACAGTTATCCAGCTAGACTTAGCCCTACCGGAGCATCCTGTGGCCTGAACATACCGCAGGAGATGACAAGTCCATCTTCCCACACTGACGGTCTGCGACGAGGCTGCCTGCAGAAACTCATCCCACCACTGCCAAGGGGCAGCTCAGCACCCACACAGCACCCTGAGATGCTGATCTACAGCAACAGGCTCTGGCTAAGCCTGACCCCAGGGACACGACCCAAAGCCACTGCGCTGCCGCCCAGCCCAGCATGCCTCTGGTGTCCCAGTTCCTCCTCTCCCCTTCCCTCCATGGACATCAGACCCTTGGCAGGAGCCTCTCGGGACAGATGAGATCTGATGAGCCCGGCATCTCCGAGGACAGGCACGCAGCAGGCACTGCTCTGGCCGCAGACACAAGGGAGCAGAAGTGATCTGGGAGTGCCGGGCACCGGCATCTCCTTCCCCACTGCTCATCAGCCTCTGTGACTCACAAAGTCACTTCAAAAGGCGCTCCTCAAAGCGCGCCGTCACTGCCTCTGACTTCCCTGTTGCAAGGGGAGAGGAAGAAAGAGTAGGAGGCAGCAGCGCGAAAGTAATTACTGCATCCCAACAGCCCTGATAGAAGACAGCACTGAAACCCCCATAGCCTCCTCTGGGGTCAAAACCCTGAAAGCAGTATCTAGGGCACTCGACGTACGTGTGGAAAGCGTAGGG
>NW_009259100.1:1888807-1900057 GCF_000687185.1 Egretta garzetta
CAGGAGGGAGCAGGGACACTCCTACCCCAGCCACAGTCCCTCACCGGTCATCCCCATGTGCAGCCCTCCCTGCTCCAGCACCTCCAGGACACCACCCATCTACATGCCCAGCTGCTCTTTCACGCACAAAACCTCCTGCCCGAGGTCTTCCCACTTCCACACTCCCTCCTCCTCTTGCCTTCCCAGTGCTGCTGTTCCTGCTTTCCTCCCTACTCCCTTTTCTGCTCTCTTCCTCTTTTCTCCCCACCTTTCGCTTGTTTTTAACTCCCTCACCTCCAGTCTCCCTCAGCCCGCTCACTCTCTGCCTTGCACCCCTTTCACCCATTCGCTCCCTTTCACGTTGCCCAGTCTGGCACTGGGATGATTACAACTTCCCTGTTCCCCAGCAAGGGCAGGAGCCCCCTGATTCCTCCTGACCACACTGCAGCCAAAGGGCTCCATCTTAGGCTCAGCTTACCCTGCACCCCAGGCCCCATCTCAGAGCCAGGAGCCCCTCATGCAAAGGGATGCTTATCCCCCAGGGCCACCTGCACCAACCACTGTGTTCCTCCAGATATGCTGGCACACTTCTGTGGCTTTAGCTGCCAAACAGCTTGAGCGGAGCTTCTTGAATGATGGGCAGTGCTCCCAACTTTACTCAATACATAAACTCTGCAGTGTGGCCACACGGGTGCGGCCTGAGCAGCATCCCCCCTTGGTGACACACTGGCCTGGGATATCACTGCAGAAGGGCATCTCCGTGATGTCCCAGGATTGCTGTCCCTCTCAGGGCAGCCTTTCTGGCCAGCACCTACAGCCAGGGAGCTCCTCCGAAGGACAGAGTCTCTCCAAATGAACGGCTCACGCCCCTGGCAACCCTACCTCTTCGCCAACTTCCCCTTCCCTGTAGGTGAGCATTGCTGCACCAGCGCTCCCATCTTCCAGCCGCAGAGCCATCCGGTGAGCACCACCATCACCTGCAGTTTTGCAAGGAGTCCTGCCTGCGGACAGGTGGCATCAGCACACCTGAGAGAGCTCAAAAGGCGACAACAGACTGCCAGAGTGCCTGTGGTCATCTGTGGCGTGCTGATGCAATTCTTCAGCGGACAAGGCTTGAGAGCCTCACATCAGCCCTCTGATAAGTAATCTGCTGCTTTGAGATCTTCTCTTCGTTTCCAGGCAGCAGCACAAAGCCGTAAAAAAATTGGTCTCTTTAAATCTTCTCACCCTCAGTAAGTTTGGCGTTACAAGTTATGAGTGAAATGCATTTGGTAAGGAATGGTTTTATAAAAATCTCGCTCTCTTGAAGAGGCAGCTAAAAATGAAGGTCTGAGAAAGCTAAGTGCTCAGAGCCCATCATGCCTAGGACATCCCTGTCCAGAAAACCTTGCTCGTCATGACACGCTTCCCCAAGACAGGCATCCCTAGCTACAGCATTTCCTTGCAGAGCCCTAAGTTACCATTTTAACTAGTACGCGGTAAGGAACAAAGCCCTAAAGGGCGCAATATGTTGAAACACAGTGCCAGGGAACCCCAGCAGGACTGAGCAGGGACACTGAAGGGCATCCAGCCCATTAGTACCAACGCAGCCAACGACGATCCCTTAAGGCAGCGGCTCATTCAGATTTTAAATGGGAACAGAGCAGCCCCACCTCTTGCCTCCACAGGGCCAGAGGGTAAAAATCACGCTTCTCTCCACATTCAAAAGCGCCTTTGTTCAGGTTCATGCCCTTAGCTCTGGCTTTGCTCCTCTTTGTAGGCTCTCTAGAAACGTCTCTTGTTGATGGCAAGGGCAAGTGGGGCGGCTAATCCCATCCCATTAGCATCCTCCGAAATACTCCAAGGACTGTGGACGCTGTCCGGGCGCAGGTGGCCAGAAGGCGGCTCTCGCTAAGCCAGCACGACTTCTGGATGTGTGCACACAGCCCTGGAGCCGTCCGCCATCAATAAAGCCTGCTGGAGGGAGGGAGAGGATAAAGGAACAGCCCGCGTGCAGCTTGAAAGGAGACTTTTCTCCTACAAGCACAGTTTTCCCGATGCCATGGGTCACCAGGGCTCTTCTTCTCTGAGGGCGGCACAAAAACCTTAGATCAGGGGGAACACGTTAGTGTAAAGCTGACAGAGTGGCATCCCTCAAGGGCGGGGGATGGTGCATGGGGCACCCCAGCCCCCCCATGCTCCTGGGGGTGGCAGCAGCACAGCCTCCGGTACCCCCAGGAGGCACATACGTGCCTGATAGCAGCCACCCCCTCCTCAAATGACGAGCCAGCACTGCCGGCAGCACTCTCACGTTCCTTGCAGCTCTCCTTCCCATTACATCTCCTATCTTTAAACAGCTGTTTGGCAGTATTACTAATCAGTGCTGCATGGAATAATGTTACGTTTCCCTCCACATTACTATTTTATCTTCTTTCCTCCCCACCTCCAGCTGCTCCTTTCCTTCCACCACCCCCAGCCTGGAAAGCAGTAACAACATTCCTTCATTTTATCCAGGCTCTACTTCTCTGATAATGTAAACAATTTACTTAGAACCCATGCAAAAAAAAAAAAATTAAAAAATTAAATACTGTTAAACCCTCTTAAAATAAATACTTGCCGAAGGAATATCAGCTGGAGACTGCTCTCTGACTTATAATAATCCCACTGCGCCCAGGGAAATCCTCTTAAACCTATATCAGATAAAGATTGTAAAACTGTTATAGGGCTAAACTGACAGGGCAGCCACAGAATCAAGATGGAAAATTTCCCCTCCCAGCTTCTTTCTCCCTACCGAGGGGCAGCTCCGTCCCAGTGCAGGTCAGGCTTCCTCCTCAGCACCTGAAGTGAAACACTTGTGCTGCAGAGCTCAGCGGCGTGGGACCCTGCTCTGCCTGGCAGGAGCCGGAGGGAGTGGGAAAGGTCAGACCTGCTGGGGCTTCAGGCTGGAGGAGGAGGCAGGAGGTAGGCAGCCTTGGGATCCAAAGCCTCCCTCTGGAGCACCAAAGTGTTCTTCTCTCCCCTTCCCGCTCCCCCAGCAGGGCAGAGACCCTCTGATACTTTAAACCAGAAGAAATCTCGCCCCCCCCCCCAAGGATGCTCAATAGCAACATCTCTAAATGAGCAAGTAAGGAGACCAAACCAGAGGGGACCCACTTACGTTTCTGAGCCCTCCTGGAGGGCATGACGGAAGCAGTCGGCTTTCAACTTCTGTGCTATCCTATCTGATAGGACAAAAAGGATCTGATGTATGACCGGTAATGCTGCCTGAGTTTGTTGCTGCTCTGTGTTTTGCCCAGGCACTGGCCCCCAGTTTGACTTGATTTTGTTTTGTAGTTCTTCGACAAGAAGGCATGCATCCACACCACAATGAGCATGCAGCTTTGTGGCACAGGAGCAGACTGGCTCAGCAATGGGCACTGTGCTTCTCCTCTGCTACACAGGGACTCGATCATTCACCACCGGACCTACTTGTTCTTCAAGATGACCAGAGAAAAGCATTGGCATCAATGGCAAAAACAGCTGCCCCTGCCTCTCAGGACAGCAGACGGAAAGAAATTCAGAGCAACCGAGTCTAAGGGGCTGGAACTAGAAAACAAAAAAAGCAAACCTCCAGGGGAAACAAATTCAAGAAAAAAAAAAAAGAGTGGGAGGAAGGAGTAAGCATAGCAAAAACCTCCCCAGGGAGGCAGCGGGAAAAATAGGCAACGTGGAACGTGAAATTTTCGCTGGTAATCGAATAACGGGCTGCTCCATCGCAGGATTTCTCAGCGCTGCAGCTGGCTGGAGCCACGGGGACCGTATTCCACTTTCAGAGTTCACTGAGCAATTGCTAAGGCAGGGGACGGGTGCCATATGTTACCAGCTGCGCTCACTGTTATCGCTTTCCCCATTTAACGCCGAGAGACTGTTTGGAGGCACAGAAGCAGAGAAACCTGCATGCTGCGTGCCTCTCCCCCGCCACCCGGTATTCTGGCAGAGCTGCCAGAAATGCCGACAGGCTCTGCCGGCGAGTCCGGGAGCAGTTCCCCGTGCCAGGGACCATGCTCAGCCCCACCGGTACCCATCACAAGTGGGGAGGCACAGGTGGAAGGGACGGGTGCCCCCCTCAGCCGCCCTGCAGCCAGGCGGTCGATACAGCACCTGGAAAGCTGCCGAGCGCGCAGGAGGTGGGAAGCAGGTACCAGGCTCTGCCCATCCCACGTTACAGCCCGCTGGCTCTACCACCTGCTCGCCTGACCCAGCCTGGCTCCTTCTGGTTCTCCTTTTGTGCTCTGCATTTTTTTCATCCTCCAGAGCTTCTCTCAGTTGTGCATGTAGTGAAAAAATAATTGGGGGTGGGGGGGGAAGAGGCTGGGGGCTGCCCAGAGCACATGGGAGGAAATGGTAAATTCAGGATGGGAGGTAGCACCAGACTATCCAGACTATTTCTACCACCAGACAACCTTTTGCTTCCCGTGATTAGCAAGCAGAGCCCAACCTGAAAGAGCTCCCTCACACACCAAGTTCACTTTCTTGGAAAGGATGGAGAGCCTCAGATTTGAACCCAGGGTCCCAAGTAATCCACCTGTGGCAGAGCTGGCCTTCAAATGGACCAGGATCACCGGTTAAAGGTTTTTCTGTCCTAGTTAAAAGCCTTTGCATCCTTCACCTCCTATCGGCACTTAACACCCAGACATTATGGCAATCTACACAAACAGCCTATACTGCCGATCACTCTTCTCAGAGGGGCAGAGAGGTATCCTATAAATAAATAGGACATTTAGGACTACCAAATCCCTCATTTCACTGGGAACTGGCAAAGCACCCGAGAGAAGAGCTAGCAGGACAAGCGAAGGGGGATGCGCGCTGAGCAGAGCGTTGCTTTTGCAGTAACGCCTTCCAGGGCAGCAGAGGACCCCAAGCCTTGCAGCCTGCAGTCCTGCTGATACCGAGGAGGCAAAGGGCTGGGGAGAAGAGCAAGCGTCGCAGCCCCATCAACCCCAGAGACGCCGGAGCGGAGCCAAGCACGGCTGGAGCCGACCAGAGGGCAGACTAGAGGGCAAGACTCCCAGCCTTCACAAAAGAGGCTTTTGCAGGGAAGACTGCTTTAGTTTTCAAAGATCATTTTAACTGACTGGTCTGATTTTACTATTCAGGCTTGGTGCTGCACGGAAACCCACCCAAGCAAAACACTGCAGCTCTTTACAGTCTGAAGGCAAGTCGGCATCTGAGCTTCTGCGCCTCCCTTCCTGACAAGTAAGACACACAGAAAGCCTGGAAGCGAGAGGGCTCATTTTAAAGACCAGCCTAGATTTGCAAGCAGAGGGCTGTGCAATTGCCTGAGGCTGTATTCATTTACATTTTTAGAAATGCATTTTAGAATACTTTTCTTTTTTTTTTTTTTTACAATGCATAGGTACAAGCATACAGACACACATAAAAAAAAGGAGACACATTCTTATTGTAAATGTTCTCCACACGCTAGCTAGATTTATAAAAAGTACCTCTACCTCAAAAGGGACAATGTAGGAAAAACATATGGAATACAATGATGCGCCCCAAATGTGTCTAATGCCAGTTTTTTGAGAAACAGGTAGGTGGACAGGGGAAAAAAAAAAGAAAGAATTAGTTCCACAACTGAGAGCCCCCCCTGCAAAGCATGTCACGCCACTGAGTTGCCTGAGGTTTTGAGGGACAGGGCAGGAAGGTGAGGGAAGAAAAACACCAACAGCTGAGAAGGGAGAGAGTAGGTACAATGGATTACCCATTTTTTTCCAGGTATGGTCTGCCTAAAATTGGTTCCATTTCTCCTGCACAGATAGAGGTGGAGAAGGGATGTCATGTAATACAACAATAAAAAAGTAAAAATCCAGGCAAGCAATTCCAACAGGAAAGAATAGGAGATGGCAGCACTGCGACAAAACAGGAATAATTGGAGGTGTTTAGCAGGAAAATATAACAACAGGGGACGAGATAAAGATACACAAAATAATGGGAGAACCTTGTCTAGCAATGTGAGGACATGTACAGAGATTTCTGTTATAAGCTTTCAGTTATACCCTGAATGGTATCTACAATGAAGTGTTTTAAAAAGCACGAGGAAGAACTAGCCCATGCAACTCATTGCCAGGCTGTATATGACTAAAGCCAAGATTTAAAAAAAAAAAATAAAAAAAAAAAAAAAAAAAGTGGAAATTTTAACAGGTCTCAGTGCCTTCCTCTTACCAGCAGGAGTTCTAAATCTGGAAGGGGCACGGAGCCCCTGGATTGGCTTCATGCAGGCCCGTGCCGCAGCAGGCTGTAAGGAAGCAGCCCCCCCGGCCAGCTCCAGAGCCGCCGGCTGTGGGGTTGCCTCCACCGGGCTCCCACGCATCTGCCCCCGGCACTGCAGACCACCGGCCCCCTCACAGTCTGGCAGTGCCCATTAGCCTCAAGGCTTCTGCAAGGGCAAAATTGGGTGAGCGTAAGCAGCTATGCTTTCAAGACATCAGAAATAACTAAGCGGGACTGGAGATGAATCCTATTCAGCATCATTACCAGGCAGAGCTGAAATATAAGCCTTTGTTTCTAACTCCCGCTATCTGAGGAGCTCAAAGCACTTCAGAATTATTTAGCTTAGACTTTGTGAAAGGCTTGTATGCTATTATCCCTAATTTTACCAGCTGGAAAGCAGTGAAGGAGACCGAGCGCGCCGTACCCAGGGACGCGCCGCGAGCTGGCAGCATGATGCAGGGCAGGACCCGATGCCTGCAGCCCCCCACTGCTCCGCAGCATCAGGAAACGGGTGCTCTGGTTTGCTGGTGCGAGTCCCCAGGCTGTGCCCATAGGAGCTGCCAGAGGTAAATGTATTTACCCCTCCTCTTCATCCCTCCCCTGTCAACAGCAAGCACTCCTCTTCCATCCATAGCAGGAACAGAAAGAAAAAGCAGAGCTGCATAGGTCAAATTTTTTTTTTCAAGGCTACTACAGAGAGATTTAGGCATGTAAAGGAGGACAGTAAGAACAAAATACCCTGTGTCTAGCTGCAAAGGACCACCTAGGAGAAGGTATTTGAGATTTTTTTTTTTTTTTTTTAATGTCAGCTAAAGGGGAATTTGAAAGTGAAGGACATTTTACTCCTCTGGGGAGCTAATTACTGCAACAAGCGCAGCCCAAACAGGCAAAGATGAATGTAACTCACAAAGCAGGAATTTCAACACCACCAATCCTAGAACTCGCTTTGGTTAACTGACGGCTTGGCCAAATAAAGCATACACGTGCTTCACAGAGGTAGCAAAGCCTCCAAGATGGCCTTGGAGAGATGAGGACATCTGAGCTTAGGATCTCCAAATTCTGCCTTCGTACATGAGAGCAGAGCAATAGAGATGAAGTCCTGCAACCTCTTGAAAGAAATAAGAAACATACGAAATACAAAAACCATGCCAAAAAAAAATAGTTGGGGGATGTACAATAGGTCCTTGCTGTTCTCACCTGGTTGATATCATGAATGTTATGCTATTACTTAGCACTGACATCACCACTATATACCATCTCATGCTTTTCCTTAAACACCTGCCCCCCAAACTGCAGCCTAACAGCGGTTTCTACTGCGCAGCAGCCAAGTGGTTCATCGCAGGATCACGGGACAATTCAGGGTGGAAGACCTCAGGGGCTCTGTCGTGCAACTACAGGGTCAAGCAGGGTCAGCTATAAGGTCAGACCAGGCTGCTCAGGGCTTGATCCTGTCAGGTCCTGAAACCCTCCAGAGATGGAGCCCGTGCAACCTCTCTGAACTGCGCTGGTTTCGATTTTTGCCTGTTGTTGCTCATCTGCAAAAAGCCTGGCCACCCCAGGACACAAGCTGCTTGCTCATGTACGGTGACAAACATTTCCTCCTGTCTCTCAGGAGAAGAAGAAAAAGGCAGCAGAGAAGGAAGAGCCCCCAAACACTTCTATCAAAACTGGTAGATCCTTGTCTGCAAGACTCCCATCTCTTTCTTTGACACCTCCCTCAAGCAAAGCCACCTTCAGCCCAGTTGACGGCTGGAATAAACTTAGCGGCCATCGGGGTCCACGTGCCCCACATGAGCAGAAGTGACTGCTCTCGCCCCAAGTCCCCCCAGGTTCCCAGGAGCAGATTGTGCTCTCCCAAACACGGCAAACCTGCAACATGACTTGCTCCCTCCGCTCTGAGCGCAGACAGATCACGTATGGCAGCACTTGACGAAGAAGAAGGGAAGCTGCTGGCAACAAGCAGCAGCAGCTGGTACGGACTAATAAAAGTTCTTTTTCTTTTTTTTTTTTTTTTTTCTTTTTTGCCTGCTATATGCTCTTTAGCTCTCCACGGAGAGACTCTGGAGACTTTTGGTTGCAAGTTCAACAAAAGAGACCTGCTTTCTTCTCTTGAATGCTTGGCTGAGACACATGCAGATCCTTCCCTTCCAGTGCTAAGTGTCTGGCCTGCATAAATCTTTCTTCCACCTCCCGTGCCACCAAAGCCTCTCAGATACACGCTAGAGCTATCCTTCCTGTCCCCACCGTGGGCTTGCAGCTGGCCACACCATTACATGCCACAGTTCAAGGGCACAGGGGACATCTACAGGACACACTCCTCAAGGCACGGTCAAAATATCTGTGGACTGAGTTCTGGTCTGCAGAGAGCTCTGAGTTATCCGGGCAGCTCAGCATTTGGAGATGAGATCCCACCAAGCACAGCCGCAGCCAGCACGGAGAGAGGCAGCCAGCTCTTCACCCCACCAGCGCCCTTGCCCACCACCACTCCCAAACCTGGCACGATGCTGAAACTTCACCACAATGGGGCTGCCAGCCAAAACCAACACACCCAGCCCCTGGGAGCCGTCAAGCCAGGCAGGACCCAGGGGAACAGGAGGTTGTGGTCTCTCCCCCGCCCCATTCAAACCCATTTCATTTTTGTTGCTTTAACTCCTTTAGGATTGATGCTGTACAGCTGCTTCCCCCAAAATAAAGAGTGTAAGAGCTGTGACCTCCTCAAGTGCTTTGAAACCCTTTCTCCCGCTCTGTCACTATCTGTTTAAGAAAAACTCAAAGCTTGATTTTTTTCCCCTCAAACCACTTGCTCTGAAAAAGAGCTCAATGTTTTTGGGAGCACGGATTAAAAAACCACCAAGATAAAAGTCTGAAGCTTCTGAAGAGGTTAGACCTGGGCCTCTTTGCTGTTATCTAAGTAAGGGTACGGGCACACAAACAACTCGTTGCAGAGATGTAGTGGAGCACAAATTTGCAATGACTCAGGCACTCTGAAGGGACTGCCATGTGCTCCCTTCTGCCCCACAGCAAAACACGAGTTTATTTACCCATAAACGTAAGGTGATAAGCACAAACCAGCATCTCAGATTTCACAGCACCCCCGGAGCTTTACCACCTAAATTACTGCACAGAAACCCCCTCTTCTGCTGATATTTCAAGAGTTATTAAGACAAGGGATAATTCCAATGACAATCTGGAAGGTACCGCTGCCCTGCCAGTGGTGACACGACGTTACTGGGATGCTGCCTTCCTTCACCTGCAAATTCTTTACTGTCCCTAACTTCTCCAAAAAGTGAACGAGCAGCCCACGTACTTGTCACAGCCAGCAAAAAGCAGGCCATGACCCTGATACAATTGCCAGTCAGATCCCCATTTAATCAGTCCAGTTTTGTAACACCCCTCTTCAGTATGCCCAAGTGTCTTCTCAATACAACCACAAAGCCAACGCTTCCATCAGTTGCTTAGGAACAGCATGGGGGAAATTTCCAAAAGCAGCCAAGTCTTCAGCCACTACTGGAAGAATTCATTTCCTTCAGCACCAGCTGCCTAACCCAAGCCTAACATCCAGGCTCTCTCTTTAGTCTGCTTAGCGCAGGATGCACTTAATTTAAACAAAGACGGGTTGCTTTCCAGATTTGTTCCTCTTTGCCCTCCAGTCGCAGATACTGCCTCAACACCTACCTTAGGGAGTAGGAAGCCACTCGTGCGAACTTCTAAAAATCTTTTCACCCCACACTGAGTAAAAGAGCACGAACCAGCCTCATCAACTTCGTGTCAGCCTCAGGGAACTGAACTCTGAAGGCAAACAATGGAGTTGCAGACTTTGTATCTGGGCTAATCCTTTCTCATAAATCAAGCAAAAGGCCACGGTCCCACAACATCCTGAAAAACCGTGCCTGGTTTTTTGGTTTGTTTTTTTTTTTGCCACCTCCCTCAGCCCCTGCAGCTCAGTCTGAGGTGTCCTAAATTCTTCATCCTAACCCATCTCGCAGCCCAGGTGTAACTCCTTCTTCCCAATGATGTAGCTCAGGAGGAGATGAGAAGAGGGATAGCAAGATACAGAAAGACTTATTTTTGAAGCAACTGAAGTAAATTGAAGACTGGTGAAAAAGGTTAAGCCTTGATACACATTTCCCCAGGGTAGAAGGCCCTTGAACAACACTATTAGCCTCATTCCTAGCTTCAGCAAGATTAGTGTTTGCGCTGCATGCCTAAATTCAGATAAGAGTCCCACAAAGTGCCTGGGGAACACTACTTACTCTAAGCCATCAGAGAGACTTCAGGACTTCCTGGCCAAGATCTCGATGAACGAAAAGGAACGTCGAGTGGAGACACCACATATGGGAGAGGGGCAGTCAACCATGCTTGCTGGTCCCCAGATGGATAGAAGGGTACTTTCAAGCCCAACGAGCACATCTTTGAAGCCAACAAGACCATTTTTTAGCAGCTGCAGAGCCCTGGGTACGTAGCCTTCAGTGCTGCGCAGATGGCAGGAGCAAAGACACATCCCAGCTGCCCTGCCACAAGCTGGGATATCCTGGTGCAGACAGCAGCCCCCTGTGCTGCTGCACCCATGTCCCATCCAGCTGCCCCATCGCAGGGCTGTATCACCTGGGTGAAAAGGGGAGAGTCTCCCTTCAGCTCTTCCCTCAAACCACAGGACACAACGGCTCAAAGGTCCTGGAGCAGCAGGTCTAAAATCAACACTGCTCCCAACCCATTCATTTCACACAAAAACGGAGAGAATACAGATGCTAACAAACTTGTCTCCCTCCAGGCTTTGCTGCTGCCAAAAAAGAGCCGCTCAGTCTAATGAGTCAATTAAAAATTCATAACTGGATGAAAAAAAAAAGTTTGGTTCTGTTTCTGAGAAAATGAGAACAATAACTCTCATTTAGCTCTCGTGTACCTCTTGTTGCGTATTATGTGCACCAATAAAGCTGGCCTGAAAACCCATGACCTATAGCCGAGAGCTAAAATGATGGGGAAAAAGAAAAAAAAAAAAAAAAAAAAAAGGGGGGGTGGGGTGGCCCCAGCCCCGCCAAG
>NW_009259100.1:1900107-1905696 GCF_000687185.1 Egretta garzetta
GCGTACTTGTCTGAAAGAAACAGCCACCTCATAGGAAGGACTTGGAAATGTCACTAAAAAAAAAAAAAAAAAAAAAAAAAAAAAAAGGGTGTGTGGGCTGTGCCCAGCCCTGCACAGAGGAGCCCATTTCCCTGGCGGGACTCCAGGGTCCAATGAGGCTGAAGTCAGCACCGGTTCACGTGAACGGGAGCCAGAGCGGAGGCCCTCCGTGAGGGGTGGCTGTCTACAGGTGATCACAAGGGGCACTCTGGAAAATTCAGTTTCTGTCAGAGTTCAGTTAGACCATAGAAATCACCTATGCAGATACACACATTCAGATCGCAAGTGACCCTAAGTCACTTCTGAAGTGAATTTTCAGAAATGAATTAAGCTAAACCAAATTAGGGCCCTGAATTCTGAGCGCAAGCATCCATGAAGGGGCATAATGTGATTTAACTAATCCACTAAAAGTTACTATAGATCAATTTTCTTGAGCATCCTGGACACACCTAAGCCCTGAAGCCAACATCCTCAAAGCCCTGTTCATGGGTGTCTCTACAGAGTCCCAAATCTTAGGTGCCTTGTACCAGTGGCAAGGGTGGGACGGAGCAAAAGCATCTCACCCAGCAAGCCCAAGGCCGGCCACTGAAGAAGCTGCTGAGCCACAGTTAAAGCCTGGAAGGCACTGGCCCCCCAGCCCCTAGGGAGAGCAGCGGAGGAGTTCCCCCTTGCCCGGCCATCAGACACGCTGGCTCCCCTTGCCCACGCTTGCTCCAACAGCTCTGCTGCAAGGACCCCAGCTCATGGGCTGGCTTCCACGCGGTGCAGCTCCCTGGCAGAGGGACCCAGCTGCAAACCTTGACTACCTGCAACCCCACCCTGGCCCCAGGCACTTCTTTTTTTTTTCAACCAGGTGTTGGTTTTCAATAGGTTTCACTCCCTGAGGTGACTTTACAGTGGCAGCGCTGACTCAGACTTGTTTAAACTAAAGGGGGAAGGAACAGCAAACCTGGCCACCTGAAGCCAGTAACAGAACTACCGAAAAAAAAATAGAAAAGATTATTCAGGCATCTACCTCCCGACTGCTCATGGACACCAAATGGGAAAGGAGACAACTAAATAAGCGCCTGTACCCAGGCTTCGCCTAGGAGAGTGGCTGGGCTGGCACCTCCAAAGGGAAGGAGCCGCGCACAAGCGGGAGGCAAGGAGCACAGCCCAAAGGAGGGCTATCGTGACTTCAGTTCACACCTTGTCTCCTTTCACAACGGGTTTCCTGTGTCAACACCACCTGAACCAGCAACACCCTGACCAGCTAGCATGTCTGGATAATGCCAAAGTGGTTTCCAAACCAGAGACCTGCAGGCTCGCGAATGTCTCCCAAGGAAAGCAAGCCTGCTGTCTGTGGGCTTAAATTTGCTAGCGGGGTGTCTCTGCAGTGGAGGAGCTCTTTTAGGAGTCCTTCAGCCAGAGAGTTTGATGGAAGCTATTTGACCGCTGTTATCCAAGTTAGAGACTCCAAATCCAATCCTATTTTGAGACACAGAAAGCAAGCTGAAGCTTGAAAAGGTCAAATTAGCTAGTCAGAGGGGTGCTGTGGAAATCCTTCAGATTTTAAAGAACCTGTTTTCGATTTTTCTAACGCAAACAAAAAAAAACCAAACCCAAACCACACCAGCTCCCCCACATTCACCTACAGACAGCCCAATTTGATCAGCGTGCTGCTTTCAGGACTCGTTCAGCACTGCCCTCCATTAAGAGCCCGAAGACGACCATCTCTCCTGTTCCCTTTATGTGCCGCTTGTTATCGCTCCTCTCTTCCCAGCTCTGCTATTTCGCCGCCTTTGGCGCACAGCCCTGCTCCTCTGCAGCTTGTGCCATCTGGAGCAGCCTCCCTGCCCCTCTCTCTTTCTCTCTCTCCATAAACCATTTCCACATCCCTCTTGCTTTCAGCCATGGCTTCACGCATTCCTCTCTCTGGCTATGCTACCTGGCTTCTCTTCTTTATAAGGGTCTTATTACTAGAGAAAGTTTGATTCCCCCTATGTCTCTGTACCATGATTTCCTGCAATTCACACCACTGTGCTGCCTGCTCCTTTTCTCCTCACTGGTGTTTTTGCCAATGGCTTACGTGGAGCACATGGGGGGGGCGTTCATGGGTTTCTGCTGCATGCTGGCCAGGAGATGCTCCTTTCCCCCAGCCATGCCGTTAGCAGGACAGCTTACCCATGAGGTTCATCTTGGCGCTGTAACTCCCAAAGTACCTCTCGTCGGTGTTGGGCGTGTGGCACTCATACTCTCCGGCGTCCCGGTCCTGCAGCTCGGTGATGTGCAGCAGGACGGCGTCCCCCTGCACCCGCTCCACGTAGATCCCCCGGCTGCGCACCCGCTGGGTGTAGATGGCGTAGGGGAAGGAGGGGTCGATGGTGCTGACGATCTGCACCTCCCGCTCCGGGGCCGAGGGCAGGTAGATGGACCACTGGAAGTTCTGCTCTGCCGGGCCCTGGTAGCCGCTCACCTTGCACCACAGCGTGACGTGGGACCCCTCTGTGCGGTAGAGGGGCCCTTCCTGCACCACCACTTGCCGCTGGGCCAAGGCCATGCCTGCAGGAGGAGAGGAGCCCAGCGTTACTTCTCGGCAGGCAGTCCCCACACTTCCCCCCCAGCCATACCAGTCCTACCCCTTCTGCAGCCGCACTCGGCCAGGCAAGCCCTCGCACCCCATTTTACAACTGGCACACTGGGCTCTGGCACAACACCCCCCTCCCCAGCCATGCTGCAGCTTTCTTGCTGACCCAAGAGAAGTGTGGGTTTTGTTTTTTTTTTTTAAAACGCCCCGTGAAAAAAGTGGTGTTGAGATAACATAAAACCTTTCTTTGGTAGCGATAAGAATCCAGGCACAAAAAGGTACTGTACCACACAGTGACGAACCAGGAACTCAAGCCGACAAGGCTTTGTTTTCAGTACTACTCTTGTTTTCCAACCCCATCATCCCAAGATCCCAGGCACAGGTTGCTGTAGAGGGCACCAGGAGGTAGCACGCAGCCACTCTGCAGCGCCCCGGTGCTGCTGGTGGGGCTCCCCAGTTCGGCAGCAACTCCCTCTCCTCCCGGCACAGCCCAACCAGGACCGTCTTCCAGGAGAGAGGCCCATGTGCAAGCCAGGAGGCTACGCACCCTCCCCTTGGGTTTCCGGGCCACCCAACAGCAATGCTGCAAACTCTTGTCCTCCATCAGCAAACCCAGCCGGAGGCTTCGGCTGGTACAAAATCCCATTCTTTTTCTCCCAAACCCAGCTTGCCTCCTCCAGTCTCTCTGCTATGCTTGCAAAGGCATACGGGGAAATACCACGTTTCCAGCACTGCCTTCCCAAGCCTATTTGAAAGGAGTATATTTAGTACATAACAAAACCAATTAAAGTTAATGGAGGGAGTGGGCATATTACGCTAAGACTTATCGCCCCTGGCTGCTGGAAATTGAGACCCAGGGCTGTGCACTGCACACATGCAAACTCTTGCAGCACGGAACAAAGACAACCCCGCCGCACGGCGACTGCGATCTGCTGTATTTTTACATAGATTATGGATGGCTGGCCCTTGAGCTCATGGCACATTACCAGCACAGCCCTCCAGGGGCCAGATAAATTACAGCAATCTATCTTGTTTGTTGCTACATCAAAGGCTCGAGGTCTGGAGACCACGGTGGGTGTTCATCGGTTATTGAGTTACCAGCAGCATGTGCACATGGCGAGGCCAATCACCCTGGCTTCTGTGACTGCTCGCTTGCCATCATAAAATAGCAATAAGCCGATTTGAAGCGGGTCCTGCATAATCACGTTTGCAAATTTCATCCTCCGTGTGTGTGTGCTCGTTGGGGGTTTCCCCCCCACCCCCAAATTTTTGACAACAATGTTCAAGTCCAGAGAAGAATTTCATCTTTCGAAAACTAGCCACTGGCAGGCTGAAAAGGTAGCCTGGCATCTGGGGATTACTGACTCAATCCCACCCTCTGGACATGGATGTCCAGATAGGAAGTTTTTTCTCCACAGCCAGCCTGGACGGGAGCCAGGAGAGATGGTTCTTACCAGCTTAAAACAAATTGTGAAAAATGGGTTCAGCACATCCATCAGGCCACGCAGCTGAACAGATGGAGTGCAATTCAAACTATTAACTTGGGCTCAGCTCGCTGCTGCTCCAAATTATGTTTCTTTTTACTCTTTATGAAATAATGTGATTTAAAGGGGAGGACGGGGAAAGCTAGCACATTCGAAATGAACGGGGAGAGGAACAACAGAGGCCAACACTCCCTCACTGTTCGCTGTACTGACCTCTTCATCCTGGGGAAAGACACTGCTAGAGACAACCAACACATCTAAGGTGCAGCCAGCCTCTTCTCTCACCCCATAAAGGCTAAAGGACAAAGCAAATACTACAGCCTTTGAAGCAAACTGTTTTTAAAGCAGCAGGAAGGGTAAGATCTTTATTGCAGACCTAAAGGCAGCTTGTAATACAATTTTTGTATGCACATGTAGCCTTGCTACAGCGTACAGATACCCTGCATGCAATGACACAATGAAAATTGCACCACAAGGCAAACACGCAGCGGTAGGAATTAAAAGTTTCAAACATTCAGGTATTTCTCAGCTGAGCACGCAACGTTGTTTCGCAGGCTTTTAATGCACTGCTGGTTTTTTTTACATAGGAATTCTTCGAGGAGTTCTCCAACTATCCAGTTGAACAACATCATTTTATCAGAGACACATATTGGCCCTTCCAAAGCACGCTGGCAAGATCACGACCCTGTCGGGGACCCACAGCACAGATCTCTGCGCCCTGATGCACGCAGCCTTTTGGTAGGTGTCAAATCCCACCGCCCTCATGGCCAGCACTAACGTGGGTTTCCTTCTTCCCTTGCCAGTGGTTTTTGGGACCTTGCCTGCTCCACGTTCGGAAGAGACCCACTTTCTGCATTCCTCCCTTCCTATTCCCTCTTGCACTGGATTGCTGCACCTTCCTGATGCAGCCAGAAGCGAGAGAGGTTAAGAGCCAAAGAGCCCCTTGCTTCTTCTGTTTCCAGGAGCCCAAGCAGGCTGAAGGACAGAAGAAGGTGGTGCAGAAGAAGCCCTACCCAGCTCCAGTGTGGAAGGAAGATAAAACAGTCAGGGTTTTGCTACAACTTGCAGCAAGGAAGAAATTCTTTAAAATGAGGGTAGCGAAACACTGGAATGGGTTGCCCAGAGAAGTAGTGGAGGCCCCATCCCTGGAAATGTTCAAGGCCAGGTTGGACGGGGCTCTGAGCAACCTGATGTGATTGAAGATGTCCCTGCTCACTGCAGGGGGGTTGGGCTAGATGTCCTTTAAAGGTCCCTTCTAACCCAAAGCATTCTATGAAGTTGCTCTTCGGACTCCCAAGAGGTGAGACACAAAGGTTGAATGGCGTGGGGGAGATCTCCAGAGGGGCAGGGAGCGACACATCCGCAGAGCTCTTCCCCCTTGCCTGGCCACAAACTCCTGCTCCAACATAGATGGGCACAAATGCTTTTCAACACTTAAAAAAACCCCACACACAGCAGAAGCAGAGATGCTTCTCTAATAAATCATTTTAGCTGAGAAAG
>NW_009259100.1:1905749-1913689 GCF_000687185.1 Egretta garzetta
TCCTCAAACAGTTAACTTTTTGCATGGTGAGGGGTGTTTGGCAGTTTTCAAGCTCTGGGAATCGCTATATCCACGAACATGCAGCATCAAGAAAAGAACTGCATTTCTTAGCGAGCAAGTGTTCTGATTAACAAAAATAATGCGCCTGAGATCCCATTTTAAACTCTTATCTTTCCCTCTCGAAGTGAGAGAAGAGCTCACTGGAGGAGGAGCTGTGTGCTCCACACCTCCCCGAGGACGCCCAGCAGACAGTTATGGTGGCATTTGGCTGGTACTTCACTGGCACAGCTGGCTTTTAATTGCAAATCCAATGTAATTTACTGACAATGCAAGGGCTGATACGGAGGAGGTAGTGAGCCAAGAGATACTTTAAAATTAATAAGAAATGATAGGTTTGCGCATCTGCTTTTTTCCAAAAGGCAGCAAATCCCCTGCAATAAGGGGGAAGCGATCCCTGATCCTTATCCCCTACAGATGAGGGCTATTGTCGGCTGGCCTTTTGAGCGAAGAGCAAGACAAACAGCCAGGGAGCTCTCAACACTTCCACTGGCTTACCCATCTCCCAGGCCCCACTCAGGAGACAGGAGGTGCGTGGGGGGAAGAGGAGGCAGCAGAGGCAAGAGGCGATAGTGCAGCCGGGCGATCGGACTCAAGGTCATGCAGCAAGGGGAGCATGTGGGGCTCGGGCACCAGCAGATGCCCAGTCCCAGTGCCTCCCCTGCGCCAGCCTGCCCAGCAGGCCCCAGGGCCATGGCAAATGTCATGCGAAGCAGCTCTGAAAGGCAGGTGAAAGGCAAGGGAGAAATGCAATACCAGAGCCACCAGGCTGTTTGTGCATCCCTTGTCATACCACAGCCAGAACTTCAATGCCTCTCCATTCAACCTGAGGGCAAGAAAGGAGCATCGAGCATCCCTGCCAGCCAGGCATCTCACCCAGAAGTGCTGTAGGTCAGCTTCTGAGTATGCTTTGCCTTCACAAAATCTGCACCCTCCCAGCAATGTCAGCTGACTACGGCAAGATCTGACCTTTCCACGGGGACACGTGCAGAGCTCAAGAGCTCAGGTTTTCCAGACACGACTGGTCATTTCAGGTGCCCGACCTGAAATATTTTGAAGATGCCCCATTTCGGAAAGTGCCAAACACTTACTCTTTGGAAAGAAGGTAGACCTTCAGGTCCCTTGCAGAAGAACAGGTGTGCAAAATCGTATCTGAGAACATCGATTCAAGGCTTGTCGCAAGGGATAGGTGAGTGCAAGGAAAGAAAGGATGGCTGCACACACAGAAACACTGCCACAGCATTGACACACCAAAAGAATAAATAAAAATTAGGAAGAGAATGACCAGAGAACCTCTTGCACAAACACTCCCCCATCTCCAAGAGCACGGGTTATGCCTGCACCAGGCCCAAAGTCACCACAGCAAGTTACATCAAGGTATCTTAGGTGTCGGTAATCTCTGCCAGTAGACCTTTAATCTAAAAGAGAAACCTGAGCTCTTGGAAGGAGTATTATCCTGGGTCTCTAATCGTTAGAGAGCAATTAAAAAAGACTTTGTATTTTCCATATCTTCCATAAGTGTAGGGCTGACAGTGCTGAACACCAAATGGATTATGTAGCTTGAGGGGATGTTTCTAGCCCTGCAGCTTTACAGCAGTTTTCCTTCACTTACAAGCTCTAAAGCAGTATTTGTCAATAACTGATAATGCTAATCCTAAATTTCCTTTAAAAATTACTTTGTGCCTTTGACTACAACTATTAGACAGAAAACATTTCCAAAGAGATCCCACTCCCTCCTCTCCCCATCCCTCACACAAATATGCAGTGCATGTTTCAGGTTTTTTTTGTTGTCATCGTTTGTTCAATTTCTAAGTGTTCCTGAAAAAGTGTCGGAGAAGAGCAGCAACGACGATAAAACACTAGGGAATGGCTCCTATGTAAGAAATAATGGAGCAGGTGAGGACCCTGGACTTCGAGAGGATCTGGGAAAGGTCTATACAAATATGCATGCCATGGAGAGGATAGCCAAGAACTGACCATTTGCCACCTCTTCCAGTTTAAAAATCAAGGGCCATCAAACAAAACCGGTCAGATCCAGTTTTGTAACAAGTGAGGCAGTCCTTGCAGCTGTACTAGCAGACCTGGGGACATCCTTGCTGAAGGATGCTGTGGGCATGGAAAGTTTATATGGGTTGAAATGTGTGTGGGGCAAATACTCGAAAGAAGACTACTAAACAAGTTTGGGAGGCTCCCAAAACAAGCTACAGTTGCATAGCTGCCTGCCTACAGCTTTACGAGCCGTGACACCAAGCTAGCTGGAGGACCCTTAGCCTGAACTGGCAGAGCTGTCCTCATGCCCCTTCACGACCTGTGTCACTGCAGGCTATACTCTTCAGCCACAGGGGTCATATCTGGTCTGCAGATGAAGTGTTGGCAATACTACAGCAGAAGAGAAAAAAAAAGATGCCATTTCAGCTTTTTCTCTAGAAGCGCGGCTATCTCTAATCTGAGCATGGCCAACTGAACTGGTTCCCTCAAAACACCCTCAGAACTGAAGCAGGAGCCCGTGCCCACGTGCAGGGAAGGGAAGGGAAGCGTGCATAAATCCTATTTGGCTGTGACAAATTAGCATCTGCAGCAGACCGCAGGACCCGGCAGAAAGTCCCCGGTAATGAAGACAATTCAGACACAAGTGCTAAAGAGCAGTTACGCTAAAGCACCTACTTCCTAGCTTGAGAGATGCTCTGGGCACGCACAGCCCAAGAGCAGGTGCGAGCGCCAAGTGCATCACAGGCTGTGGCAACTGCTGCCCTCCCGGGGGTCTGGGGCTCGCTCGGGCAAGAGCAGTGCAGGAGCCCAGTCTCACCACCCGGCTGGCCCTTGCTCAGCATGGCATGGCATGGCACGGTTTGAAGGGAGGCAAGTGCCAGCAGACTCTTCCGCTGGCTGCATTCGACACCGTCAGCCTGGCCCAGTGCTGCAGGAGCCAGCAGGCATACCCGCACCCCACTCCGACTGCGGGGCGAGGAAGGGATGTCGTGCCCACAAGAAGGAAACCGTGTTTTCATCCAGTCCAAGGGCACCGTTGCTTTACCAGCCAGTGTGGTTAATTTGTGCCTTCCCCCCTGCCTCCCATACCCTGGCAGCCCACTGAAAGCAAGGCAGGCAGCGCTGCGGGGCGATGCCACGGGGAGCAGTGGGGCACAGGGAGCAGTGGGGCACGGGCAGCAGCAGCCTTTGAGCTGCAGCAGTTCATGCGTTGGCCGCTTTCACCAAGCAAGGGGGCACAGGTAGTTAACTGTAGCCCAGCAAGCCAGGCTCCCCTGAAACTCGCTCTTCCTGAGTGTTTCCACTCCCCTACCCCAAACCAGGAGCATTGCACCCTGCACAGGCCTTTGCTTCCAGGGAGTTGCTCAGGGACAGTTAACATCCTCCAAGCTCAGGTTCCCTTTTAATTCAGATTAATTCTTCAGACTCCCTTAGGCACGATGCTTCCCGGGGGATGGCCCTTCCTCTCTCCCTTCTGTCCCCCGGGGAGGACACAGACTGCTCTTGCCAAGACCAGCCCCTTACTTAGCCCTGCTGTAGAGTCCAGAGAAAAAGCAGGAACTGATGATATCCACAAACCAGTGTTTGGTTTCAAGAAGGCTCTTCCAGGCTCACAGTCGTCCAGCCACCGAGAACACTTCCCCCAGCAGCCGTCTTATTTTTCATCAGCTGAAGACTAATGTAATCTCTATGGGAGACTCTGCCCCAACAGGCAACACCAAAACAGAGACAATCTTCTAGCAACACGCACCTGCTATTCTGTGAAGTCTCCTGTTAACACGCACAAATAAAAATTAGGTTCGAGCTTAATTTTTACATAAGTGAGTCACAGCAGGGACAATCTCTGTACACTGCAATCTGCTGCCAGATGGAAAAAAACAATGCTATCTGAAGAAAACATGTGGTAACCCCCCCCACCTCCCCCATTACTGTAAAGCCTCATTCTGGGAAAATACAGTATTTTGCTTGATGTATTTTTTGTCATGCCAAGGGAGCTCACTGTACTGAAAGGCTGGCTGGAGCCACCTGCAGAAGAACTCTGTCCCTATCCTCCACCCTTTTTGCTTTGATGTGTAAATCATGCTACCAAGGGTGCCTCATCCCCTATCCTCCTCCTCCTCCTCCACTCTTGCCACCATCCCACCACTCCTAGCACATGGACCGTCCTTCCTGAACCAACTCAAAAAGCTATTCATTCCTCATTCAAATTCCTCCCACTGCTGAGCCAACTAAGGATGGCTAAGTAGAGAGGTCAGCCAGGAACAATTTATACAATAATTGGTATGGAAATATCACAATCAGTGGGGAAATATCAAAGCACGGGCAAACAAGACAGGAGCCGCCAATGAAGCTCTTTGTTCTTCCAACACCACTGCTCTCACTCATCTCTGCTAGCTGCTCCGTCTCGCAGCCGCTCACTTCCACAGCAGATGTTTACTGTCTTTTAAGAAAAATGTTTTCAATAAATATGAAAGAGGTGACATTTCTTTTAATCACCATAGATTGTTCTGGCCTGTGACTAGCTTCCCAAGTTCTGACTGCAAAAGAGGTCCTGTACCTCCGCTATAATTATGCATCCAGTCAGACATCCAACCCCCTCGCCAAGATCAGAGCCATTTTTCATCCTTTGGTTCTTCTCAGATCTGGTCCGTATATTGACAGATGACTTCCTTACTTCCCCCCGTACAGCATTGGTATTCTACAGCTGCAGAGTGTTAAGTGTGATTTGCCCTTGTGATTTGTTTTAAAGCAAACCTCATACTATATGGATGTCACATTCCTCTAACTGCTTCTTCTCTCTGTGTCTGCAATTAGGCATATTAAAATATGCTGGTTTTAACACCACCTTAGAACGGCATATTCTTGAGCCACAGATCATCTCTATTACTACAACCTTTAAACTTCTATAAATGCTGGAAGGAGGAAGGAATAATTCATTATCTATGTTGGACACTGGGAAGACAAGAAACAATAAGCTTGGACTTGGACAGCAGAGATTCAGGTTGGACATAGGGGCTAGGTGTATTTTTGACTTCCCAGAAGCAAGGAAAGTGAGGCACCAGATAGACTGCTTTGCGAGACTGAAGTCTCTGGCACTACAGCTCCCTCCGTCAGGCATTTACCTTCTTCAGGGATACCATAGGTGGAAATGAACCTGCCCTGGGGGATGTATGACATGAGATCTCCCTGCTCGTACAGTTCTATCATTCTCAGTCATCCCATCAGAACGTAGACTTAAAGTTACTTGGATGCACCAGAGCCTGAAACTACTCTTCAGTATAGCTTTACTTTGAAAAGTCACGGAACCAAGCATCCAGAAGCCAGCCAGCCATGCCTGTGGTCAGAGAAGAGAGTGATATCCCATGTTAACAAGAAGGGGGATGGCAGGGCAGCCGTTCTGCACACAGGTCCCCGAGCTCGGCAGCTTGTGGTGCTCAGCCTCCTTACGTCACGCGGGCTTTGAAGCAGCTAGTGGGTCAAGGCGTACCTGACGTAAAAGGTGAATAACAACGCGTGCTGATGTGCGAGGGAAAGGCTGAGCTGACTGTCCTGCTGGTTCAGCTTCATAGTGGTAAAGGACTGCTGGGGGCTCAGATATCTGTGCAACACACCTACTGCTTATTATAGTTTGACTATTTTCCTGCAAAGATGCTGAGAAAGAGAATCCTCTATAATCTGCAATCCTTGTATTCCCCAAAGGAGATACTGGGTTTGACTAACCCCACAGGAGGGCAGAACGCTCCAGTAGCGCTATAGGCTCTTTTCTGTACTTAAGGTACAGCCTGTCCCGTGAACCTACCTAATCAACCATTTCTCTCCCTCCAAGATCTGAACAGAACCTCCGCAGCCCTTTTCCAGCTCTCAGATCAGCATGTTCTTCATATACCATACCATCATTGCCCTCATCATTATGGGCAAAATAAGCAAGCAGAAGCTCCCTGGCAGGTTTTACTTATATTGGGAATACACAAGGAGGAAGCGTTGGTTTGCCCACGCACTACTTCTAACTTGCACTGCTCCTCGTGTCTTATCTTCAGGAGTTTCTTCTTTCCGACAGCCCACTGAATACATACCCTAGTGACTTACATCGCTACTGCCAGTTCCAGGTCTGGTTAAGCACTGCGATACACAGGAGCATTTACAGTGGCCTGCTGGAATGCCCAAGGCGATGCCTACTTTTATATTTCCCAATGAAAAGCAGTGATGGCTTCATTACTGCCTTCCCAGCTTTGAAGCTGTAACCACAGGTATTCCACTGCAAGATGTAGTATAGACCTGCACAAAAAGTGAAGCCTCCCAAGATTCCAATGTGTAGTTTTTTTCTTCAGTTCTTTCAGCTCTTAAAATACATGTAAGGACACACCATTTACCCTGGCATCTCTAGTACTGCTCCCAGACCTCTAACAGATTCAGCGTTGTCGTGCTAGTACCAAAGCTGCAAAGCGTCGACACACATTTCAGACGGCTGAACTCTTTGCTTCTATGTGTTCCCAACCTATCACGGGAGGGGGGAATGAAATTGTTTGAGTGACAAAGCTAGGCAGGAAATTTCTGACATAGTTCATTATGCCCTGCAGCCTCTGTATTTCTTTTTATTATCGTTCTTTAGTCTTCAGGTCCTACATGTTCAACAGCCGGGGTCACTCTTAGAATTGTCAAACGTTATTCCCTGTGCGATCACTCACTCCCAGACAATAAGAAACTTCATTTTGTTTCACAGTCAATAATGTTTTAATGTCAATTCCTTTTTCATTTTCCTGCATGCTCTGCAATCCCTTCCAACGTTAAACAACTGAACACCCCTATTATCGCTGTAATTCGCCTCATAACATCCCAGGTGCTTAAAATACTCTCCCAGGAGATAAGAGTGTAGAGTCCCAAATCTCACCTTTGCATTATCCTTGCCAAAAGGAAATAGCATTTACTACCCGGTCTTTCATTAAAGGAACTCCCTCTCTTCCGTGAAGAGGTCTCAAAATACTTCTGATCCACAGAGAGCTTGGCTCCTTAGCCTCCCTCAAATCTGCTTTTCCTGAAAAGAAGCAAGGCTTCTTGCTGTCTTCATTCAAAACAAATGGAGAGAGGGAGCACACCCAAGCGCCTTCCTTAATCTCTGAAGAGAAATCCCAGCGGTTTGGCCCACCTTTCCATACTCCTGGAAGTTGCTCGTTTGGCTTCCTCCCCCTCCCCTTGCTCTGAGTGACTCTAGATTTTCCCTTACTTCGGTAAGGATGACGTTTAGGAGTTCAGCACCCCGACTTGCTCTAGGACCTTTACTTGCATGCTTGTTCTTCTGGGCTAGGGCCAGAGCATCTCCTTTCCAAACTCCAAATTAGCTCCCTCCATTAGCCGTTTATGAATTGCTCAACCCCAAATCGTTGGCTTTCTAAGAAGAGAGACTTAACGATAATTTGTCAGATAAGGACAGATTTGTAGAGCTGATGACCAACTGCGCTGCTGTGCTCCCCTCCCTGAGCACACTTCTCCTGCAGCACTCCAGCTGTATCCTTAGGCAGGGGCTCTGCACCTGCTCCCCATCTCCTTTTGAGCACACAGTTCTGCAGAAGTGGCGCTGCAAAAAGTTATGAAGTGTAATACCTAGAAATGAATGCAGCCACGAGCAATCTCTCCAGCTCCCTTCTGGCACGCTAAAGAAACATTTGTGCCCCTCAGCCATGGCCATTAGCGTGTGAGAACATCCAATTTGCAAGGCAAAGCTGCCATCTTGTACATCATCTTCAGCAGTAAGAGCTTTCGGGTAAACAGTAAATTAAGTTACCCCCAAAGTCAAGTGTATTGGCTAAAAGCATGCGTTTCTCTCAAACAATTTTCCCACCCCACTATAAAGGATCACAAGAATACAAAGCATGGCCACACAACACCAGAAAGCTTCC
>NW_009259100.1:1913753-1918106 GCF_000687185.1 Egretta garzetta
AGCAAGACGCTGCCTCCCAAAACCTCTTGTGACTCAGTTAGGTACCATCCCTGAAAGAGACACACACAGATCCGGGGAGATTCTTCAGCTACCTGCTGCCTCTTATTGCTAATTAAGATGTCAGAATTCTTCGTCTTCTTACACTGTAATTTATTAGCTTGACATGCTACAGAGTCTATCAGCAGTTGTCACCAAATTACCAAGGCTTCCATTTCAAATGGGAGGACAGGTGCTTTCTTGTATTTGGAAAGAGGAAAAAAAAAAGTTTAAAAAAAAAGGAAGATATGCAGAAACATTTACGTTACTATTGCTTCCAGTCTGTGAGGGAGAAAGGTACCGTCATTCCCTCTATGCACATTCATAACACAGTACGATTACCAACACGTAAGGACAATCCGATGTGATTCTCCTCCTTGGGGAGGAACGACCCCAAGCACCAAGGTGGGCTGACCAGCTGGAAAGCACTTTTTTTTTTAAAAAAAAACATGAGGGGTGATTGTGCACTGGCACAGGTTGCCCAGGGAGGTTGTAGAGCCTCCATCCCTGGAGATACTCAAAGGCCACCTGGACATGATCTTGGACAACCTGCTCTAGGTGGCCCTGCTTGAGCAGAGGGCTTGGAGCAGATGACCTCCAGAGGTCCCTCCCTACCTCAACCATGCTGTGAGGGACACTCCAGCAGGATTCCATTTGCCATTGCTCTAGGCTCGTATTTACCTCAGCTCAGCACCAAGCAAATGCTCAGAGCAGCCTCACCATGCCAGCTCCCCTACAGAGGAAACAGCAGCAGAAACACCCTCATGCCAGGGAATTTGGTTTAGAAACGTGCTCTCACAATGCAGTTAAGCTGACCTACGTACCAGCTACGTAGAAAAAAAAAAAAAGCCATATTGCTTTCTCACTCGCTTTACTCCTAGCAACACACACGCTCCTCTCCCTGTGCCCGACGCCCATAGCGAGCTGAAAGAAGAACAACCCAAGGAAAGAGTCGTTTCCCCTGAGACAGCAAGAACGCTTTTTACTTTGGGGTTTGGGGACAGGGGCAAACAACCCCTTCTGTTGGCAGCTGGGATACTCCACCAGCTCAGGCACGCTGTGAACCAGCACCTTCAGACAGGGCCGGCAGGCAGGCCGAGAGGGGCCGGGGAGCCCGAGAGGGCGAGGCAGGGCGCGATGGAGAGCCGAGGCCTCTCTCCGCACGGAGGCCCTGACGGCGGGCTGCTAACCGGCCTCGTGGCAAAGCACCAGGCGAAGCCGTGCTGTGGGTGCTCGCTGCGGGCTACTCCCAAGCACACGGGAGAAGATAAAAGGGCTCCGAGCCACCGTTTTTAGCACACAGCCCGAAGAGCCAGGGGCTTAATGAAGCCTAGCTTCCTCTGCCATTAGGAGGGAGCCTGTCTGGGAGACTAATGATTTGACTGCAAGCTTCAGCTGGAGCTTTTCCTATGGCTGGCACAGTCATTTGGAGGCACTGCTAGAGCCCTTGAAGAAAATGGTCTCCTTTGGTCCTCTGCCACCCCCCCGACTCGGCTACCTACTCTTCGCAAGACTTGCAGGAACTCGTTTATCTCCAAGCTCTCTACTCCCATCAAATTTGCGTGCAGTTGGCCAAAGGGCTGCCAGGGAAGGGCAAGGAAGTGGGTGGCAGATGAGGCAGCACAATCACATCAGCCATCTTTCTGCGAGAACCCAGCCTGAAAAAAAACCAGTGAGAGGCAGAGGCTAGGAATCGAAAGCCACGCAGAGGGAAGAAGCACTAGGAAAGACAAGGTAGAACAAGGCTAAGAAGGGAAGACAGGCATCTTGCATTTGGCAGGGCAGAGGAGGAGGAACGAATTCGAGAGTTCAGGGGAACAAGCAGAAAACGAAAAGAACGTGAACAAATTTCAGAGGCAGGGATGGATAGGAAGCACTACAAGCTTACATCTCCTAAGCAGAGAGACTCAGGTGAACATGCGCACGCATGCACAGAATTAAGCGCCAGAGACGGAGGTCAAGATTTTAATTTGAACAGAAATATGAATTCATAATACCAGCAGAGAGAGGCCAGTCCAATTTTTATTAGAGGATAAAATTACCAAGAGGCAGGGACTATAGAAAGGGGTGGACAGGGTCACAGAAAGAGCCCCTTATAACAACAAAAAACCCAGACCCTGAAGCTGGGCAAGGTATACTCATGAGGATGTAAGAAAAGCTCTGTTGGAGAGGCAGGAGAAGGTAAAGACAACAGGACTTGGAGCAAACTGTTCCAGAAAGAGACCAAAACTGGTTATTGCAAGGGCAATTGCTAAGTCAAGGAAGGTAATGCTGGAGCATGACTGAGACATAGAGTTGTTAAGAAAACCCCCGCAAAGTAAATCACGGAGACAGGCTAAACTGGCAGAGAGCTGGGAGGCAAGAGCTCCAGACAGAGCATCCCATGGGGCTTGCCGAGGATGGAGCAGCTGCTGAAGGAGGAGGGGATAAAGCAGCTTTGCATCGAGAGAGGGAGGCTACGAGTAGCAAAGCAAACAGAAACAAGGGAAAATGAGCTGGGAACCCTAAAGGCAAACAAAAGGGTTGGAAAATCTACCTCTGTGAAAAGCATGGAGAAGGAGAGGAGCACAGGGCAAACCCCCAGGTAAAGGCAGGCCCTTTATTTGTATGCCAGTTGCCTTTGTAAAGTTGCTAAGGTTTGAGGAGCAAACCTGAAGGTGGAGAAGGGGCTATCCAGGCTGAGGGGGGAAAAGTGTGATTAGTGGCATTCAATGAAGCAAGAGAAGTAAAAGCATTTATGAGGAACAAGGCAGAGGGAAGAAGCCGAGCACTCTCCGAGACGGGGAGGTCGGGCGGTCAGGGGACTCACGCCGGCAGCATGCTGCCGCTCGACAGCAGGAGCGGAGGCAGCAGATGGTGGGGCTGGGAGACAGGGAGGAAAAACTGTCCCGGGGGGTGGGGGCAGATGCCACTGCGTGGGTGGTGTAAGCAGCTATGGGACACAAATACTGACAAAAGAAGAGGGGTGGGGGGAAATCTAAGTCCACGGTGCAAGAAGAAAGGTGACACCAGGGGGGGGCAGGGTGGGGGGAAGGGGGGAAGCAGAAAGACCCCAAAGGGGTGAGTGGTGTTGGCTGAAAACCAAGACAAGCAAAAGCCTGGCTGGCAAGTCGGGTACCTCGTCATGGCATGGGTGATATAGGCACAGGCAGGAAGGACCCTGGACTTGCCAACAGCACTTGTGGAACGAGAGAGGCCCCAGCCTTCAGCACCAAGACAAGAACCAAGCACAAGAGATGCGATGGAAAAAGGGACATGACCTTAACGACCGCAAGTCTCACTTGATGTATGGAGTCTGGAAAAAGCTGCAAGTTGGATTTTTTCAGGATTACAGCATCAGCTCAGCAACACCATGCCTCGGGCACAAGTCCAAACGCCCTCCTGCCTCCCAGAGCAATGCATCTCAGCACCCACATGACAAGACGGGCCAGCGCGGCCTGAGAGATGCTCCAAAGGCGATACACCCCGACTTCAGCAAGAATAGGCTTGCCCCTTCATAGGGCTGCGGGTTTATCTGAAGGTCTGGAAGAAAGCACAGTCCCAGTTTCTAGACACAGGCTATGTGTCTGAGGGTGACTAAACAGCATTTGTCACTAAACAAAAATCTTTCTCGATCAACTGAGAAAAGGAGGGGTGTGTGCGAGATAAACCCTTCCTCTGTCAATACACCACACTGAGAGTCCTCCTGCCTACACTCCCCAATGAGCAGACGTATGCAGAAGTTCTGATCTTCAGCTACTTACTTAGCAGAGCCTAGTCCCCTCTGATGAGGGAGTTAAGGAAAGGCTTACATAGCTACCAGGGAGAGAGGCTTTTTATTTATCTGATTTCAACATGCTCAAGTTATCAGACTCTAGAGGAATTCAATTAATGAGAATAAAACTCTTGTTTGATGCAAGTCTAGAAGGGTGGTGGTGGTGGTGGTGTTTCCGTAAATAGCTGCGCCCCAGAGATTTTTACACTGATTATAAGCCTTAACAGCAACTGACTGATGCAAGCTGAACAGATACAGCAACCACACCACAACGCCACGCGCGCTCCAGACCTGTCGGAGACTGACAGAGCTGGAGGAGACCAGCACAAAGGCAGGGAGCAGGGAGAGGGAGGCAGGACCGGGAAGCTGGGAAGAGTAAGCCCAAAGGAGCTGCTGATGCCATCCCCCCTCCTCGGGCTCCTGCAGCAGACTGGGGAGGGTTGACACCGGTTGTGTTTAAGCACCCACCAGCACAGCTTTGCTAGTACCTGCCCGCGGCAGCCATAAAGTAGCACCTCCAGACACGGAGGCAAAATTAAACGCCCCACACAAGCTTGTGGTGC
>NW_009259100.1:1918131-1920199 GCF_000687185.1 Egretta garzetta
AGCTGCCTGCTCCCCGCCAGGCCCTGGGGAGCCTGGCATTCACTCCTGCCAGGGTTTCCAGCCACTGTGGCACCTCCCAGGTCCCCCGTGAGGAGAGAGGACAGCCCAAGGGGGCAGCAGGAGCAAGGGGACCACGGCACACGTTGCCTCAGATTTCCATCTCGGGGCAGGCCATGAGGGGGAAGGCACCAAGCTGTCTCCACCTGGGACAGAGCTGCCAGCCAGGGTCCCTGGTGGCCGGGAGGCAGCTCCTGCCCTTTCTCCTGCTCCCTGCCGGGGCCGGGACTGCTCCCCCACTGCCAGCCCGGTGAAGCGGCATGAATGGGGTCCAACCTGTCTCCCGAGGCAGGACCCAGGGGCTCTGGCAAGCCCAGGGGTTGACCCCAGCATGTTAGTATGGCAATGGGTCACGCCTGGGCCCGGGTGAGCCACCAGCACCACGAAAGCGGGGGAAAGAAGGAATTCGGACGGCAATATAGGCTTTGGAGAATTTTACTCTGATAATCCTCTCCTAAGGTTGGCCGGCTGTCTTTAAAGGGAACATAAAGAGGAACATTACAAACCACCGAACTGATGGGAACCAAACACAGGGTGCAAAACACTTCCTATACAAACATATTTTTTTTAAAATCCTGCCATGAAGATAAGCACGGCTCCCAACACCAGCTTCCAGGCAGTGCTCGTCCTAGGAGATTTATCCAATGTTTATTCAACGCACATTTCACTAAAACCCGCATGGTTACATCCAGCCAGGAGACCGAACAAACATCCGTAATTTCCTCTGACACCTTCTAGCTACACGGCTCTGACAAAAGCAACCAGAGGCATCCAGTACCGTTACATGCCAGAGAAACAAAAAGAAACTCCAGCACCCTTACTAAACCCCTCCAACATAGCAAGCAAGCGGGAGGGAGGAATCCATCATCTGGTTAGGACAGCACCAATAATACCTCCTGGCTGTATACTTGGGAAAGACACGTAGGTGTTTCTATAGCCTACTTACGCAGAAACCTCGGGAACTCTTCCTCGTCTTCCCCAAGGGAGATTCAAGACATTTGAGGTTTAACAGCTGCAACAAACAGCCTCCTCTTACAAGAGAAAATATTCAGGAACAAGATAACAAGAGACACAGTTACTGAAACAGGATGAAAACATGGAAAAAGCCTCTGGGGTCTAAGCACTGCCCTAATGACTGCAGACTGCTACTCAGAAAAATCTGGATTTGAGTACACAGCTCTCATCACCACGTGCAGATCAAATAGGAATGGCAAGATGCACATCTTGCTGCCTGCGAGAGAGGTAATCTAAGCCACCATTTGTAAGCAACCTGCTAGCAATGCCACAGCCCCTGTGAACACAAAGGAATAAAAATCCGCAAACGCCCTTGATCTTGCGTTCATTCCCCAGCAGATTACTGTGCTGAACCCAAACATCACTACTTTTCTGTTTGGGGGAGTTGAGGGCACAGTCCTTATTACACTTGAAACGGCAAGTCTCTATTCAAATTTGATTGCAGACATGGAAAATGGGTTAAAAAAAAGGGCTAGAAAGGAAATAGTGCCAGCTATGTTCCTTTAAAATAGTTTTAAGAACAGCATTTTACTTATTTCACAGCCAAGAGGTATAGCAATTCTACAAAGCCAACTCAAAATTAGCAGATGCATTTTCCCTGTACACTAGAAAAGAATGTGGATGCTAAACCCATTATATAGACAGTGAAGTGTCATCAGAGCAAAGAAGGTAAAAATAGCGAAATTATCTGTAAGATGACTAAGCAAATGGATTTTCAAAAATACGCTTTCAAATATGACACCCTTTTCTTAGGGCTTTGAATCCATTTAGCTTTGTTAATTTCTCAATTCTTTCTTTTGATAATTTATTTTTGGCCTGCCACTAGCATACTTCCCCAGAAGCCTCGCTTCACCCCACCCACACTCCAGACTCGCATCCACGTACGGAGAACGATTTAGAAACAGACGCTCATCACCCCAGTAACTACAGCGAACCTCTACCGCAGCACTTTTAGGATCACGTACGTGCATTTCTTTTACATCCATCCATCCACTGG
>NW_009259100.1:1920210-1922733 GCF_000687185.1 Egretta garzetta
GCACCTATCTCAGGTGGCTCCACTGGCATCTTCCAGGACTGATGAACCCTCCCTTCTCACGCGACCCTCAAATTCCATCATTTTTGCAGGCAAGAAACGGCCCACCTCTTTTCCAGGCCACCGCCAGTGCCTGGAGGAGGCTAGATGTTGCCACCTCAGGAACAGCAGTGGTTAGAAGAAATGGGAGCAGCAGAGCTGGGTACCACTCCTGCAGCTGGGGTGGGAGCCACATACCCCAGCACCTCTCCCTCCTGCATGTGCTGCCAGCAGCCAGGCTGGGAGGCTGCTGGCCTCAGCTATGACCACGCTCCTCTGTGCATCTTCTGCTCTTCCACCAACACCCAGGTGTCTCTGTAAAGAAAATCACCCTTTCCTCACATTACATCTGCTTAGGGACTTAGTTGGCCTCCACACCGCTGCAGTCGCTAGTAATCTACATTTCCGAGATAACAGCAGTAGTTGGTGCTCGGCCAAGCCTCCCAAGTCATTCCTCTGCCATGCCAAAGCCCTGCATATGGCTCCCCTCCAGATCCTTCTCATGGAGGGATGGATACCTGCCGACACCCCAAAGAGCCATCTCCTGCTGCCTGCCCCGAACCCTGCAGGGAACCCAGCCCTCCTCCTCCAGGAGAGCTGAGCACAAAGCCCTGGGCTGCCCTTGCCAGCGAGCAGGTTTCCAAGGCTCAAACCCATTACATAGAGATCATTAGGATGCTTTTAGTAACGTATTGGGATCTGCTAGAGCAGCTATTAGGTATTTGACACACAGTAAATCTTCCCTCACACTCACCCCTCTCATCGTTACATCCTCCCCCAAAACAAGCCAGCCAAAAGATGGGGACAGACTCGCCTATACACCTTTGTGATCCAGATGAGAGCCAGAAGTAGGGTGACAGCAAGCCCAGCATGAACAGGCCTCTGAGAAGAGGCAACAGAGCTCTCCGAGACTGACACCTCGCCCACCCTATGCCGCCCCACACAGCTCAGGGCAGTCTCAGAGGGCTTTCTCCCATCCAGCAGGAGGAAACCAACCTCCTTTCCCACCACACATTCGCTGCCGCTGCCTTCTCTGCAGACTGAAAAAAAAAAGGTCAGCCCGGGCACCAGGGCCAGGCACAAACCTGAATAACCACTGCAGTAAGCGCTGCCTTTCCTTCGCATGGTGGTCGCAGGGCCCCCTGCCAAGCTCCCTGGGAGCACCAAAGCCAAAGCAAACCGGCAGCAGACCCGTGTGCATAGCAACTGGCAGTCTTCATCCTTTACTTTTGCAAACTTATTCAATTTAAAAGATAAATGGGATGATCTCCCATGACTTGCCCCACAAAGGCAGAGGAAGCTGCAGTGGAAGTGATTTTTAGCCTCACCTCTCCCACCTTCAGCAGCGGAAGGAGGTGTACGTCCAAGCACGTCACAGGAAAGCTCTCCCTATGGAGGGGAAAAGGGTTAACCTGCGGCTGCAGAGGGACCCTGCAGGCCCAAGTGGAAAATTCAAGAGGAATGGATGGAGTGTAAGAGCAGCAAAAAGGAAGAAAGAACAAATTAAAACTAGGCATCTCAGGCAGGACTTAAACACGTGCAAGAACGCAGGCAGGGTCCCTCTACACTCCAGTGACGATGCCAGTACGTGAGAGGCCACCTCTGAACACATCCCTCCATGCATCTAGGCAAGGGGAAGGAGGTGGGAGAAAGAGCAAGACAAGACGAGAAAAAGGAAGGTGTTTTCATATATGCATATGAAGACGAGCAGGTGGATTCACACCCACCTTGCAGCCCTTCAAACTCCTCCGGACAACCTCTGTCCCTCTGCCGTACAGGTATCCAAGGCTGAACTCTCATCCCTGCTTGCAGGCAGGGCACCTGAAGCTGAGAGTGTTCAACTCTGCCTTATTTACAGCAGAAAGGAGCTAGTGCTTGGCAACTTAAAGCGTTTGGCAGCTACACACTCTGGATTAGATTTAACCGCTGACCAGCTCGTGGCATGGGACTGATTAGACGTAACAGCTCCTTACATGCCAGTGACCCATAGATTAACTGTGCTGCTGTAACACTGATGGCAGGAATGAATCACAGCAGGTCCAAGTTACAGTCACGTGGGCTATGCCCCACGAGCATAACAGGGTGGCAAGGAGAGGCTGGTCCCGTTCACGTAGGATAACTGAGACAGCTTGTGCAGGTAAGTAACACCACAGAGCTCAAAGTAAAAATCAATTTTCTTCTTTTCCTAACGCCAAGAGTGAAATCAATCAGGGCATAACAATCTCTTCCATGCTACGCTCCCAACACATGTAAGAAAAAAGCAGCCTGCTTGCTTAACAACAGCAAGCAAAACCTCAGCCCTAACACTGCACTTTTCCTCCAAAAAAAAAATCCCATGACAC
Source organism: Egretta garzetta (assembly GCF_000687185.1). Lineage (NCBI taxonomy): Eukaryota > Metazoa > Chordata > Aves > Pelecaniformes > Ardeidae > Egretta > Egretta garzetta. Next base: position 1,922,589 of record NW_009259100.1, read on the forward strand.
CTTTTAAGCCACTCTCTACTTCAAGGAGCCAGGGGCAGAGCCAGAGCGACTTGCCTACAGTCATATCACAAGTCAGAAGAAAGCACTGGAATTTGCACGCTGTGACTCCTGCTGTAGGCACCGGATAACACTGCAGGCATAAAGG
>NW_009259100.1:1922767-1927699 GCF_000687185.1 Egretta garzetta
GAAAGCTGGGAGATGGCACGATGCCAGCCCAGTTTCTCTTGGTATCCATGCCCTTCACTGCAACGCGCCCTAGCACCTGGCAGGGCGGTTAAGCAATCATCCCCTGCAAGACAGAGCAAACATCCCTCCTCTGTAAGGGGATTAGACAGCAGAGTAGGAAGACAGGGTATGGGAACCTCCAGGAGAGGAAAGCAAAGCTTGACAGCACGTTCAGGAGGTGGAGGAAGGTGAGGACTGAGGATTGTATGAGAAGGGAGGGAGAAGAAATCACTGAGCCAGGGAGATGAAATGATACAGTGAGGGGGCAGAGTACTTTGAAAGCACACCGGAGATAAATGCATTCAGATAATTGCTTAGAAGGGAATAAATATTAGTAAGTACTATAATTACCTCGAACACTTTACAAAGCTGTAAGAAGAAACATGACTAGAAGAAGGGCTGGCACACATGCTCATTGGGAGCTCCTGTTTCAAGCTAGTAATAAGGAACCAACAAGGCCTGACACCCAGGCTGGTAATTTCAGCCTGGCAGCCAGCCACAGCCCTTTGGCTAGACCCTAGGTACTGGGTAACTTGAGTTAATAAGTGCCAGATTCCAGCAGTACAGGTTTCCAGAGTAGAGAGTTTCTGGATGACTTCTGGCAACAAGCACCTGCCTTCTCCTGTGGCTCTTACTCAAGGTCCAGCTCCACTTTCAGAGAGATTTGGAGCAACCTGGGCAGATTCCTGTGACCCTGGTGACGGTGCTGAGCAGAGACAGAAAAATTTGTCCAAGAAGTCAGAAATCTCAGTTCATCTAAGCAGCCAAATCTTGATACTCACGCCCTAATGAGAGATCAGACCTCTTCTTCACCTGAGAGGCAAACAGAAACCTCTTTGCTTTTTGGGGGCTCAGCATCTCACCTTCAAGCCTCCCTTTCTCTAAAGGCCTGAGAAACCATCCTTTTCCCACAGTGGCCTGGGAAGCAGCCAAGCTCCTCTCAAATGCAGGACGGACATTTAGCGCTACAGAGTCCACAGAAGAATGCACCTACCTCACCCCGTGCTCCCAGCTCCCTTTTAACAATCTTATCAACTTGCATACAAAGCCCAAAAGCTGTAAAAGTGACAGTGTGCCTCAGGCAGAGAGACAGAGGATGCAGCAAGGGGGGGAAAACAACCACCAAGAAAGCAAGCAAAAAAAAAAAAAAAAAAAAATCCCCCCAAACCCACATGCATCACCCATTCCCTGCTATTCCCCTGTAATCACAATGACTCCAGAGGGGAACACATTTGCCGGGAAGTGAAGCTATCCATTCTTGCATGCAGAGCAGGGAACACCGGGCAAACATCACCGATTCCAGACTCATGCCACTAGTTAAAACAAAACAAAACTTAGCAGTGCCACGGCAGCTGTACATCAAAACCACCTCCAGCCGTGTCATCCCTCTGATGGGCTGTTTTGCAAAGGCCAGAAAAAACAAAACCCAGAACACCAAACCAAACAACTGGCGTTAAGAGTAATGGTCAACAGCGCTAATGGCCATGCAGTTGCTTTACGGCATATGCTCTGGATCCGGACGGATTCTGCTATCCTGACGGCGCCAACTTTGTTGCCAGAAACCGCACAGGAATCTCCTTATTCCTGTACTTCAACAGCAGTCTCAGCCCTTCCTGGCTGGCAAAGTCTTACGGCTGCCAAGATCAGAAGAGACAGGAGAAGCGCTAGATGGTTTTTCGAGTCCCAGATGGAATCAATAGCTTGGTAGGAAAGGAGAAGTCAGCCAAGAGCGGTGGTAAGTACACTGTTCAGGAACAACAGGACAAATAGGGATGGATCCTCACTATATCTCTCTTTCTTTTGTACTCTGGAGTCTTTGATGCTGTAAAAGCTATGGGTGTGGTGGAAGGCCCAGCATTTGGTGAGATCCATCCTCCAGAGCCTGTTCTTATCCATCTTTCTTATCAGTTAGGTTCTTCACCTTCCTTCTCCTACTAGTGCTTTCCCTTGGCTCATCTTTTCCCTGCTCCTCCCCTTAACAGTGGGCCACCTCTTCCTTCCCTGTGGACCATCGCCCAACAAGAGCGGGAAACGGACCTGGAAACACCAAGGAACCACCAGCAGCAGAGTAAAATCAGAAAGAAGGAGACACAGGAGGGTACAGGCAGTGGCTTCAGCCAGAAACTGCAGAAGAAATGCTATGCAGCCTCTGTCAGGAGCTGGTAAGAGCTACGAGAGTGGCTGTGGTCAAACACGGGACTCTCCTCACCCATTCGGCAGGGCTGAACAACTGGTCACATGCCCTAGATCCATGGTACCGAAGCCCTGCTGCACAAACAGCAAACAGGAGTAACCCAGCCAAATGAATCCAGAGTGCCCTCCAGCCACTTGCCTCCCCAGCACCCACCCTTGCCTTGGGCCCCCATAAACATCTGCAGGTCCACGTGAAAAACAGATCTACTTTGAAGTCAGACAAGCTCCCCAGTCCCTCTGTGTATTTACTGCTTTTGCCGAGTTACTTTTCAATCCAAGCAAGTTCCTCGCACGAGCACCCTGGGGCCTGCACGCACGCTCTCCTTCCCACGCCGGGCAGGAACCAACCTGAAATAACTCCTTTCAGGAACAGCACCGCTTTTTAGCGTTTGTGCAAGTACCATGCAGCAATAGTACCAGCCCTGAGTGTCAAAGCCTCTCCCTTTTCGAGAAAAGCTTTCCATCACTTAGCTGAGATGGTTTGGTTTTTTGCTCACGTTCAATTACTTACCGAAATGTGACTTTAGCAGCAGCTAGAAAGGCAAGATTTCCTCTTGTCTCATTGCCATTTGCTAATTAAACCTCCTAACGACAAAAAGCTTACTAATATATATCATTGGAAACATGTCCTTAGCACACCGATGGAGACAGGGCGAGCAACAGGTTAGAGCTGGAAATGACATATATGCACGCAGACATCCTAGATCCACCGAAGGCAGCTGCAGACCCAATTTCTTTGCCTTGCAATTTGATCAAACCCCACTTTGTCGAGAAAGGATCCGTTTTAGCCTCTCCATAGCTGATAAGAAACAGATGCTAAACGTCTCCTAACATTTAACCAGAGAACTATTCCTTAAGAGGATTTTATCTGACTAGGAAAGAAATGCCAATATAAAAATGGATTCAAAACCAATTTAGCAGGTTATCATTAAGGAGTATTTAGCAACTTGAAAGCCAAAGGCAAATCACAATACTGCAGTTTTCCACTGCAGACACTGGCTGGAGGGCCTAAACCTCCCTTGATACCACCAGATAAGTCAAATCATGAGCAGAAGATCCCTAGCAACAGTAAGAACACCCAACTCTGCTTGAAAAGCTCGCCCCTTCCTTTCAGGCAATTTTCCTGGTGCTGTAAATTTCTGGGCAGGGTCTGCAGATTGCTAACTACCCGGCAGCGAGGAGCACTCTTTCAGGTTATAGCACTCTGATTCATCTGAGCTAAAGCAACTAAAACACCTCTGGCTTCACTCTAGGCTCTACAACCAAACTTTAGGACAGTGGCTGAATCCATGACTGATTTTGTAGGGGTTAGAAAGAAGCCAAGATAGACCAAAAGGAAGAAATTTAAAATATAGTAATAATTTAAAAAAAAAAAAAAAAGCAGTCTCCTGGTCAAAAAAAAAGAAAAAAAAAAAAATCAATAAGCCTCCCAACAAAGAAGCGATGGTCTCCTTCCCAAGCTCCCTATGACCCTCTCTCTCCTGCCCCCCTTCCCTGTGGGTCTGCAGGGCTGTTTATTCTGCCTTTCACTTTACATAATGGGTCTGGTAAAAGTGTTCCAAGTACACATTCGATTTACAATAAAAACTGCTTTAATAAAGACAGCTAACTTGACGGAAGGTCAACTAAAAGATGGCAATTCGCATAAACCAAAACCTCCTGTGTACATAAACAGGATCTGCAGGAGCCTCAGGATGTCAGGCAGTCTGGCCAAGACTGCAGGGAAGGAATTTCCCTGTGAAGAATTATATTTGGGGATGCACAAGAGCAGAGCCTACCGTCCCGGCACCGATGGCCACAGCAGCCTCCCACCACACTCGGGCAACCCAGTGAACCGCACGCAGAAGTGCGGGAGCAGGCAGGGCCATCCGCAGAGCCCCCGTCCAACACGTCCCCCAAAAGCAGCAGAGCCACAGCCCACCCCAACACACACAGGATCGGTCCAGGTCTGGCACGGCTCACCACTGTGATCCAAGAGGCAGCAAACACAGGGGTGACAGCGGCACGATCGGGTTGCAAAATGAAGCTCGCGGTGGAGCGCTTTGGGCAGACGCAGATGGAGAAAGCATGATCTTGGCCACCGCTGCTAACAATGCATCGAGGAGCAGATGAGGCGCCAGCAACATTCCCGGGCCGCTAGCTTCGGTAAACAAAAACAACCCCAAACCCCGCGTGTGCAAACACCCACTCTGCCGTTTTCTCCGTCTGTTCCCCTCCAGCCATGCAGCCTTCAGCTCTAGCACATCTAGGCCTGTGTTTCAGCCGCTGCCCCCTCCAACCCCTGCGCCCGGGCAGGCGGCAGAGGAGCAGGAGGGTGCGACAGCGGAGCACTTGAGCAGCAGGCGGCTGCACGCTGCTGCTCCCCAGCCAGCACCCCTTCCCCTCCGGGAGACGGGCCTTCAAGATCACCCCTTCTACCTCCATGAGTCGCCTCTGCATCGTTGTTTCGCTCCAAGATGCCATTTACAAGTGAGCTGCCGTTTCGAGACCTTACACGGGCTCTGCTCCCCTCTAGGAATCGCAAATAAATCACCAATTACTATGCATGAATAGAGAGAGGAAGAGGGTAATGAGTCTACGTACATATATACATACGCAATGTTTGAACACAAAGAGCTGTAAATTGCATTCACAGGTGGTATTCTGGAGACTGCAGGAGACTCAAAAGCAGAACTATTCATAACCCAGTCACTGACATCA
>NW_009259100.1:1927754-1929965 GCF_000687185.1 Egretta garzetta
AGAGTATCAGACTTTGCATCCCTGCAAAAAAGAAGGTAAATCTTGCAACTACACACAGGATTAGCACTGGCACAAGTATTAATGGTCTCATCGCTGCATGAGGATTATTTACAGCGCTTGCTCTATTTTCCCATTTTGTACTTCCTCTGATGAAGTGCCACTTGTTTAAAGGACCCCATAACAAACACTGCAGCAACGAGGGGAAAAAACGGCAGAGATCTACCAGTGTTACACCCACGTGCCAGATGTGGGTTTTCAAACCCTGGTTTTGCAGTTACTTAGATTCTGGTAGCTAGTTAATGCTCGATATATTACATTAAATCATCCACCGGCTCTCTCTGTAACCACGATTCCTCCGTCAGCAATTCTAATGAGTTTGCAAAAGGAGAAGGAAAAAACTGAGTTGCATTTCTTTTTCTGCATGCTCAACCCAGAGTACCTCACCCGTATATTCTAGCATTAACAGTGCTTGTTCGGAAAGCAAGAGTCGTCTTCTAGCCAGTCAGAGATTTATGTTACGAAATAAGGGCTTTTTACTCCAGCCCCTTCCCCACTATGCCAAATGAAGCCTCGGTTTTACAAACTGCAACCTGAAGCTCTGTTGTGCAACTCGAGGCTTTGAGGCACGGTCACGCATCCCCAGTTTTGTTAAAACCAGCAGCTGGGCAGACGCAGATCAACTGTTTAAAAGAAATCCAGGTGAAAAACCACCACAAGAAAGCTAACTCCAAGCATCCACGTGGTACTCTTCCTACCGTTAAAACCAGCCTCACGTTTAAGGTAAAGGAGGCCAGGGCAACGTTTTTACAAACTAGACGCGGCCGTGGGATTTGGGGAACCACTGAAAAGCAGCCGATTCTCCAGGCAACGGGAAGACACCTCGCAGCTCATCCCCCAGGGAGAGCGAAGGCACGTTAGAGCCGGTTTTTAGGCCAAACCCAAGAAAGCCAGTTCCTGCAAGCGGAGAGTCGGGGCGGCCTTGGCAGCCGGCCAGGCGCCGGGTTAGCACCCAGGCAGGGTGTTACAGGGCAGGCCAGGCGGGTCCCACTTCTGTACCGCCTCGGTAAGCCTTCGGCAAGACGATGCCCTCTGCTGCTACGCCGCCGCATCAGCCGGGCGCGCGTCGGAGCGGCTCGCAGGCAACCGCTCGCTCGCTCCATATTAGGAAGACTTAATCCAGAATGGTGTTATTGTTCTGCAACCGGAGAGATGGAGCGTGAGAAGCCAAGGCAACAAGCGACTGCCGTTTGTCTGCACCCATCTCACGGGGCTACGACAGACTGCCCTCACTCAAGTCACCCTGGATAAACTTAGCTTTATGATTTTTTTTTTTTTTTTCCGGGAACCCAAGGAAGAAAACTACTGATTAAGGGAAGTTTGAACCCTCTCCAAAACCATTGCAAAGAGTCATCTCTCTTTCCTATAGTCAGAGCGCATGAAAACCACACACACACGCAAATTAGAGACGTGGAAGCACAGCGGCAATTCAAGTAAAGCTGTCGTTTCCAAATTGGCAGAGCAGGTATGTGACAATTCACAAGACAGTAAAATTGCCAGCCTCGCTGCCTCTTCCCTCAACAGCATTAATGCCAGCAGAAAACCTTACCGATGAAAAGGCAAATCAAAACAACTCCAAGGTTGCTCTGCACATACACAGGCAGAAAACAGCGTGAGGGTGCCGTGCTGTGTTTTCCACAAACATTCCTATCAACTCGTCAGTACTAAGCCAGGCACATGGGCCACTGCAAAAAAAAAACAACAAAACAACCCAAGAAGCATTGTAATTGTCTCCTATTCTGCTTTTCCCAAATTCGTAGCAAGGGATCTTGCATTGCTACAGCATCTCTCAGCCAGCAGCGGGGTCCCAAAGGACTTTGCAGAGCTGTGTACAGTCATCCCCTGGGCAGGCGCTCGTGGGATGGGACAAAACCGCACGCTTAACGGTTCACGGGGTGCAAAACGCAGGCGAGAAGAGAACCGAGGGACTCCAGCAGGAGTTTGGCGAGACGGCACAAAGCAACCAAACTGCATTTTACGAGAGGAGGGGCTGCCTTCCCTTTACGCTTCCACCTACTCTCCGAGAGCCGAGGACTTTGTCTCTGCAGCCCGCCGTACCCCAGGCGTTTTCGCCCCCTCCCTCGCGCAAGCCCCACGCCGACCCGTCGCTCCCGACCCTCGCCGCTCCCCTCCGAGACGCGCCCCGGCCCCGGC
>NW_009259100.1:1930910-1967574 GCF_000687185.1 Egretta garzetta
GGGGCTGCGGGGGCGGGGGTGGAGCTGGGGTCGTAACAGAGCGCGGGGATAAAGCGGGTTCCTTTGTTTTAAGGGAAAAGGAGAGCTCGGGTGCCCCGCGGAAACCCTGCTCCTTGGGAAGCGGCACAAATGCTGCCTTTTGTTCCCGTCCACACCAAAAATACCAGCCTGGCTTTCCAAGTTTCGACCAACTCGTGACCGTCCCGCTGCGATGCACTCGGTTACCGAGACCCGAATCCAGGGCTGGTGTTAATGCCGGGCTGCCAGATGTGAGCCCTCCCCGCGCGCAGGCACCGCTGCATTTGGGATGCTGCCCAGGCAATCAACACTACAATGTGTTCACGCCAGAAATGCGTCAAAAATACATCCAGGAGACACTGAAATGCACAAATACGGCAACGCTGGGGACAAGGTTTTACATTGTTTGTAAATGAAAGATGAATGTGAAAGCCTTTCTCAAGGGCACAGATGTTCAAATGCCCTTGCCAACGAAACCCCCTGTTGGTTCTTTGCTCGCAAAAATAAGAAAAGAGGCCAGGAGTGACAGCAGTAGCAGAGCGAGGTACCCTCCTAATGCTCTGACCCTGCGAGGACCCTTTGCTGATGACCCTTCTGCCTACACACCGCCCTCCCAATGAAGTCTTGGTGATGCAAATGCGGGAACCCAACCCCTCTGTGCCACAGAAAGGCAGAAGCCAGCCAGCACAATCCCAAGCCGCCTAATAAAAGACGCCAAGTCCTTAGGAGCTGTACCCCGCCAAAGTCAGAAGCTGTCTGTATTACCATATGGACTCACTTCCCAATGTGGCTGTCGCGGCAGATGCATTGGTAGCCGGCTCCTGGTGACCCAGCAAATTCTGTTTCTGCAGGCTAATAATGTTAAGCCGTGCCATTTTCAGAGTGGGAGGTTTAATTTGCAGCTTTGTCATGCTCCCTGAATGGAGGAGCCAAAGAACGAAATAACCAGAGACGTGCGGGAGAGAAAGGGTTAGCGTTGTGTTTGCGCTGAAAATGAAACTCACGCTTTGGCCCTTAAGCTTTAATTACATCAAGACCGCCTTCAAGTGAGACTTGGAAAAGGAACAGAGGTGATGATAAGAGTTGATAGAAAATACCGGTCTATTTGCCTTTTCTCTTAGGTGATTTGAAACGTCTGAAACATCATCGAGTGCAATATCGCTCAGCTTGCTCAATATTTTCCCCGTGCAGTCTCCTGTCCTCATGGACAAGCCCATGAGTAGTCAGAGCAAGCACTGGGGGACTGCTTTGAAGTAAACTTCCAGCATCTCTAAATGGATGCAGCGTAAAGATTTTTTACTCTAATGCTTCAAAAGATGTATAACTGGAGAAATAAATAATAGCAAAAGGAAAAGGAAAAGGCAAATTAAGAAACACAGTGGGTAGAGGCAGGAAAAAGCGGGTTTTTTTCAGGAAAAACTTAATAGAAAGGAAGCATGAAAGCTTTCCTAGATGGCAAGGGATATAGACCATGGAACCACGGTCTACATTCCCATATGGACAAATCATTTCCATCTCCAGCTGAAGAGATGGGGAGGACAACACTGGCATGTGGCAGGGGAGCTGCTGGCACAGGTCAGGGACAAGCTGGGAGCAGACCCCTGTTTCTTGGCTCTGAATACATTGCTTTCGCCAGCGGAGCCTGTCGCAAGATAATTCAAGATGAATTTGGGCGCATTCTTGCTATTTCCAGGCACTGTGTGACTTCACAGCGTACGAGCCTAGCCGAAGCATAAAAATGCCCTGCAAAAATGTTATCAGAGATTCACTAAACATTCACATCCTCTTCTCGGAGCTCTTGCAGGGTATTGCATTAATGCATAGTAACAATAAAAATACAAAAAAGACCATGGAAATGACATTACAGCATTATAAGATTAATCCAATTCCAGTCAAATTAGATTATAATAAGAACTGTGTGTGCTAAAGACTATTAATGGGAAACCTGTGTTTCAAAAGCTTCATCACCTTCGCGCGTGTTCTCCTCCCTGACCCCAATAATAAAAATAGCTTGGCGTGCACGAGAGCGCCCTTCTTCAGGGGACAACACACTCAGCCTCTGGTCTGCTGAGGAAAACATTGGCCTCGCTCCTGCACCGGTGGGGAAACAGAGGCTTAGGCAGGGCAGCTTGCTCAAACCTATGGAGGCAGCCAGCCCTCCCTCAGGCTTGGCTCCGGCCTTTCGAGCTCCCATGGCGGGGCTCTGACTCCCTGCGGGCGGGCGTCCGTCCGTCTGCATGGTTTTATTCACGCGGCTGAAAGGGAACAAACACCGCGGCCGGCCGCAAGGACAAAACTGTTTCAAGCAGAAGGGCACTGCGAAGCAGCTTTCCAGGAAGACAGATCTGGGCTGCCGCGTACTCCCAGCACAACTGAGTCATTCAGGAGCGCCGTCCTCAGCAGCAGCAGCCCATCATTTCGGTCGGGCCACGCGGTTGCTCTTTGGCAGCAAGATTGCTGTAATAGCTGGAGGCAGATGGGCGTGACTCACGCGATGCCGATGATACGCACATTAGGTCACAGCCCACCCCGCCGTCTTTCTTGTTGCTCGGTCACTGCCAGCAGTCTGCTCGGGCTTGCCTCCCCGCCGCCCGCCTCGGCAGGCAGGGTTAGGGGCTGGACACCGGCAGCGCGCTCTCGGGGCGAGGGGGAAACCATCGAGCGTGCTGTCGTTCCCTGAGCTGCTCCACGCTCCTACCGAGTCCCAGGTGCTTCCCGTCGGCCCTGCCTTTGCCAGCGGGAGAAAGACAACCAACGGGTGCCTGCAGCCCGGGCGAGAGGGGAGGCTGGGCGGCTGCCTGGCGGCTGAGGGCCATCAGGGTAGATGTCTCCCAAACCTCTGGGCTGCCAGAGGCTGCTGTAATACAACAGCTGTGACTGGGAGCTGCATCCTTTGCCCTAGGGAAGCAAAGCGGCGTCAACATCCAGACTCCGAACACACTGCTCACCCGATGCGCGCAGGCTTCCCATGACCCACAGATGATGAGTGAAGTTAGACTGTTGTCCGGCCCTCAGAGAAAAGGAGCTTGGCAGAAATGCAACATATTTACATTATGAAATAAGAATGCCAGTCCTTCTTCAGAACAAAAAGCTGCACACACCCAAGTACTGGACCCAGTGGTTATTTACCCCACGCCTTCTCCAGTCAGCAGGCAGCGGAGGGAACAAGGCCCATCCAAGATGGATTTGCAGCCTTTGGATTTTGGAGCAGGCGGTAACCTGCGTGGCTAATGATAATACAGCAAAAAGGGGACTGGGCTCAACCAAGCAAGGTGGGTCCCTGTCTTGTTTTCAGCAAGGCAGGAGGCTCCTGACTCCTCTGCAAGTCAGGAGGAATGATTTCTTTCCTGTGCGGGAGGAAAATGGGTATGGGGAGAGAAAAGAGGAGGGGGAGATTTAACTGCAGTTGCAGGAGTGACTCCTTCCCTGAGGGCAGCGCCTCGGACCAGAGCTGGAGAAGAGTTTAAAAGGCTTGTATCGCTGGGGGAGGGTGTCTGTGTGTGTGTGCAGCCGCATCTCCCTCCTCTCAGAGGCCACCTGAGTGTTTCAAATCAAGCAATGAGAAAATCAAACCATCCAGAAACAAAGCACTTTAGAAAAAAAAAAATTGTCCCGTGTGATTTGCCCAAGATCACGCAACACAAGCCACAGAACTCAGGGTCTTCTGGCTACTCCAAGCCTGAAGATGTGCCTGGGGGGAAGGCCACAATCAGGTCAAAAGCTCCTCTGCCACATTGTGAAGGGGAGAAGAGACACACCTCGAGCTCGGGGTTAAAGCAGGGAAGAATGGCCAGAGCCATTTAGTTTGACTGAAACATTGCCTAAAAGATTTTCTCCAGACCTTATTTACGTGGCGAAGTTTCAAACAATGGCGAAGTTTCAAAGAAAAAGAAGATATTTATATTTAATGGCCAACATTTAAGCTCCTTTAAAATGAGCTGAGAGGTTGCAGTTGGAACAGAGAGAAAATCCTAACTGCCCTGGCACAAAGCAGCAGTGCTGCCATTGCAGGGAAGCTGGCATCTGTAACTAGACTGAGGTTTTGGGTCTAGCTCAGCTTAGATTGCACCCCTGGACTGGTATGCAGGTCCGCGGATGGCACCAAGGCAGTTCCCAGGCAGCCTCATGGATGTGAAGGAATTCCCATTTGCGTGCCCTGAGCAGAGGGGTGAGGAGAGGGAGAAGGAGGGAGAACAAAAAAAAACCCTACCCTGTTTAAAGATAGATCGACACATTTCCAGATTTTCAGGACATCTGTCAGCAAGCCCCAGAGTGTATGGCAGCTAATCCCTTTGCAGATTTTCTTTTAACTGTTGCTTGACAGAAGAGTATGCCAATTTTTTCATAAACGTCCCCATGTCTGAAGTTGTGCTTCACCTGAGGTTATGAACTGTCTCCGAGGGAAAACATTATACTACCAGCTTGGGAAATGGCATTAGGGAAACATCTCGCTGAGAAACACGTAGCTTTGGAGTACGTGCAGAGCAAAAGATGTTTCCTGAAGATGAAGGTGGCCAGAGGCGAGGCAGCTGCCTGACTAGATAACCGCAGTGCTCCCACCTTCTCCAACACCCCAGACGGCTGCCGGCTTGCTCTCGGGCCGGGCAAAGCCAGGGCAGAGGAGAGGGCTGGTGCTGCGGGGCTGGGTGGACAGCCAGCTGTGGCTTCAGACCCCTGCTAGAAAGCTGCAGAGGTCCTCCCGCGCATCCTCTCTGGACACAGCTGGAGCGGCAGTGCAACTTGGTGCACGCTTCAGGGCCCGCGAGAGCAAAGAATAATGCAAAGCTTCGTTTGTTCCCAATTTGATTCTCAAACGCTGTGTTTTGTGGAGTTCAGCTGTTGGCATCGTTCATCTGCCAAGGGCAGGCAGAAGGCAGTCCGTGAGACTATTCTTCTATACTGCAGTGGTAAAGTGTCTTGGTCCCGACATGGGCACACACAAACGACAGGGGCAGAGAGCCCTTCGGTGCCGAGGGGACCAGGCTCATTCAGTGTGGAGGACACCGGCAAGGCCCCAGGTACTCCTCAGCAAGCTGCTCTAGGCTCTGCTCCCTGGCCAGCCAGACCTGCACCTGCTGCTGGGAGCTTCCAAGCTTCTGTAGGCTCTGCCTGAAGGACACGCAGGAATGAACACACTGTTTTTCTGCTTTCTAATCCTACCTACCAAAATCAAGCTCAAGTCCCATTTTTTTTGATGTCTTGCTGGTTCATTCAGCCCTCCCCCCGCGCTTTGAGCGTGTGCCAGAGCAAGGCAAATGAATAAAACCTTGACTCCAAGCCTCATGATTACTGTTGGAGCAGCAGTTTATCTTTGTTTTCTTTCCCTCCAGGAAGAAAAGTGACATAGAAAAATGGGCAAATGGACATTTCCATTATCAACTTTTTTTCAATGGCAACCAGCAAAAAAATGGCTGTTTCAGCAGTAAAAAGAAAAAAAATCACCTTTGCCAAATACACTTGTAGCCTCCCATCCCACAAGACTTTCAGCTCTTGGTTGCATTTCACATTTTTCCACAGAATCATTTTGAGGAACGAATATCTATTTCCTGGCCCAATCTAACAATGTGAGACTCTTCGGGTGTGTCTGAATTCTTTCTAAACAGTCCTGGGCAACTGTACAAAAAAAAATCAGCTGCTGTCATTTATCTTAAAACATTTCTTTCATCCAGTTAGCTACGATAAGCACTTTGATTGTTACTCTGGAAGAAATATGCAATCATTAGGTTCCAGAGTCCACACCTTCATTTCTGTTATTGAAGCCAATTCATACCTCTCTCAGTATTGGCCTGACAGCAAGATAGCAGCAATCCTGCCTGCATTTTGCTGTGGGCGTTGGTCACCTTTATGTAATAACTAAATGATTTGGGACTTATCTAGGAGGGAGAAGTCCAGGACACCATGCCCTTACTCCCAGGATTATTTTGCATTTTACATTTAAGAATCATTATATAAGCCCTAAAACATTCACAACAGTTGGAATGAAAGCCCAGGAGTCTCACCTTCTACCGAGGTTCCCAAATGTTAAATTACAGCACTTTCTCCCCATTCACCCCCTCCAGCAGCTTGCTCTCTTTCTCCCTCAGCATTTCATCTCCCACTCCAAGGAGCACACCTCCATGGGGTCACCATTCCCAAACACAGCAGGCTTTGCTATCTCGCTTCCAACCCCAACTGCAAGCACGCAGCCCAGGCAGCCAGATACCTGCCAGCAACACAGACAGGCAACAAATGGCTGCTCTAACTACACTGCAAGTGACTCATCGCCTCTGACTTTTCAGCTCCCAGAGTCTCCCCGGGGAGGCAACAGGTTTTGTGCGTTAGCACTGCAGCCAGGTATTTTAAATTAGTGCACTGGCAGAGCAAACTACCCCTTCTCCTTGCAGTCAGTTATAGGTAGGAGCGTGCCCAAGCTTCTCTGCGCCGCCCTTACAACAATAGAGCAGGCAGATGGAAAAAGCAAACCTACACCCCCAGAACAAAATGGAGTCAAAAGCCCTTTCTGGAGAACCAGGAATACCTCTCTCCCCCTCCTCCTCTTTACTGTCACCCTTTTAAATTCTGTGCAGATGAGAAACCATGTTGGGGACAAAAACACTGGATTCAGTATGAAGGAGGGGGGACCTGGGTTCACCACTTTCCATCTTGCCGACCTGACAATATCTTGCACCCCCAGAGGCATCATGCCTGGGGAAGGTGAAGGGGCCATCCTGCTCCAGGGCTTCCTCAGCCCTCTCAGCTGAGCCTGCCGGCAACATGCCTGTGAAACGCCAACAGCCTGCACGGTTTTGTGCTGATTCTTCACTTCCCAATGCCGTTCGCTTGCATGCTGAGAAGAGCTCCCCTGCCACATGACTGACGTGCTATTTGCTGCTCAGGAATGAGGAAAACATAACTTCCCATGTCTGAAAGCTTGTTTGGTGTCATTACCCCCCCCCCCACCCCATCACTTCTTCATGGAAGCCCTGGCCATGGGAAGGAGGGAGCCCAAGCAGCCTTCTGCTCCTGCCCTCGCCACACTCTGCCTCCCGCCAAAGCCACCCTTCTGCGCCCGCCCTCGCCACCCTCTGCCTCCTGCCCCAGCAGCGGCGGCGTGGCTGGAGACCAGGCGGGCACGGGGCGAAGCTGGGAGAAGAGGCAAGAGGTTTGCAGGATGCTTATTGCCAGGCTGATTTGCTGTCCTCAGCAATTTGCTGCCTCAAAGCAACTGCTGTGACTAAAGCTGGCCCTGATACAGACGGTTACCAAATCCTAGGGATATTGTCTTACTCCGACTTTACCCAGATGGAAAAGACAGCTCAAGGGACAGAGCAGGATAGAACTGAGGTCGTGGGTTCCCCTGAGGCAGGACCCAGTCGTGGCCCCCTTGCAAACACCCAAGGGATGCTGGCTTTGACTCACTATCTGCCAGATCACCCTGGCCAGCCAGCATGGACAGGTTTTTGTCTGCAGTGTTGGAGCTGTTCAGATCAGCCTGCCCAGGTGGAAATGTCATTTAGAGCAGGGCTGTAAACCAAAAATCTGAAATGTGGCTGCAGTAAAACATATGCCAGATTCCCTCGCTAGCCTCCCTTGACAGATAAGCTGTAGCAGAGCCTTCTTCCCCAGGGGAGAGGGGGAACTGTCGCTTGCCCTAAAAAGGCTTTTGGCTCCAGCCAGCGGAGTTCACCAGCTGCTGTTTGAGAAGAGCCGGTTGCTCTGCCTTGTTTTCTTTCAAGTGCTGTTTGAATTCCTCTGAAGACAGGCGGTTCAGGCCGGAGCTAATGCTGTGGTGGGGCAGCCAGAGCTGAGGAAGGAGCATCATCTGCCACCCGTTTGCCAGCACCAGCCCCCACCCCAGGGGGGGCAACAGAAATGGCAGTGGCTGGCCCCAGCAGCAGGGAAGAGGTCGGACCAACTCCTGCGCCCTAACCTCGGCTTCCCTTCTGGCTTGCTTTAGGATAATCAGCTAGTTACTGCACCCCTCTCTGCCTTGGTTTCCACCCCGGTAGGAAAAAGTAATGCTTGCTGCAGTGTTTCATGAATTTTTTCTGGCAAGCGCCCCTGCCAGAAGAGGAAGAGCTGCCAGTACCTTCACTAGCACTTGGACGAGACCGCATGGATGCAGAGACGGACCTCACCTGAGAGGTCTCGACAAGGCCAGGAAAGACCAGGTTTGATATCATCCTACTCCTGAGACAAAAAACAAGGAGAAAAAAAATATCCAAAGCACTCTGTTAGCAATACAGCAAGATGGGATTTTTGCAAGCATGTCACAGGCCAGCAGCAGCACCCAGGAAGGAGCAAGGCAGGAATTTTGCAACCTGGTTATAAGCTAGCTCCGCTTTCACCTCAGCAGTCAAATACAATGGCGTTATAACACAAGCATGGCATCATTTTGTTATTTCACAATTTACACGGATGGGATGGTCCTTAACATTCATAAGAGTACAAGCTTCCTTGTACCAGCAGGACATGAGTCACCCTGTCTCTGGGGAAATGGGGTGATTTTGGGAGCTGTCATAGTCCGTAGGAGCAACAGGCATGGACCGGGGCCCCCATGCAGGTGGGGCAGAGAAGAGAAGAGGAAATGTCCTGATTCACAGTTATTGATGGGTAGGCAAAGCAAGAGCAGATGGATGTGGATAGAAGAGCAATAAGAAGCCATGAGGCAACGTTAGTCATCATGATTAAGCCACAAGAGTGTCTACATTTGCAGCTATTTAGTTTACTTGTTTGCAGACACATGCGATGGGAACTTAGAGGAGATGCGAAAAGGGATGACAACAGAGTATTGTGGTCCACAGAGGTCTCCTCCCTGGCAAGAATGGTCATACAGGTACAACCCAACATTGTCTGTGTGAAGAACTGTGAAGGGAAGGCCATCACAGGCCTCCATGCCTCCCAAGTAATTTGGAAAAGGGAAGCCCAGGAACAGCTGAAGAGCTGTGAAGGCATGGGAATTCAAGGCAAACACGGGGGAGCCAAAATGCCAAGCACAAGGGGGGTGACCCAGTCCAGCATCATTCTGAGGGCTGTCTTCGTAGCTCCCTGTCAAGGCTGGAGGAAAAGGCGCTGGCCATTATGAGATGTCCAGAGACTGGATAAGCGTTTCAGCGTGCAGATGACTAGAGAAGACTGCACATCAGCAATGTGATACAAGACAAGGTTGTGTGGGTGGGAAGATGGTGAGGCAGCCGGGGGGAAGGACCAGGTGCACGGTGCCCTGAGTGCAGGCCATGTGGTGTGGTATGGGGAGACTGTGAAATGCACCAGTGGGGAGGACTGGGGCAAGAACAGGCTGGTGTTAGCGTGGCTGAGTTTGAGCTTTCGACAGCCGTCCATAAAGAAACTTCTTGACTAAAGAAGATGGATGTAAAGACGAGACACGGGTCGACTTGCATTTAGCATAAAGGTAGTGGTTGGACTTTTGTTGGTAGGTGAGGCTGGGGAACTGAGGTCCTGTTCTACTTTCCCAAAGAGGCAAGAGAGTTGTTGAGGAAGGAAGGTGGCAACCTGAAGGATATCAGGTTTACTTAATCTCCACAACAGCATTTCCACCTGATGTGCTCTGCTGGGCCTGAAATGAAAGTGCCTATGTTGAGAAAGAGAGAGAAGGAAAAACTAAAAGAACGGGATCCACGGCTCCATGTTTTGTGTATCTTTCCCTCCCTCGCAGGTCAGTCAGCAGCAGCCCCGCAGCAGGTATGTCCTGAAAAGAACAACAGCTATCCTTCACTGTCAGCACACAGCGGTCCTGCATCTGCTTGGTGAAACCACCAGCCCTCTTGCAGGGCAGCACACACATAAAATTTTGCATTTTGGATGGGCTTTGGAACAGGATGTAGTGGGGTACGTGTTAGGAAGGTCTCATCCCATTAAGCTGTCCCATTCACAGCACGGGCCTCGCGGTCCTGCCAGACAGAAAGCAGCACAACTAGGTAGAGCTTCCCAGAAGGGAAATTACAGTCCAAATACGTTTTCTGTATAGGAAATCCAAAAGAAGAAGGAGGAAAAAAAGAAGCCCTTATCTATATTTATAAGATGAAGCTTTTCCTACACGAATAAACCTCTTAACACATTTTTCTGGGCGCTGAGGTTATATATTTAATAGGTTTTTCTGGTATCACTTAAAAGTAGATCACCACCATCCAGTGACGCTTGCTGCATTCTTTTTCTGGCATCCTCACTAGCTCCCTTCACCCGTGCCCCCAGTAACTAGAGCACCGTGTGTTATTCTCACCAGACTGCGAGGGAAGATTTTTCCTTTACTTAGGAACTTTTGCTACAGAGCTGCTTGCTCGCCTCCCTTTTTTTGGCCCTCCATGCTTTCTTCTTTCCAACTTAACAAAGAACAGAGCGGACACTCTCCAGAAGAGGAGGGAAAGCACGTACCCCGCTGAAACCTTCCTCCTAGCTCATTGTTAGCATCCTGGGGCTGCAGATCAGCTATTCTGCCCTCCAGTGCAGAGCATGGATAGCAGAAACGTGCACAGGCCTCCAGTCAGCCCCAGTGCAAAGGAGAACCCGCCCCCTTATGCCGTTGCCAGTGTGGCTAACACCTTTATTGCACCTTTACAAAAGTTTATGGAGCAATGGAAAACCAAGTAGCTGCCTTATCAGCATTCCCAGGTTTTTCCACTCCCTACTCTTTAACCACCTCCTTATCCAGAGAATAGCTCTCGACGCCCAAGGAGCCTTTCCTGTGCATTGCTTCCCTGTCCTTTCGAGCGCTCCAGCAAAAGCACCCTTCCGAGCAAGGCCCTGCAAATTACTGAGGGACGTCTTAAAGTATACAAACCAGGTCCCGAAGAACTAAACCCTGCAGGGCTATCTCACCCCTGAGCCAAACCTACTGTGGTTTCCTCATTCCCAGTCCCAGCAGCTCTGCGTTGCAACGGCACAAAACTTTAATGGGAGAGCTGTTAGCTGTAGGTAACCAAAGAGAGAGCGCGCCCATCGTGTTCAGGGCCAACTCTGTGGAGGAAGTGCTTTGTAACCAGTACACTCCCGATTTCCACTTTTCAGGCTTGGCATTTGGACTTGTGTCTAACCTCTTTCCCCTTTCTGCTGTGCTGTGGGCAGAAGTTTCATTTCATTGCTTTACTGTCTCTCACCTCCTTATTAAATACAATAAGTTAAAGCCGTTGCCTTTACAGCCATCTCTCAAGAGGGAAGGAGTGAGTTACTGTGGTGTCAATCCTGTGTTCCTGACCTAGGAGAAGAAAAATTGTGGGACTGCTCTCTTTTGCCTCTGCAAGGAATAAATATCTTGCACTGATTCTTAAGCTGTAGCTCACTGTAGACTCCTCTCCGTTTCCTCCATCCACTTCCCACTCTTTAGGACAAAATAACTGCCTCTTCATCTCAAGAGATTTATCTATTCACTTTTATGCATGGACAGAAAAAACATTTCTTCCCCCGCAACAATGCAGCTAACTCTGGGGTAGAGCATGACAGCTATTTCACAGCACAGAAGGAGTGGCAGGGAAAATGCAGTTGTTTTTGCCTGCAGAGATGGAACGGCAGATTGGAATGGCAAAAACTGCAATTTAACTGGAACCTTGAGAAATCCTTCACGGTTTTCATAATTTAGCCCAAAGGAAAAAAAAAACCCAAACCCTGCCTGTAAAGGCTAGATCGCCAAAGGATGGGCTACCTCGAAGGGAAGGGCTCTGTTTAGTGAAGTACACCACTATCTAACATAGCACCCACGTACTTCTTAGAAGTCTTTTCATCCACCTCGTGAGTAAGCCTGTTTCTGCTTACTTGTGAAACCAGGCAAGCTCAAAGGCAGGAGCATGAGGGCTGCAGGTGAAATAGAAAAGGTGTGGGTCGCTGCTCCTTCGCATGACCCACATGCAGCTCACAAGGCAGCCATCTCATCTTGCCTGATTAGAGGGTGTGATACTCATGTGAGAGCTGATCACAAGCACTTTTTCTCCTGGTATTATTTCTAACAGGTAGGCGTTAGCCAACACTACCCCTTCCTCCCCCCCATCCACCATTTCCCTGCCCAAACCTGCTCTGAAAAATGAAAGCTTCAGCAGAACTGTATCCGCACCGACGCTGGTTCAGGGACTGCGCCTGATGATTGAGAGCGCAGTAAGGTGAAAGTGCCTAGGTATCACAGTGATTAGCTCAATATAATTATGTGCTCAAGACATTACAGATAATTTGGGGGTTCCGAGCTTCTGAGCAGGCAAAAGCAAACCCTCTCTACACTGGTAAGAGTGGAAGGTCAGGACACGGGAGAGGTAGGTTAGTTAAGCAAAAATCAGCCTTCAGCAGGGCCTCATATATCAATGTCATTCACGTATAAAGTAGTAAATAGAGTAGATGTTCCGTGCGTATCCTGAAGGAGAAATCCAGCTAACAGCCCCACGCAGTCCCTGCCTGCCAGCTTCATTCTCTGCTGCTTCGGTGGTAGGCGCACCGGGAATTACATGCACAAACACATCTCCACATGACACCAGGAGTCAGAAGGGGGAACGTGCTCCTGATTTCACACACCGCCAGGAGTCCCAGCTCCCACACAACTCAGAGGAGCACTGGATGTCCCTGCTCCTCCCGATAACGTCCCTGTGGTCCCAGTCTCCTTCAGCGGCCAGCCAGCAGCAGCAGGGCAGTGAATGTCTCTGTTGGAACTAATTTTCAGTGCAGCACGCTTCTCTGCCCAGCAGCTTCATGCAGCGCAGTAGCAAACACCTACTGCATGAGAGGGGCTTGGCAGAAACACACCGTGCGGCAGCTCGGAGCCATCGTCTCATCATCGAGCATGGCTGTTCTGCTTTTTATAACGCGGTCCTGGCTTGTGGTGCTGGCTCTTGCCCGTTACAGCACAGGGCTGTGTGAGAAGGCTCCCGGGAGACAAAGCAAAAGGTCTGGGGGGATGCTATAAACAAAATCTGAAGACTCAGAAAGACAGACACCTCTCCCACTGCCAGAAATCAGCTCTAGGGAAGATGCAGGATGTGACTCCCAGTTACTTCCAAGCCACGTGTGCCCTGGCCTGGCCTTTTTTTTTTTTTTTTATTCATTTGCCTGGGAGTATTTTGCAGCAGAGGGCTCTGACTGAGCAAAAGAGGCCGCATCAGAAGCAAAAGAGTGACTGTTGCATTATGCAGCATCCAGTCACAACAAGGGAATTAGATTTTGATCTGCTTGCTGAAGTTTGCTATTTCTACTCTGGTACCTGGTGGTCAATTCGTTGCCAACATCTGTATAACATCAAACATTTGCATCCATATGGAGAATGTATAATTAAAGCTTGCTGCATACAACTGTGAAAACTTTCTCATATCCTCCCTAAATTGCACTGCAACCCCCAGATGAGGGCTGGGAGCCAAAATTGAAAAAATCTGGCATAAATATTTAACTAACTCGAGATACGTATTCCTCAACTATTAGCTAATTATTTTGTGCCAGCCATAAATGGCATCTGGTTCGTTAGCACAGGACACACAAGGATGCTGCAGGTTGGACACATAAGTGGGAAATGAAACGTGACTCCATGCTAATTAATATTAATGAATGGATTGAGAACCAACATCTCTTTGAAAATATGAGCTCAACAGGAGCCAGAGTGTGATTCATTATGATTATTGCTGGGGTGACAACCATTACCAATCTCAGAAAAGCCTCTGTTTCATGTAGCACCTCCTTGGGAAGGACTTAATTGGCTTCTGGAAGAAGCGAGGATGAACAGGGGAGGTGATTTCAGACGAGCCTGCAGGTATGTGTTTGATTATCACCCTGGAATAGGAGCAATAGTAACAACTCCATTTGTGTGTGTGTGCTGAGGTTCCCTTGCATCAGTTGGCTCGC
Source organism: Egretta garzetta (assembly GCF_000687185.1). Classification (NCBI taxonomy): domain Eukaryota; kingdom Metazoa; phylum Chordata; class Aves; order Pelecaniformes; family Ardeidae; genus Egretta; species Egretta garzetta. The sequence continues at coordinate 1,944,732 of NW_009259100.1, forward strand.
TGAGGCAGTAGCTGTAGCCTGCTGTCCAGACCCTGCTATCCTTATTCCTATCCCTCCAAACCCAGTCCTTCCTTTCAGCCCTCAGTCCTTCTTCCTCCAAACTCGGTACCTTCTTCCCTAGACACTGCCCACTTTGCTGCTGTTTCAGACCACCTTGGCAGCCAGCTAGCTCAGCTCTGAGGCCTTGTACCCGAATCGAGTGTGTTTTGCCCAGGAAGGAGAATGTTTGTCCCCTCTTTCACATGGCATCTCTCTGGGATGTGCTCACCGTGGCGCCAGGGGAAAGTCTGGATGGTTACCGGGGCGGTTTTCTTCCTTAGCTAATATACAGCTGTGTGATAGGAATTGCCAAACGTTTCTGTTCCTTTCTTCAAGTCCATGTGGGTTGCTCCCCGTTCCTGAAACACGCTAAGCCATTAATGGAAATGTTTGTCATCATAAGGAGGTCTTGAGCAACCATTGCTCGGTAGCCAGTTGCTTTGCTTAGCTGTCATGCCTGCACATGACTCGGCTCTAGCACTGAGCACCTGCGCTGATAGATCTGCAGCTTTAGGAGGGCTCAAAACGAAATGGTAGACCCTCTTTCTTTGTTAAGCCTGTTCAGTCAAAGAAAAGGTCTCCAAGTTGGTCTCCGCTCTTGAAGCAGCTCCTGAACTTGCATTATTAGATACCTTTGGGAAGCATATTGGGGTTTTTGGATTGCATCAATCTTTTTGCTACCTAGGAACTACCACTCATCTCATCATTAACCAACTGCTTCTCTGCTGTGGTCTCCATTTCTCAGCCAGTTTTCTACTAACAGCCGACTAGTCCACCAGCTAATTTCCCTCTGGTCTTCAACAAATATCAGCAAAAATGAGCTGAAGCTGAAAGCCTGGTGCTGCTTTACACTATAATTTTCCTGAATCAGGTAAGTCCCAAAGACCCACTAGGATGAATCATATATCTCCAGAAAGGGAAGACGACCACTGTCTCTGAATCATCACTGCAGTTCCCGCTAGTACAGCTTTAACGCTGCCACTCCTGCATTATCTTCACCACTCTCTCAATGCCTTGTAAAATCAGTCGTGTCACTGAAGACTAAAAGAAAGAGAAAGAGCGCGCAGTCAATACGGAACTTGTGTTGCGGGCTTTTAACGGGAATCGGAAACTGGATGTAGGAACCCTTCCCCAAGGTGGTCCACCATGTCTTGTGACTTTACGTAAAACCCTTTTATTTCCTCCCATCTTGCTCAAGACCGGATGGAAAACTGGGTTAACAAAAATGTAAAGAATCTCTCAATGCAGCAGAGACTGCTTCAGAGCCAGGCTTCCCAAGGGAAATAAATTATGAACAAAAACAAACAACAGCACAGCTCAAATGATTCCTCCCCTCACCACAGTCCTGAGATTTCATAATTGCTCCCTTCATGGCCATTTTGGTTTGTAATATGCAGAGTAAAGATTTCCATTATAGCTGTGTTTACTTAATCACGATAATTTTTTTAAGTGAAGTTCAGGCTGTTGAAAGCACCAGGCTGCCAGCCCCAAGCAAATTAGCCATCAGCTAGTTGCACTAGAAGCTGCTCCACTATGATCCTTAGCAAAGGGTTTGCTCTCCAGCAGTCTCTTGGTTCTCAGATAGATCGCCCACCTCCGGGAGCCAGAAGACTGTTTACTATGTTACGCCCTTGGCCTTATCAGGCAAGATAAGGAGGGGTTTTTGTGTGTGTGTGTGTGTAAAAAAAAAAAAAAAATCAGTCTCTGGGAATGGGATGATCATATAGACTACTAGGACTAGCTTGAAGTCTGTCAGAGGGAAGCTGGACAACTGACAGAAGCAGAATGCATTTCAGGAAGCAGTAGGACATTGACTACATCCGCTTCATAGTCTTCCCAGTGAGGTTACATTGAATATTCTCATTGTGCATGGCAGAATATTCTGGCATGAATATTTAATCATGCAGGGCAAACATAAGTAGATTGAAATTCTAGGTGATGACAACTTTCAGATGACCTGGGCCCAGACTAGAATTTATGATTTCAGATGGGAAGGCTCCACCTCCCATTCCTGTCCCCCTGAGCCACTGATCCCCTGGCATGGGAACTAGGAAACACCTCAGCCTTTATAAAAGCAGCAAGAGCTACTGCACTGGGGACTTAAGACAAATGGGACAAAGATGTGGAAACAGAGTCAATACCTGCACCTGCTGGAACGAAGGCACTTCCTTGGTCGGGGTGTATGAGATTTCCTGTCACTCGAGGCAGTCAGCAATACCAACATTTTCTTGGCAGCCTCATGGTTTCCAGCATCCCAAATCACTAGGATCAAAACCAAACCAGACTTCCATTGCCATTTTCAAGCTGGATTGACCTGAAGTACTGGGCAAACCCACCCCATCCTGTGTTCTTGTAACCTTTGGGGAATAAAAGATCCAGCCTCCGAAACAAAACCCAGGAGGGCAGTAGGTGGGCTTCCTTGGTCCGAGTGGACCTAGGATCCCCAGCAGAGATCTCAGATTAGTCTAGCGGGCCTCCTTCACATAGGCCTTTCTGCAGGTGCTCCACCCTCATGCACCACAACTCCCAAAGTCTTTACAGATGAAAGAGAGATGGGAGGGGGGGAAAAAAAAAAGCAAAAAAAAAAAAAAAAAGCATGTGTATTGGTTTTGGGAGAGACTGTAGACCAGCTCTATCATGATATCGAGTGCCTAAATCCCATAGAAACAATACAAAGCAGGCACCTCCGTTCTCCTGGCCTGAAGCTGCTACAGCACTGGGACCCAGTGCATGATCAGATGAAAAAAGATGTACATTGTCAAGAAGACAGAGCATTAACAAGCTTATTCCTGTCTGTAGTTAGAAGTGCAAATTCCTCTATTCCCTTGTTTAAACAACTGTAACTCATTTCATCCTTTTTGCGGATAGGAATAGATTTTGGTCATTTCAGCAAGGTTGTCAGGCACCATGAATGGTCCCTGCATTGACAGCCCCGAGTATTATCCTCATTTCCTAGTGGGGGAGATTCAGAAATATAATCTCTGTTTGCAGAAACAAATCCACATAAAGTGAAGCTATCATAGCAAATTTTAGTGAACATGTTTGCGTCACGGAGAGGTGGAGGGGGGATGCAGGAGAACTCTCACTGTACGGGGAACAGGCAGAGATTAGAAGAGGACCAAGAGGCCAGGTGGTGAGGGAACCCACTTCTGATTTACAATTGCAATGATTGCGATGAATAGCGAGAGCCTATGATTAAAGACATGCCTGAAAATAACAGTAATAATTTCCACTTGTACGCCTTTGATCAGACAATCTCACAGTATTGTATAAATGAAATCTCCCAATATCTCTGGGAGGTTGGAAAGCCTTCTACTGACATGAACATGTCAGAAATAAATAGCAGATGAATGGTGTTAGACAGGTGATGGCTCAGATAATTCATCCTCTTTTGGAAGAAGAGCTTCCAGAGATGGAATTTGCCCCAATTATAAGAGAGGAATAGATCCTCAATATGAGCTATATTGGACTACATGCATAAATTACTGCGCAAAACGATCATCCAGCCCATTCAGTTCTCGTTTCCGTAGGTGAAAGTGCCAATAAGGGAACTAATCACCTGTCTGTAAGAATGATTTTAAAAGATGGAGACACTGCCTGTCAAGAACACCACCGGGACTCATCAACCCCGTTCAAACAGGCTGCTGGTAACCACCAGGAGGTAAGAACTGTACTTTCAGTCACTGTCTCCATAGGATTAATTTGAGTTAGCCACCTGGAGTGGGAAAATGTATATCCATTACCATGCCCTTGTGCATTACACTCCCTGGGACAAAGTCATACAGCACCATCGCATCCAGCTGTAAGCCTGATCTGGGGAGTCCCGGGCACATCACCCCACCTGCTTCTTTAAGACCCAGGAGCCACCTAGGCAGCTTTTGCACAGGTTTCACAGGGCTTTGCGGCTATATCCCATCCAAAGGCAGGAGACATCATGGAATATTTCTCTTGCGATAAAGGGAGGTGGACCCGCAACTGAGCAGAGTGTATTGTTTTCTGTAGCAAGGCAACTTTTTTATGTTTGGAAAGCTTGAAACAGTTATGTTTGGTCTTGCTGGAGTGCTGAGAGGATTAAATATGGCTCGGCACTTATTGCGCTTATGATTTCGTTCATCCTCCTCTCACCAAGAAAGAACCCAAAATACATTCCGATATTCAGATCTGGCTATTTTAGTTTGCACTGTTCTCTATTATTCAGTGAATATGAAATGACTTTTCACTGGTTCAGAAGCTATTTGTATAGTATTTTTCAAGGATAAGTTGTAGGGGTCAGCTGCCCCAACTTCACTGTTATGGTTGATAACCATAATTCCTGGTCCTCCTCAAGAGCCAGTAACAAGCTGCCTGCATTAATCCTATTTAGATGTTTGATTTGGGCATATCTGTCAGCAGACAGATTATATAAATACGAGGTTTGATGAAAAAATCCTCATACTGAAATATAACCAAGTGCAGTTTTAGCCCTGGTCAAGAAAAGGAAAACATTACCCAGCTAGTCAAATGCTGGAGATGCTCTCCAGGTGGCCAGAGGGACCTCTCTCCGAAAGATAATGCAGTCCTTAATCTATTTAGGGCAATGTCAAAACACCACCCTTAATAACTTAGAATTTAAATAAATTTTGTAAGGAAAGATTGTCTGCCTGTACTCCCCAAAAGTCTTCACAAAGGAGACCAAGTCTAAAACCCATGCGTTGTTTCTCCCTCACTGCCACTGTCAAGTCTGCCTGTATTCCCCAAAAGTCTTCACAAAGGAGACCCATGCGTTGTTTCTCCCTCACTGCCACTGTCCCCTGCCCTGCCCTGGGGACACCCTCCTCCAAGCAGGCACAACGACATGGGTAAAACCCAAATTTGTTCTCACCCATGTGCCACCAGCAGCAGCTGCAGTTTCTGGCACATGCAACAGCCCAAGCCCCCCTGCGTGTTACCTGCCCAGGTCCCCCAAGCCTGCCTGGTGGAGGCACCTCTTTGCCTCCTTCCTTGACCCGTTTCTACTGTGAGAAACCCACAGTAAAATGTCCACTTGCTTTTTGAGGGGTCTTTACCTGCCAGGTTAAAGCCCCAAGCAGGTCAGACAAAAGCCAGGCAGGTTTGAGCAGCAGCATTAGGCTGGTTTAGCTGCTGGCTGAGCCTCTGCCTGGAGGGGTGCTCTTGGTGGGCTTTGGGGGCAGAGGGCTGGTGGGTCCATAGCCCTGACCCCCGCTGTGGCAGCAGCGAGGGGCAGGGCAGGCAGTGGCCCTGGGCATGGTGCATAGGTGGGGCTGTTTGAAAAAGTGGGTTGGTTTGGTGACAGCAGTGGGAACACTGAGACGCCACAGACCCCAGAGCGTAGTCAGGGCTGCGAGGAGCAGGTCCAGCCAGGAGGGGAGGGATGGATGGGCCACGTGGCCCAACACCTGCTGCCACCCTGTATCTGCAGAAGCGGGGCATGTAGGTAGGGATCCTCCACCCCAACATTTTTGGGGCTGTGGGAGCCGGCGAGGCTCAGCACCCCTCTGCATGCTGAAAGGATGGGGTCAGCAGCAAGCTGCTTCACACTCTCCTGGAGCAGAGCAAAGGCTTCCTACCAACAGCAGGAAACTTATTAGCTGTGTGAGCCCTCCAGCCAACCCGCCCAGAGCGATGGCTGTAGGAGCATATCTGAGCACTCTGATTTATTTACTTGGTAAGCAGTCATTAGCAGCACCAGCCTCAGTGAGCATCAAAACACCCTTGGCTCCTTCCCTCCCAGCCTGCCTCACCACCCAGCTTCATGTGCTCCTCTTTGAGCCGAGCCAGCCTTCGTTAGAAAGAGTAAAGCCGAGCAGTTATTGCTTTCTCCACCCGATTCATCCTCTTACCACTTTCTGTTCTGCTAACAGGTGCTGTGTTACATGGGTCCTGCTGTGTTTAATGGTCTTCCCCCCCCACCATGTAACCTACTTACATATTTTCTGTGAGCCTGCTGGCCTGGTGATATTCCTGTTGTATGGTCTCTGATAGCTGCTCCAGGAAGGGTCACGTGGCTTCTGTAATTAAAACAGGGTGAAAAGGCAATTCCTCTGCTTACCCGGAGGAAAAAGAAATGGGGATGAGGGTGAAGGAGACCTTTAGCTGCTAACACGAGGGATAACAAGACAAGGCTGGAAGGGCTTTAATTTAATTGTTAACACAGGGTTGCACCAGAAGTCATCAGGCCCTGTGCTATCAACAGATCACTTAAGTAGCGTTAACAATTATGCTCCTATGTGGAAAAAGCATGGCCATGTTTGATTTCTTCTGGTCTTCTTCCCTCTCCCTCGCTTCCCTGGAATAACTCACCAAGGTCTGGCGCAGCAAGCAGAGACTTCTGCTTCGGTTACACCCCTCATTGGCACCCCCAGTTCTGCAAACAGCAGAAGCAGCACTCCTTGGAAACATCACTGAGCACAAACGTCATTTGAGTTTGTCCTGGCACTTCGTTACCTGGGATTTTTATAGGGCTGTGTATGTGCTGCTACCATCCTCTGCATTTCTTCTAGTGTACATCTGTGTCTGGCCTTGGTGTATTTTTGAGTGGGAACTTCTCAAGGCAGAAAGAGATCCTCCTGGGTAGCACATGCAGACCGTGTTCCTGCTACTGGGAGAGTCAGGGAGGAATTTCCCAAATGCACAGGTGTTCAGCTGGTGAAAGACCCAGATCGATGTCGTACCAGCATTGCCTCCATCCTCTGGACCAACGCACGTTGGTGTCCCATTGAAGGTGAACCTTACATGGTCCTATTTGACATCATGGTGGCATTGCACGTTGTTAGGGGTCACTTTTGTACCTGACTGCCTGCGGGATGCAACGCGGGGCCTGAGGGAGCTGTGGTGCAAAGCAGCAGTGGTTGCAAGGTGCGCTGTAGAAAGGGGGTGTGTTACTGCCCGAATGGGGGCAGAGAGAAGGGTATGACAGCTAGGTTTCAGAAAACCGAATGCTGAGATGCTCTGCTAGAGAGGACCTGGGGCACAGCTGTGAGCTGTGAAAAGGCTGGGAGAAAGATGGGACCTGAGGGGAGAGGGAAAAGCGGGACGATGCTAGAGAGAGCTTTCATGGAAGGGAAGCAGCCACAGAAGGGGACCAGGCTGATGCTGAGAGCTGGTCCATGGACGCAATGTGAGGGAAACCTCTGTCCCTTACAACCTGACAACAGGGGGAGGTTGGTCCTATGCCAGGGGCTGAATCAATCAGAGGCATCATTAATTCGTCTGGTGCAGGCTCTGTGGGAGTGCCATAGGGTAGTTCAGGTTGTGGGTGTCAGAAATAGTGCATTAATTGGGGGGGAGGGGGTTGTAATCAGAAAAAAAGTGCTGAATTTTTCTGCAGGTTATTATGAAACACTTAGGAGAGCATCTTGCAAGTCATTCTGCTGAGGAACAGAGGACCCGGAAGAGAAACCGCTGTAGGATGCTGATGGACTCATCTACTGAGTAATTTGGAGAATGGTGCAATGGAAGTTTATGAGTACCTTTCAGCTCACCAACTTTGAGATGAGATGGAAGCAGAGGCTGAAGAATCAGGAGTGCAGAGTCCCCCTTCTCAGCAGGGCCATCTGTTTGCAAATAAGCTTGCGAGTACTCCACTAGTCCCCTCGCAAATGCCGGCTGGCTGAAGCAGTGCCGCTCTATAGAGAGAGACCCTAAACTAGCACAACTGAGGGGATTCTGGAGGCCTGCGCTGAAACACCAGGAGTCCCTGTGAAATGCCCAGTGATACCCTTCAGCGCTCTGTTTTCACTCTACAACTCTCCTGAAGAGATGGGAACGTAAGTAACAGATCGTAAGGAAAGGAGGGGTGACTTCTCGAAACTTTGCGCTGCCAGGGGGAGTGTTTCTACAATAAAACCTCGGTTTGGGCATTGAATGAAAGAAATCTGGATCTGGCGGGCAGGATGGAGTTAAGGTTGCAGGCAGATGTTGGTGGAGCCTTCTGCTGTTTTCTCTCTCCCTAACCTTGTTTCCAGAGATAATAATCAGATGTTTAGCTTTTATTTTAGTATAGTAAACTAACCTTGCTACTAACTCTGCCTGGTGATACAATGTAGTCTCTCTATAAAGCAGATTTGCAAGTCCCCCCATTTTTTTTTTTTTTAACAGGGCTTAGAGATCCTTTTTCAAGAAGAGTAAAGTGTTTTCCAAGTCTTTCCCAGCCAGTGCTAACTGTGGCATTCCCAAGAGCTGGGACACAAGTTTCACATCTTCCAGCAAGGGTTAGGGCCCGGTAACATTTGTTACTACCTTGGGAGAGGCAGGAGCATGGCTCCTGATGCTGAGAAGAACCTGCTAGTAAAAAGCGATTGTAAAGGATCCTCCAGGCTGGGGGAGCTGAAGGTACTGTATGTGCTGGACAGGCTGGCCCCTATATATTAGTCCAATGGGCCATGAGGCTCAGAAGGAAATTTGGCCATTATTTCTTCTGACAGGGTTGGAGGTAGCATGGGGCCATAGACATTGAGTTACCCATCCTGCCACAATAATTCTTCCGAAAATGCCATCATTCTTCAGGCCATTTAGCATTTTGGCAGTTGTTCTGATCTACTCTGGGCTAACACTTGCTCAATAAACTATAATAAACCTATTAGATAGGTTTGCTGAAGTATACTGCCATACTGGGCCAGGCAATCTTAGAGTCATTTTTCATTGCATTCGGTTACATCCAAAGTAACAGACCAACATGAATTAATGTTGATGTGATGGAGCGGTGCGGTCTGAAAATGACCTTTTCCTTTTATCCTCACACTATTTTCTGAAAGCTCTTCTCCTGCGGGGCAGAGCCAGTCTGCGTACCACCGCAGAGGGGTCTTCTCCCCAGATGTGACACACAGCTGCTGATATCCAGGTCTGGGGAACGATGTTCTGGCAGTTTCTAAACTGTAAGAGAAAAAGATTTTTTCTCCTCAGTATCTGAGGGCTTTTAGTATCTACAGTGTACCCTTTTCTTTATTAATTAATGTTATGTTTAAAACATAAGTAGGTTCTTATTTCTGCTCGTTACTTATTATAATGCCTCGTCAGCACTTCAGTGCCTTTCCCTTCCCATCAGCCCTGGAGTTGGGTTCAACCCTTGATGTGTTAGCCCTGGTCAAGATTGCGGCTTGCAACACCGGCGCCTGTAACCCAAGGGTCAGGGTAACTCGTAACCTGGCAAGGCGAGCCCGGGGTTTACCTGCCCAAGCGCAGACGAGAAGTATGGGGCCCCATGGCTGCTGCAGGGCCCCCTGTCCCAGGGCTGGGAGGTGCCCACCCAGCCCTGGTGCCCCCCCATGGGGGGCGGCCCAGGCCACGCTGTGCTCCCTGCCAAGGCTGGCATCTGCAGCAGGGGCATAAGACAAGAGCATATTTTTTTTTAGCATGTTAACTAGCTGAAGTGACGTCCAGAGGCAATCTTTTTCACCAGTCTTGGTGTTACGCCTCTGTTAGGACTAATGCAATTAGTGCACTTTTTGCTAAAAGAAAAAAAAAGAGGGAGGGGAAAAAAATCCTCCCATGGGTTGGGCTCAGGGCACCCAGGCAAGCTGCCAGCCTGGGCTGGGCAGGGCATGGTCACCAGCCTGGGCTGGGTTTAGCCACCAGCCAAAGAGGCTTGGGTCTCATCACCGCCCTCCTCCAGTGAGGCAGGGCACGTGGGGGACACGGGGTGGAGGAGGTGCCACGTAGGCACTGCTGTGCCGACGCTGTCTGCGTGGCCCCTTCTGTCCTCGGCGAGGAGAGACCCCTCATTAGCGAGCAGGAGACGCGGGCAGGCGGGAGCTCGCCTTCCTCCTTTAAAGCACAGCTATATTTAGAGGCAAATTGCAAACAAACCGACGGGCGAGCTGCTGCCGCCCATAAATTATCCAGCTGCGTGGGATGCGGAGGGGCTCCCGGCCCGCATCACCCCGGACCCCATCTCACCCCCAGCTCCCCCTCCCCAACCAGCCCCGGCAGCAGCAGAACGAGGTTCGGCAGACGGTTGCCATGGGTTACCTCTGCGCCGCAGATATTCCCTTCCGAAATAGCAACGCTAATTGAAAACAGGGGCTCTGCACTGTCACCTCGAGGTTTGCTTCGGCGGGCTCACGGTCCTCGCCAGCAAGGGGCAACCGGAGCTCACTCGCTGGGGAGCTGCAACAGCACCGGCAGGGCTCGTGGCCCCCAAAGCCTCCTGGCAGCCCAGGTGGCCTCACAGCATCCCTCGAGGGTGACGTGCTCAGGACTGAGGTTGCTTGCCCACAGCATGGCCCAGCCCAAAGGGGAGGACCATCACAGAGCAAAGCCTGAGGAACAGGGCCAAAAGAAGGGGAGGGCGACGGAGGGACCACGACCCTCGGCACATGGTGGCCCCTCTCTACACAAGATGCATAAGGCTGTGGGTAGCAATGCCTAAATTATTGGGCTATGCCCAGGGCTACCCAGGTGGTCAGCAGCTGAGCTGGAGCAGATCCTGTGCTCACATTCCCTCTGGTGAAACAGTGCTTTTAGGAGGAATTTAGCGGGGCTTTTCAAGATGCTTTGCCACACTGACAGAAAGCTGGTGGGGGGACCGCAGCACGAGAGGGATGGTAATTAGAGGGCTGGGGTACTGGAGGAGGTGTCTGGTGGGGGGGCTACAGGGATCATTGGTAGGCCTCATCTTACTTTAACCTATTCCTTTTTTAGGATGATTAATGTGCAATCAGTAGGCTTGCAAAATTTAGATAGTGTAACCTGCTGCCACCAATTAGCAAGATATTTCCATTCTGCAGAGGATTCTCAACCTGTGGCATGAACTAGCATTACAGGTACAGTGCCTTCAAAGCAAGGAGGAAAGCTGGCCTCCCGCTTGGGGAAAGAGACTGCTTTTCCCCATCCCACACTCGGCGACTTCCCGGCTCCTTTCCAGGCTGCATTCCCCCCGGGCTGCGAGGAGACTGCCCCTGCCGGGGCGGGGGGTAACCCCCCCAGGGCTGCCCTCGGGACGTGCCCACCACTGCTTGGGAGGCAGGCGGTGCGGCAGGGGTGAGCACGGGGGGGTCTGGGCAGCGCCATCCCTGCAGCCCCAGCACACAGCAGCGCCGTCCCTGCAGTATTACGTTTCTGATCTGTTCAGCTCCTACCTAGGCCAGGAACGCTTACCTGAGGCTGCACCACTTTGAATGCAGGCAAGATTTTGCTTCTAAGGTGGCTCGCTCAGCCTATCCCTTCTTGTGGCATCCCTTCTCAAGGCTCAGTTCTGCCTCCCTTGGTGCCAAAGCAAACCCTCTCACCTCCCGCTGTTTCAGTGCTAAGCACCCCTGGGCTTGATCCCTGCCACTGCAGGCATCTCCAAGATCTGCTCTTGTCAGGGTTTCTTGGTCTTTTATGTTAGCTGAGGAACATTTGCAAAACTCTGCTGCCAAAATCAGGGCCTAAAGGCTACCTTTCTTGTCACATCCCTAAAAACTGAAAGTATAGGAGACATAAATTCAGTCTTTTCATTCTGTCGATCATTTTAGGGGAGCAAGATCTTTGCTGGGAGCTTTGGTGCCCTCCCAGCACTGCCCCTCTCATGTCATTGCCCTGACTCCACAGACTGCTCACAAGATCAGTGAGAAGTTCTGTTTGAAAAGCAAAAAAAAAAAAAAAAAGCTACTCCAATTACTGCTTTGCGATTTTAACCAGCCGTCTTAGCTCCTGCAGGGTTTTCTTTGCCCTCTGCTTGCACAGACAAACATTCGAGGTTGACACTGTTCACATTAGAGAAATCCATCAACAGACAGAAAGGCGTTAGCATGAACACGTGAGGTTATCATCGGATTCATTCTGCACAGGGCAATGACATCAGGAGTTTGACATCATCTGTGACATCTGGAAAGCATCAGAGTGTCCGCAGCGCAGACCAAAGTAGCTTGACAGCACTGCTGGGGGAATTATGCTGCTTGCAACGCGTTAGCACAACAGGCGATGACGTGCCGGACTGTGCAGGCATTACATGGTGCACTGGAGGATGACCGGTCTTTCCATATCTACATCAGCTGCTAAATACCATCCAATGTGATGTATTGTTAGAAAATGTACTGCTAGGAAAGCTCAGGGGAGGTTTGACTTAGCCATCTTAAGCTCCTTCAGTTTTTGCTGTCTTGGCCAGACGTCAGCTAAGGGTGTATAAGATCCTATTCTACAAGTATCCTAGGAGGTATAATGACCACAGTTGGAAAGTAATTGCATCCAGAGACCAAAAGGAGAATTGATAAATGGAGCAAGATGAACCTGAGTTAAAAAAAAAAAAAAAAAAAAAATTTTTCCAAAAAGAAAAATCTGTTGAGCCATAAAAGAAGGCGCTCCCCTGGTTGAGCTGTTGAAGAGTAGACTAGAGAGGACACAGCCCACACTGCTCTCTGGAACAGAGCAGGGGGTACATGCCAAGGAACAGCTCTTTTTCTTCAGTCACAAGCCTGTATCACTGGGAAGGCAGCCTTTTATTTTCCTTTTCACAGCCACCAGAGAACCAACGCTGGATTTCCATGTCTACCTAGCTCCAGTCTGGCAGGACATGAGCAAATTTTAGGGAAAGCAGCCAGATCTTACAGCATAGCACTGCCAATTACTCCCCAGAGGAGTCGTCTCTTGCTCTCAAAGGCATGCGCTGCAGTGCGGGGCCGGGAGCAGCAGGACCACGGCCGCTTTGCTGGCTGGCGGAGCGAGCGTGTCTCATTAACAGGGATTCATCAGCACCACTGTTAATAATGCAGGAGCTGCTTGTCTCCGGGGGAGTTCCTCAGCAAAAACTGTGCTGCTTCTGTATTTCAAACACAGCCTCTGCTGGTGTGATGGGCTTCCACGCTGACAAAGCATTTTGGTTATTTGTTATTCCCAAATGGCAGCTCAGTGCTGAGTGGTGACCGAGCCAAGAGGTATGTCCAGAGTAGAGGAGAACAAAGCCAGCCCTGTGCCAGGCTTGGACCTACCCATCCCTCTGCATCAGCAGAGACCAGTGTGACTGCTGACGAGAGCGCTCCGGTCCCGAGGTCGTCGTCTTTGGGGAAGGCAAGAGCAGGAGTCTGTCCTGGCATTACCCTCTGCTCCACTCACCCCGCTGTAGGGAGAGGGGATGAGCGCCCAGCGATCCTGCTATCTCTGACCTCCTCCTCTTCTAGGATGCTCTCCCCGGAGCCCTTGTGGTGGCCTTTACGGCTCTGCCAGCACAGGAGAAACTGCAGCTGGGGCCAGGCTCTCACATGAAATAGCTTTGTCCTCCCAGTATTCCAGCCTGCGTGACGGATGGAGCAGATGTTGCACTTCCCCGTTAGAATCACTTGGAAGCCTTATTTTGTCATTACCCGCGTGTATGTGGCAGCACGTGGGATAAGGGATAATTTCAGGTGGTATGATAGGGATGCTGTACCACGCTAGCCTGCCTGTTGCCAGCCTGCGAGTTCTGCCACTGGTGGGGCTGGGCAGCCTCGTGATGGAAAAGGCGCCCTTTAACATTCGCCCAGAGAGGAATCCTAATAAGAAGGGGCTTTAAAGTGAGCAACCTAGCAAAGCAGCCTATTAAAAACAAAACAAAACAAAACAAAAAACCCAAAGCAAAACAGCCAAACCTGCCCTTCGGCCGCTGTAGACTGTTCTCCAGCCAGGCGTCTTCAGGCATGCATAAAGCAGCAACCTTATAAAGAAATAATTGCCAGGACCTGTACAGCGGAGTTCCCCAGGAAGCGTGAACCTCCAGCCAGGGCTGCATGCCCATTAAAAGCAAATGTTTTGATTGAGGCGAGATACCACCATCCCCTGCGGGAGGGCTGAGCATGCTCTCTCTTATCCTGGCCTGGAAGGTGGAAACAGCTACGCTTGCTGGCTGGGCTTGCAGGGACATCAGACGCTGCGGTGGGCCCGGGGGAGGACGCCTCTCTTGCCCGAGGTGGGAAGATGCTCCACCCCAATTACCGCAGGCACCCAGCACAGCAGCCAGCTCGCGTGCAGGAGGTGTGCGTGGTCCGTTCAAGTGACCCGGTGCCCGCTGCGGTGCTGGCACAGGGGTGGCATCCCTCTGCCCCGAGCTGTCACACCGGGCGATGAGGACAGGTGGCTGCATGGGTCAGCCTGGCATCTGGGGCTTCGTCACACCTCCTGCCCTGCCACAGACAGATCCCTGCCCATGGGACCAGTGTGAAAAAGGGAACACCGTGGGCCAAAATGAAGAAATGTGTCCAGTTTCAGAGTCAGCTTGGCCTCTTGATGCAGCATGAGGTCCTGGGACCACCCCTGTTTCGAAGCACATTTGGTGGTTCACCCTTAGAGAGACGAGACCTTCCTGACAGACATGCACTGTGCGTGGGTGGGCAGCCCCAGTGGCAAGTGGTATGATAACCTGCCTCAGGAATGAAGGCAGTGCCCTCCTGGCCTTTCTCAGGTCAGCATCTCTCCCCCTTTTCCAGTTAGACCAGCAAAAGAGGTGGGGGGTGCATTGCTCACAGCACTCTCTGAAAGCTCTAGGGAAACTAACAACGTGATTGCAAAGGCTTGCAAAAATTCAAACTATTCTGATGACTTTAGCAAAAAAAAAAAAAGAAGTCCTTACCTCTAAGCCTGGTTAACGCCCGTCCTGCTGCAGAGAGGGGCAACGCCTGCGATGCACGCGGACATCTCAGTGGACACAGGGAGGACGTCGGAAGAACGGCCGTGGGGCCAAGCCGGCCCAGCTGCCTGGCAGGAGGCTCATCAACTGATTGTGTATTTCTGTAAGGAGCCAAGAGCAGTGCAGATGGGAGCCATACACACGGCTTGCCTGAGGAGCTGGGAAGTTCACCCTCTTCTAGTCCCAGGGACCCAGCTCTGCTCCAGCCTGGGCTGGGGCAGGAGCCGTCTCAGGCTGCACCAACACTGTTAGCCTAAGACCCCAAAATCTCTGTGCCTGGGAGGAAGCTGACCTTAGGTCCACATTTCCCTGCTAAGGCACAGTCAGATAAGGGGCAGCTGCAGACATGCTGCTTTCCAGGGAGCGGGCACTGTAGCCCTTCATACCTGCCCTGCTCTGCACTTTGCTCTGGCCACCCCCATGCCGCGGTCTCTGCCCCACCGCTGCTTGTTTGGGCAGGTCAAGCAGAGCAAAGGAGCATCTCTGCTCCGTCACCCAGATCCCCACGACTTCTCTCCCCATCCCGGTACCTCAGTGCCTCTGTGGGTTCTCCTGCCGTGCCCAGATCACCCCTGGCAGGCTGCCCTCCATTACAGCATGGAGGAAAGGCTTTGGGAGCTTGTAACTGAGAGCTTTGAAAGAAAGGCCCAGGGGACTGCCAGTGTCCTCAGGGTACACTGCTTCTCTTTAGGGAGGAAGGGCTGCACCCGCTGGGGTCCATTCAAAGCCCTTTCCATCACTCCTCTCACCTCGCCTTTCACCAGCACCTGCGGCCATTCAAGGAGGAGGCCCTGAGGTCCCTGCCATACCATGGCTGATCTACACCAGCCCACAATACTCCGGGCTACGCTCTGCCAGTGCCTGCAAATCCTCTGCCCTCCTCTCCATTCTACCCCTGCTACTAAGTAAACCGTATCTAAACATAGAAAACTGGCTAGCTTGGGTTTGGGAAAGCACCCAAGAACTCTGATCATTTCCATTCCCTCATCACACCCACAGTAAAATCACGAGCTGTCCAGCCCAGTACACCAGGCACTTTACATGCCAGGCTTTGAGAAATTACCATGAATTCTCATTTTGGCTAGGTATTAGCACAACAGCACTAGCCTTTCACCATTGGAAAAAAAGAGGAAATATAAGGAAACCACAAAAAAAGAGCAATGTGAAAAAACACATCAGAATCTTCCCCAAAAGGTCCAAAGATAGGCACCAGTCTGGAACGAAGAGCTTATTCTCTAACCTCTCCCTACCAATGTAGTAAGTCGGACTCCTTGAACTCTGTATCCGTGCCTGGCAGCCCACAAAAGTAACGCCTTGTTCCCACAGGGACTTTCCAGTTCAATGCTTGGAAGAGCATCCATCAAGACCCTCAATTTCTGCGGAACCTTTGAATTCGCATGCTCTCAGACACTGCCCGAGGCTCCCTGGGAAGGCCTGTGGGTCAGCGGCGGCAGGAGGACTCGGCTGCTCCCAGGCAGGCTCCCAAACCTCAGCTTTCCCAGGCCGGGGAGGCGTAGGGAGACAATGCACAGTTGTTCTCTCCCCATTGGGACCGACTAGCAGAGCTGTGAAGGCCAGGACTAAATAATGCAACTGTGAAAGCTGGCTGCAGCAAGAGAACTTCCCAGGCACCTATGGGACCACTTGCCAGGTGCCCACTGTTGATTCAAGCTGTGGGGAAGACCCATTTTCTCCACTGGTTTCTTGGATCAGGCAGAGGGAGAGCAAGGTTTGTCCCAACAGAGGTTAAAGTTGGGAGGAAGGAGGCAGGGAACAAGCCCTCGCTACCCGCCCTGCTTGCCGGGGTTGTACGTGCCTGCTTTCTGAGGCCAGATGCTGCCAGGCAAACAAAGATCTCCTTACGTTTGTTTTAAAGCTTGAAGATTCTCTTGAGATAAACATCCTAAATTAAAGATAAAAGCGCTGTGGGTTTGCTGGCAGCCTCTGTCCCCCTCCCTGGGGATAAGCTCTTGCCTGAGTCACACGTGCATCTTCGTGCCGTGCGCCCTGACCAAGGGTTGCACCCAAGGATGCCCCTCTCCAGGGGGCCCGGGAGGTAACAAAATCCCTCTGCCCCGCTGCCTCGGCTCCCTCTGACAGCAGGTTCACCCGGAGCGGCGCTCTGTCCCAGTTTCCATTTTCAGGATCTCTTGGGAGGATGTTAAATCCCGGCTAGCCCTGGCTGTACTTAAAGTGATTGTAATTCACATGGATTGGGCTGTGGTTATAAGCTGAATTACATTCCGATTTAGCAGCAGGGATTAAGGCTCTGCATTTTAACTTATTAACCCAATCCAAGTTAGGAGAATTCCTCTCGCTGCCCTGCTAAGCTCCTGTGCAAGGAAAGGCAAAGCTACGTGGGGGGAGCAGTGGGGACGGGGAGGATTTGGGAGGGCCGTGCCCAGGCTGGGTCATGGCTGCACAGCTCCTGCATCAGGGGAAAAGCAGAGGAAAGGAAGCACACAAAAGGGGCTACGGCAGTTGTTTTGTATTCCCTATGCACAGGAAGTTTCTTCTGCATTGAACTTGGCAGAAAGGGGTAGATGAACGGTTAATTCCCCAGCTAGCAACCAGGGAGGTGGCTGCTGCTTGCAATCGCTGCTCCAGCCTGGGCACGGTGGTGATGCTCTGGCCCTTGGACCTGAGTTGGCTCCTTCCCTTGGTGCCTTGGAGATGCCACAAGACTTAACTTTTCTCTTTGGGCCGTACGGGTGGTGGGACAGCTCACGGAGATGCTTGCCGCTCTGGTTGAAGCCAGCAGGAGCTGCACGGGCAGCCCAGCATACACAGATTCCTGTCACGGTGGCTCCTGAGCGGGAAGCCCTTGCACCTCCAGACCCAGGGTTACCCTGCTCGGCTTCTCTCTCTTGCTGTCACACAGACAACTGAAAACAGCCCAGGCACACTCTGGAAAACTTCACTCCATTTAATATTTAATGAAAATCCGGTGTAACTGTCATGTCCTTTTCTGTTTTCTCTGGCGTAACGCTGCTGGCTGCACAGGTACCTGATTGTAAACAGAGCCCGTCTCCTTTCCACTCGGTTACGTCTCTCCAGCTCGGGGCGCAGCTTGCGATACCCGTACTCACCTTCAGAGCATCTCCCGGGGCCGCCCTGCCAAAGACAGCGCGACTCCCTGCACGGTGCCCTCACTGGGTATCTGAGGGCATCCCAACCCAGCCCAGAGAGACCAAGGGGCGATGGGCTCTGGAAATCCCACTCACCGTCTCCGCAGGGAATTGCAAGATGGCAGCGGCCAGGTGGCATCCCGCTTGCCTCTGTGCCGAGAGCCCGGCACTGCACGCCGCGCCGCATTCACCTCCAGGGCCTGCAATTATTGGCAAGGAGGGAGGGAAGGCATTGCACTTTCATTTCCCTGCCTGTGCCGAACCGCTGGGTCGTAACGCATCCTCCTTGCTCCCACAGAGTGAGTTGCAACCAGAGCTGGCTAGATGATAAGGGAAGAAAAAGTGGGATGTCTTTTTATGAAAGAGTTTTTCCTCACAAAACTAAGCACCAAATGGTGAGGGGAGGAATAAAAAAAAAAAAAAGGTTGATGTTTGTCACTAATATTTTCAATTTAGTTCAAAATAATTTTCCTGTCAAAAAAACCCAACAAACCCAAAAAACCCAGCAGGAACAAAAAATGATAGAGACGAAGTTTTCTTCTGTGCCCAGATATGTTATCACAGCTACGGCATAGAGATAGCTCTGAACGGTTCTGCCAGCCCAAGGGGGGACCTTTGGACCAGGGCTCATACCGTGATTTGGAAGCTGGTACCAGACAGAGGCCCAAGAGCACCGCGGCTCTTCTTGGTATGAATGCGAAGCCTAGTTACTGGGCTCTGTGGAGAACTGGGGGCTCTGTCCAGGAAAGCAGGAGAAGATCTGCCTTCCTCTGCACCGAGGTCTTCCCCACCCAGGGCCCGGAAGCACACAGAGTCCGGGGCAGGGAATACACCACACTGTTCGGCCACGAGACTCCTGTTTCTCCGCGCCCCACGCACAAGAGCAGGGCTGCAGAAACCCCAAGGATCTGTCTGGAAACCCCAAACCTGTTTGCAGTCATCCCTCTATTTTCTTGCTTCTTGAACTAAGTGCTTGGGGAGTAACTCCTGACACTAGGGAGGAAAGAGCAGACCTCATTTCATGCCACCCTCACCTTTTCCCCTGGCCCCAGAAGAAAGGGCTACTCATGAATCCTGGCAGAGGATGCTCCTGCCAGCATCCCCCTCTGCAGGACAGACAGGAGCTGTGGGAAGGAGTCTCTGCCTCGCACTGTATAACCCCCTCAGAAGAAGCAGACCCAAAAAGCATGGGGAAGAGCAGAAGCAAGAGCAGCCCCTGGGAAGTGCTTTAAGGACAGGGGTGCCCCCTGTGGCCTCCATCCTCTTGAACCTGGTGGCAGAACACCCCCATTGCAAAGCAGCCGTGCCAGAAAATCGTGCCCAAACCAAACCCTGAGGGGTAGGGGTGGAGATGGACCGGGACAGGGACCCTTCCCCACAGGGGCAGCTGCCACCGACGGGAAGCCAAGGCATGCTCTCGGATCTGCCGAATGGTGAACTCTCCCGGTGGTGGTCAAGCAGAGAAATGCCATCTCCCAGGCCAGTCTAGCGTGCCTCAACAACAACAAATTTACTTGAAGAAGAAAATGGCTTAACTAATCTTTGGTCACCCAGCTTAACTTCTGCCGCTGACACAGCAGGAGGTACTTGCAAGCCCGATGGCTTTATTTATTTAAGTGTATTGATTTTAGCCTAGATTGGAAGAAAACAGGCGGATAAAGGGCAGGAAATTCCTCAGCTGTGAGAACCACGTGGAGTACTAGAGAGCAGATTTAAACTAGCAGATGAAAATACATTCGCCAGAACAAGGTAATGAATCATTCTGCCAGGAGCACGGACATCTGGCCAAAAGCCAAACCCTGCCCACTTAAAAGCAGCAAGTCAGGGTATTAAGCGGCGACTGCATTCCTATCGCTGACCATCATTTAATATAGCTGCAATACTCAATGGCTCCCAACCAGAACTCAAAGCCTGCTGTGTAAAACCAGAGCAAAACCCGTCAGACCTTCCCCCAAGACCTTATTTATAATCAATGGCCTCAGAGTCAATCAGATTCAATAAGGGAGGGCTACACAAGAATAGAGGAGGACGAACCCTACCAGAGGAAGCGTACTCGGCTGCACGGGCTGCTGTGCACAAGCAAACGGCAAAGAGCAGTGGGACGTGCAGGAAGATGACAAGGGGAGGACTTTTGGAGGGTAATATTTTGTTCATGTGTCTGCTCTGATTATCTGACTAACTTCTTTGTGATAGCCCAGTGGCTGGGACTCCATGAGGGAGGTCACCAGCTCTGCTGCCTGTTGGCGCAGATCTTGCCTTAGCTACTGGCGCAGGGTGACACCGTCCTGTGGGGATGGGCAGGGAAAGCAAGGCACCTGAAGGGAATCATAAAATTAAATCCCAGGGGCTAGTGGGAAATGAACACATGCAGTCTCTGAAACTGGTTCCTACCTTCTCTGTCAGTGGGGAGACCTCGAGCAGCTCAGGACGAGAAACGGGCTCCAGGTGCAAAGCTCTCTCCTTCCATGGGAACCTCCTGAGAGCCTCTGAAGACGTGGAGATATGCTGAAGGACCCATCCTGTGAACATAAAGGCACCGGTCTGTGCGGAAGGTGGAAGAGGCAGAGAAGTGGCACAGGTGATGGAATGGCAGCCCTGCCACGAGAGATGAATAGGAAGCACACGCTGGATTTCTCCACTTCTCCCGGCATGACCTGTGCTCCTTCCAGTGCTGATGAGGCCTGAGCACCCTTACCAGTTTAGTAAAAAAAAAAAAAAGGAAAAGTCCTTGTCACGCCCAGGGAACATGGAAGCAGGAGCTGGGCTGTCTCCAGTCCCTCAGGCCCACGGTAGAGAGCCTGCGCCCAGAAGCGGGGGGCCTCAGGCTCCCTGTTTGCAGGGGTGGCAAGAAGCTATTTGCTGCAGAAGGGATGGCATCGCCGAAGCCAGGAGCAAGGCAGCATTGGGCTGAGCAGGGACGCAGAAGGAGCAACAAGAGGGGCACCAGCTAGGAGCATGTTTGAACGCAGGTAGCAGTACAGTTGGAGCAGGATAGAGCTCAAGTTTTTCCCATCTGTAGAGGGAAGTTTACCTGGTTTAAGGTAAACTTTTGCATGGCTAACGAGCTGTGGACTGCCATGCCTATATTCATAGCAGTATGTGAGCTTGCATCTCTGTACCCTCAGAGCAGGCAGCCAGGGAGGAGCCTCCCCCGCCTGCACCATCTCCCCATGCCCTCTGCTGTGGAAGGCCTTGAAGGTGGGTGGCTCGTAGCTACAGCGATGGAGGCTCACTTCTGTCTTGCAAGGGCAGAAGGGATTCTCCCCAGCAAGGTCAGGCAGGTTATTATCAGAGCTAACCGATATTCCCATGAACATTCATTACTCGCTGCCCTGCAGGCACTGCAAAGGGCAAAGTTTGTCCCTCTTGTCGAAAACAAAGATAGGAGCATCCGATCTGATTTTTACAATCCGAAGCCCTAGTGACCCATCTAAGCCTGAGGCAAACACACAGCAGGAAGAAGCTTTGGGAAAACCAGATTGCGTCCGTGGAGCCAGAATCCAAACAGAGATTTGCAAAACCCAGATACCTGCCAAGCAGTGGAGCCGTCCTCTTTTAGTTACATGTTTGCCAACCGATGTGCTGAATTGGAAAGACATTTTCTTGAGCAAATTGTTGATTTGCCTCCCCTCCCCCTGGAAAACCGCAGGTGAAAGACACTCAGGGCAGCACTTTGCGAGAGCCTCCACTTAACCCGGAGCGGCAGGACTGAGCAGGGTTTTCACCAAAACACCAGCTTCCCCCCACACCTGAGCATCGCTGGGGAGGAAAGTTCAGTTCTCGGAGCCAGAGGGAGCTGCCTTATCACTTGGCAGGGTTTGCACAAACCTTAGTCTCAGTCCGCCCAGGTTTTCAGGCTCTCGGGGTTTGTTTTGAATTCTGTATTCAGGACAAGTCCAAAACTTCAGAGCGACCACAATCTAAAGGGGCAGATTGATCTGGTCTTGCATCAGAGTTGCACTCGAGCAGCCAGTTTCTTATAAGGAAAGGCGCTCTGACGCCGTTCATCCAGCATGGTGGGAACTTGGTTAAAATGCTAATCTGCAGACAGGGTTAAGATTAGACTGTATTTTAATCTGCCATTTTTCAGATGTCACTAAACGTGATAAAAATCGCCAAAACTATGGCTCTAACCTGTCAAACCCACAGCTTGCCTGCAAAGGAGCTGATGGGAACGGTATGTGCTCAGCACTCCTGGAGAAAGACAGGCAGCCCCATCCAAGCCTCTAAGCAGGTCAGCCTACCTTGGGAAGGCCAGCTATTTTCCTTACACGGAGAGGCCGCCACATTGCAGATGGTGTCCCAGAAACGTATGCCTTCGTGGTGCGGGGAGGATTTTCGTCCTGCTGGCACCGTTTGGATCCGGGCCCAGGTTGCGTACCTTAACAAATCCTCAGAATAAACCACGGGCAAATTTGATTTTGTAACAAAACCTCACGCCGGCAGAGTTTTGCTTCGTTTTTAATGCTGCTGGTTTCACTCTTCAAGCCAGCTGGGAGAAATTGGCAAAGGGCTCTGTTTAGCGCTGCACATCTAACTGTGCTCAGCCAGGACACAATGCAATGACAACAAATGGAGAAAAGTGCTTTTTCACAGAATCACAGAAACACAATGGTTGGAAGGGACCTCGGGAGATCATCTAGTCCAACCCCCCTGCTAAAGCAGGTTCACCTAGAGCAGGTTGCACAGGACATCGTCCAGGCAGGCTTTGAATATCTCCAGAGAAGAGACTCCACAACCCCTCTGGGCAGCCTGTTCCAGTGCTCTGTCACCCTCAGAGTAAAGAAGTTTTTCCTCATATACAACTGGAGCGTCTTATGTCTCAATTTGTACCCGTTGCCCCTTGTCCTGTTGCTGGGCACCACTGCGAAGAGTCTGGCTCCGTCCTTGTGACTTCCACCCTTAAGATATTTGTATGTGTTGATGGGGTCCCCTCAGTCTTCTCTTCTTCAGGCTGAACAAGCCCAGCTCTCTCAGCCTTTCCTCGTAGGGGAGGTGCTCCAGTCCCTTTATC
The DNA here is from genome assembly GCF_000687185.1 of Egretta garzetta. Classification (NCBI taxonomy): domain Eukaryota; kingdom Metazoa; phylum Chordata; class Aves; order Pelecaniformes; family Ardeidae; genus Egretta; species Egretta garzetta. The sequence continues at coordinate 1,967,488 of NW_009259100.1, forward strand.
ATCCTAGTTGCCCTCCTCTGGACTCTCTCTAGGAGTTCCTCATCTTTCATGAACTGGGGAGCCCAGAACTGGACACAGTACTCCAGG
>NW_009259100.1:1967989-1978705 GCF_000687185.1 Egretta garzetta
TTCAGCCAGTTCCCAATCCACCTCACTGTCCACTCATCCAACCCACACTTCTTGAGCTTCCCTATGAGGATGTTATGGGAGACAGTGTCAAAAGCCTTGCTGAAGTCAAGGTAGACAACATCCATTGCTCTCCCCTTGTCTACCCAGACAGTCGTGCCATCGTAGAAGGCTATCAGATTGGTCAGGCATGATTTCCCCTTGGTGAATCCGTGCTGGGTACTCCTGATGATCTTCTTTTCATCTACTTGCTTGGAGAGGACACCCATAATGAGTTGTTCCATCACCTTTCCAGGGACGGAGGTGAGACTATTACATTATATTGTTATTATATATTATTATTATTATTATATTATATTAATTATTTAAATAGGTCCTCTTACATGGTGCTTTCGCCTAAGAGGAGGTAAGGGTCCAGGCTCACATTTGCACAGAAGTACCATGAAAAGGGCCACCAGAGAAGACGAGCATCATGCCCAGCAGTTGAAGCCTAAAGGAGAAAGTCCTTTCGGGCTGTTGCTAATCAGCGTGTTACCGGAGCGTTACACTGGTGTACCTGCTGCCCTGCATCTCCCGGCCAGGTTTTTTTTTCAGAGGTGTTGGATATTCATAGCATTCCAAAACCTCTCTGAGTCACAGGCAGAGCATCCCAAACCCCTTAGCCACCGAGGGGTCTTCCCGGATTTCTGCAAACCTGTCCTCTCTCGCTAAGTACGTTGAATACTTCTGGGAATTTCTGAACTCTCGGTAGCCTCCTAAGATCTGCTGAGAGAAAACAACTTTAACAAGAGGCATGGCACACAACTGAGAGCCTTCATGGCTTCCAGAGGTGTAGGAAAGACACTTCCAAAGTGTCCAACAGCAACAAGCTATCTCAAAACCAAGCAACACCCGACAGACACGCAAAGATCCCAAGCACCATCATTCCCTTGCTAATTTACTTCCCAGCGCAGCTGAGCTCCCTGGGAGCAGTCCCTTCAGACACCTTGCAGGGGCGCATAGGTAAAAGCCTCCTTGCTCCTGATGTACCCAGCAGGCTTTCCCCCCGCCGGCAGGCAGCACTTCTGCTGTGGGGTCTCAGGCAAATATGGGCTCCACGCTGCCCTGCCCTGGCGTTGCCGCAGAGCCCTCCTGGGCTCCTCATTGAAACCCAAACAGCTTCACCTGCTATGGCAGCATTTTGCAGTTTTAGCTGGTGGCGAGGGACTTCCCTGCACTTGCTCTCCCTGCTGCCAGAGGCAGAAATGTGCCTGTGGGGCTGCGTAGAAATGTGCCTGAGGTATAGCTGCCTGCTCCCAGCCTGGCAAACCCCACCCTGGGGTAGCTCTGAAGCACTGGGCTGGCCAGCCGTGGAAGATGTGAAATGCAAAGCTTTGGTTGAGGGCGTGTGGCTCCTCGTGCTGTCAGTGAGCTGGGCTCACTTCTCAAGAGCTCTTTTGGCCCCAGGGAAAGAAGAGGGGTCCCGCTGGGTCTGCTCCCAGCTCTGTCCCAATTGTTGCTCTTAAGCCGGCACAGGCAGTCCCAGCTATTGGGAAAGCCCTCAAACAACGCTGCCCTAGAGAGGGCTGGAGGGGGGACTTTGAACTGTCCCCTTGGATGAGCTCTAGCAGGAACATGCAGCCAAAAAGCAGGGATGAAGCACTCTTGCAGAGGCATTAACTACCAAGGTGCCATAAGGGGAGACAGCAGGCGACCCGAAGCAGCTCGTTGCCACCTGGGTTAGGAGCATGCATGCCCAACCTCCTCCTTCCCTGCAGCCTTCCCCAAGTGAGGTTTGGGCAGTTGCCCCGCCTAGCACGGCCACTCACCTCAGGATCCCCACCGTACCCTACAGTGCCTGGAGACAAAACTGAGAGATTTCATGCTTCAGGCTGATTTGGGGTAAGTTTGCCCAGCCAGCTCAGTGATGAGCACAAGAGAGCCTGAGGTCCCTGATGGCATGGGAGGCCGGTGCTGCTGGCAGCTGCGGGTGGTGGGGAGGCTCGAGCATCTCCAGAGGAGAGGGTGGGGAACAACTTCACCAGCCTGCGGGGAAAAAGCCTGTGGGACTGAATCCAAAACTTGAGGAGGGTGATCTGAACCCACCTTTGCTTTAAGCAGCCTGGAAGTGAGCAAAAAGGAAGGATGGGGTTTTGCTAATTGCCGAGGTGGCTGGCAGCAGAGAAGCAAATTCTGGCAGGGGAGAATTTATATCCTCTAAGCTTGCTATTATCCTGTCAAAAAAGGAAATGAGGTTAGTTGAGGCTCATTTGTTTGTGACGAACTCCTGCCTCTTAATATTTATCACCATATGCGATTACCAGTTGACTTAAGCCCAGTGAATTGTAGCTATGACGAGGCCGGTGGCAAGGTAGAGAGGACGGGACAGGTCCCCAGAGCATCGCCTGTCCCCCGTCTGCCTCTGCACCCCCTGAGTCCCCCAGTACAGGCGTCTCCCCGGGCTCCACCATGGGCCAGAGAAGCACATGGCATTGCTGGTCTTTTTGGAGGGGAGATGTTCAGTTTGGCACATCAGTCTGAGGTTTATCCCAGGGGTGAGCTGTAGGACCGAGCGCTCTTCAGGGTCCTCTCTGCTCCCCCAGCACCCAGGTTTCCACCTTGCACACACCAGCAGGAGCGGGGGGATTAGATGGATCATTACACATTCAGCCGCCTTTGGAGACTGAGGATATTGAGGACTATAAGGCGGTATGTCCAACTTTCCCCAGGGACGGCCCAGGCTTGAGCATCAGGTACGCTCCCCAGCTGGAGGTGGCCACACGCTGACGCTGCGTGGAGGAAGGCGGCAGGAAGGGAAACCCTCTTTTGGGGAGCTCAGGGAAGCTCCTTCTGCACTGAAAGGTGTGGGGGCAGCACCAAGCCCAGCGAGACCAGAATGAAGCTCCCGAGAGTGTCACGGTGGGCCTCAACTGATGGCACATCAGAGGATGGGAATCTATTTAACAACCGGCTCTGCTGGTTTTGTGGGCCTTCTCTGATGAGATGACACATTTCCTTGACACATCTCACACCTACCGATTGACTCCAAGGCTGACTCCAAGTCAGCTGTAGGGAGGACTGTTGTAAGGCATTTGACATTTGATTGTACAACATTCTGATTAAAAAATTAGCAGGATACAATATCAATAAATCACATGCTAACTGGATTACGCGCTGGCTGACAGATCCCAACAAGTCATTGTCAGTGGTGAATCATCTTCAGGCGGGAGTGTTTCTAGCAGGGTTCTTTGGGGAGCTGCTTGAGGCCTGACACTTCCCAGCATTTTCATCCCCGGGAAGCAAATGCAAATCTCGGTGCTGTTACAGTGCATAAATGACAAAGAGATTCAAAGTGGTGAATAATGAGGAGCACAGGGCAACCATGCAAAGCAATCTCTACAGCTCAGTGAGCAAAGCCCACTTAAACAAGAGAAACTGCAGAAAGTTGTTCCTGGAATAAGAAGTGCCGGGCAGACTCCCAGGGTGCCATGTCTGGAAAGCAGAGGCTCGGCGAAGGATTTTGGAGATCATGACAGAATATGAACTAACGGCATAAAGCTGTGGCAAGAGGGTGATAATGGGCGTATGCTCTGGGAATAACGACTGAGCGAGTGACATACACCTTTGGTGCACGTTAGCAAGACAAATCCCAGCTCACTGCCTCTAGTGCGGTGGCAGCACTCTGAAAAGGTTGCTGGAAGAAGAGGGTATAGAAAGGAGCCAAATGATCTCAGTGCTCCAGGGGGAAAAACCCCAAACCTTTCGAGCAGGCACGTAACGCACTCTTGTTTTGTTTATCAAAAAGAAAACTGAGAGTTGACTTCTCTCCTCAAAGGAAGGAAATACTGGGCTGAGTTCTCAGCAGGGAGGAGGATGGGGAACAGGAGAGGAAAGGTGCAAAGGTTGATAGGGGCGAGAAGGAGGCAGCGGACATTTCCAGCGAAAGGCTGATGGGCTCAGCTGGGTGCGGGGGACAGCCAGAGAAGCTCCAGGCCAAAATGCAGTGGGAGCTGTCAGGATAAAATGAGGGGCTGGCAGCAGAGATTTCTAAAGGATCTAGCAAGTAGGGGAGGAGGAAGAGATATGGTACTCCAAGACTGAAGAATAGCTTGTGATGGACACACAGACATGTGCAGACAGGCAGCATGTAAGCACTAAAGCTTGGCTTGCCTCATGTGAAGGGAAGGCCTAGATGGAAGACAAAAGTAAACAAAAATTGGATGCGAGGTGGGTTTTACAACAGGTAAGTCATGTTCTGCACAGATGATGATGCTTTGGTAAAATGCTTCCCTAGACAGAGGCACAGCAGTGGATCTCATCTATCTGGACTTCACAGAAAACCTCTGCTAGTGGAAAATCCACAGTGAAGCCAGCAAAGCTGAGGATTAGTGCAAGCACTGGAAGATGAGTAGCAACCGAGCTAGAAATGAGCCAGTAGCAGGCAGCATTGAAAGGAGTACAGGATGAAACTCCTTTCAGTCTGCTGTTTTGCTTGGTTTGTGTTTTTTTGAAGAACCTTAGCACAGAAAAGCCAGGGGTATGTTAACGCAATATTTTGGTGACAAAGGGGAGAGCCTTGCCCATAGGGTGGGATACTGAAATATGCAGGAAGGAATAGATCACTGTGAGGAGCCTGGCAACTAAAACCAAGTAAGAGACAACAGCCCAGAAGCGAAGGTCTGGCAGCCGGGAACAAATAGCTTAAATTCCTCTAACTAGAAGAACAGAAACTGAAACCAGAGGTGGGAAAAAAAAGAGGAGACCTGGGTTCATGCTTTTTCTCCACTGGTTTCCTACCCAACTCAGTGCTGGGCTGGATGGGAGAGCCTGACAGGCACGGGCGTGACATTGGTTTACCCTTGCTGTTCAGAGAGTGAGGCCATATCCCTGGCCCAGCAGTCTCCCCAGAGACTCAATAATCTCTTCACAGGCTATTCTCTTGAGATGACGCTTACAGCATCTGGGTTCCCATCATGAGCTGATTTTCACCGCAGCCCTGTGAAATAGAGCAGAGCGAGAGAGGGGGTGAGCTAAGACACAGAGATACCCCCCCAGTGTGGGTACCACAAAATGGCCAGGTAGTGAATTCTGTTACCCAACCCTGGATATGCTCAGGCAGCTCTGCACTCCTCCAAAGGGGACCACAGCATCTCGTAGTATCCGGAACACGGGGCGCATGCAGCAGAGGTGGCCGGCTGGGCATCGCCTCACGGCTCCGTGTGGGAAGTAGGTGCAGGGCTGACTGCAGGTCTCCACTGGGGCTGGAGGTGCTTGCACTTCTCAAGCATAGCAAGACATTTTAGGAACGTATTTTTCCTTGGTCTCGCTCTGAGAAAGAACTGAACCAATTTTGCTGAAGCTTCTGTTTAAAGGAAAAAAAAAATAAATTAGCCTGGGGCAGCCATTTGGCATGGAAATAGTCAGCTGCAACACTCAGGGTCTGGCAATACTGCGAGCGACTCTGTCAGCGGTGTCTGTCTTCAGTGTTAATGGGGCCACCCCCAGACTTGCCCAGAGGAGTGGCTCGGTGCCACCAGGGCTCTGCGGCCGCCGCGAGCCCGGAGGCTCACTCGCCCTTTGGTGCCCTTTGGCTGAGACCGGAGCTATCAGAGCATTGGCGCTGCCTTCTGCCTGAATAATGGCATTTCCAGCAACAGGGCTGTGAGGGGCAGAGGTCCGGCATTGATCGGATGGTAAGAGCTGCTTATTGGATTAAGGCTGTTTCCCAGAGGAGTTTGCTCCCGTGATCCCTGTCCAAGAGCTAGCTCCCCATAATGGACGTGTCCTACAGTGAGGGGCCTCCCACCAGGAACCTCAGCTCCAGACACGGGCACAAGGATCTGAATTTCCAGAGCATTTAGTGTCATTCTGGCCAGTCTTGACTTCTTTAACTCAGGCTTCACAGCAGCACGAAGCAGCGTGGCAGAGCACGCTGCCCCGGCACACACACTGGGGGCGAAGACACTGCGTGCAGTTGCGGCAGCCTGGGGTGCAGGGCTCTCATCCCCTGCCCCCTGGGCACGCTGGAGGGGGAGCGGTGGGGAGAGCCAGGAGGTTACTTGTGCATACCCGGGGGCAGCCATTTGCTCAGCAGGCTGTGCCGCTGGGGGCAGGAATGGCAGAGCCCTTTTGGAGTGGTTTCCAAGGCAGGATGCTGCCTTTTTTTTTTTTTTTTTTTAATGATACCCATGCAGCTGTGATTCACAGTCATGCCTGCTCTCCCTTCTGGGAGGAGTGTGATCAAAGCTCAGAGATCAAGAGCTTCACTCGGCCACTGCTGAATTTGGGGGAGCTTTTCCTTTACCCAGCAGAGATGGGAATGCCAGGATGGCAGTACATGCCTAGAAACCCAGCTGGATTACCACCTCCCGAGCCAAAGCCTCCAAACACCTGGACACGTCCAGCCAGGGCAGGATGTCAAGGGGCTCAAGTGCAAGAATAGGAGGAGCCAGCCCCTGATGCTTCTTTTTTCCCCCCTATTGGAAGTGGGGCTAAGACCTTTCCCTCTAAATCTAGCCTGCAGACATGTGACAAATCTCCCTCTTTCACCCAAACTTTCAAAAAAAGCACCCCAAACCAAGGAACAACCCCAAACCAATTGCAACATTTCGTTTTGGAAGGAACCAAAATAATTTGCCAGCTAAAGTTGCATCTTTCTGTGAATACATTCCTCTTCCCTGCACCCCACCACAGATCTTCTAAAAAACTACCCAGGACTTCTGCTGTGAGGCGATTTGCAGACGCGATTCCCTGTGGAAAAGGAAACAAAACTCATGGGGTCCAGCTACAGAGCTTCTCGCTCTTCTGAGCAGCGTATGCCTCAGGTCCCCAGGCTTTGAAAAGCTTAAGGCAAAACCTCAAAAATCCTATAAGAGCAAGGCTGTCTAGACTAGATGAGTAGAAGAGGGAGGCTGGAGCCTTCAGGGAGGGAGAGAGAAAGAGGGAGAGCTTTCCAGCTCTCCTCCCAGATGGAGGCAAGTGGAGCAAAAAAATAAAAGCCGTGGGTAAGATGCTGGTCAGGACCTGACATTGGCTGCACGCTCATAGCCCATGTCCTCCCCCTTCACTTCAGTTTTACAAGCATCAAGGCACGCTGGGCAAAGCAAGGCTGCCCCGCTCCTCCCCACCAAAGCATCAGTGCAAGGCTGGCTGCCGACAGCTGGACTCGCCAGCTGCACCCAGGCCAAAATAATTTGCCAGCTAAAGTTGCATCTTTCTGTGAATACATTCCTCTTCCCTGCACCCCACCACAGATCTTCTAAAAAACTACCCAGGACTTCTGCTGTGAGGCGATTTGCAGACGCGATTCCCTGTGGAAAAGGAAACAAAACTCATGGGCTCCAGCTACAGAGCTTCTTGCTCTTCTGAGCAGCGTATGCCTCAGGTCCCCAGGCTTTGAAAAGCTTAAGGCAAAACCTCAAAAATCCTATAAGAGCAAGGCTGTCTAGACTAGATGAGTAGAAGAGGGAGGCTGGAGCCTTCAGGGAGGGAGAGAGAAAGAGGGAGAGCTTTCCAGCTCTCCTCCCAGATGGAGGCAAGTGGAGCAAAAAAATAAAAGCCGTGGGTAAGATGCTGGTCAGGACCTGACATTGGCTGCACGCTCATAGCCCATGTCCTCCCCCTTCACTTCAGTTTTACAAGCATCAAGGCACGCTGGGCAAAGCAAGGCTGCCCCGCTCCTCCCCACCAAAGCATCAGTGCAAGGCTGGCTGCCGACAGCTGGACTCGCCAGCTGCACCCAGGTCCTTGCCGCTCTCCTTGGAGGGACATGGGAGGGGACAAGGCCAGCACCAGCACCGAGCACAGGCAGGAATGGCTGTTCAACAGCGTGACTCGGTATTGCGGCACGGAGGAGCCGCCTGCCGCCGAGCCCTGGGCTCGCTATCAGGGATGCCCTGGGGACAAAGGGAGCCAGCCCTCTGCCAGACATCCTGAGGCACAGGGCAGGTGGGAAGGTTGCCAAGTCATGACAGAGTGTTAATTAAAAACAGTAATAAAGGTGGCAAGCAGTCACACCCGCTGCTCAGAGCGGATGGCATCGCTCGGCTGGTGGGGCAGCTGCCCCAGTCTGCCCAGGATGCAGGCATCTGAGCAGAGGGACGGGGAACGTCCCCTTCAGCCACTGCAAAGGGATGCATGAAAGACACGTGTGGGTCTCTCAGCCAGCAGAGCTGCCAAACCTCCACATCTCCCAGGATCTCTCATACAAGCCAAAATCCACCTCTTGTAGCCCGACCCAGAAAACTGTTGTTCCCTCTCTTCCTTCACGCTGCTGCGCAGCTGCACCCTGCCCTCCCTCCCAGGGGCAGGCAGGTTTCTGTGCCAGAGCTGCCTCCTGCTCCTTCTGGACCTTGCATGATGGAGCAAAAGTTCGGGGCTGGAAAACCTGTGCTCAAACCAACCATTTGTGCTGTACCTCTGTTTCTCCACGCAGGGGTAATATTTATCATAGAATCATAGAATCGTCATAGAATCATAGAATGTTTTGGGTTGGAAGGGACCCCTAGAGGTCATCTAGTCCAACCCCCCTGCAGGAACAGGGACACCGCTAACTAGATCAGGTTGCTCAGAGCCCCGTCCAACCTGGCCTTGAATGTTTCCAGGGATTGGGCCTCCACTACCTTTCTGGGCAACCCGTTCCAGTGTTTCACCACCCCCATTGTAAAGAATTTCTTCCTTATATCTAGTCTAAACCTACCCTGGTTTAGTTTAAAACCATTACCCCTTGTCCTGACATATATCCCTTTGTGAAGCATTCAGACCCTCTAGAAGAAGTAGTGCTGCTCGGGACTGAGATGCTTAAAAAAATAAATAGGTAAGGAGAACAGTAAACCAGCCTGGAGAAACATTGACATTCCCAAGTGCTCATTCAGACAAAGAGATGGTTCCTGCCAACTGTTAGCGCAGACCTTCTCACAGGTGAGGGATGTGACAACCAGTCGAGTGGCTGCACCGACTGAAACCAAGGCAGATGCTCCAGCTGCAGGGCCTCAGGGGACCACCTGCACGTGCTCACCGCTAAGTCTGGCTGGCTATTCTGGGAAGACACACCCCTTCCCTTGCATGGTGACCCCCCCCATCTGTGCGCTCAGACATGCGCTGCCTGCTCCCCAGCTGGGGGGAATCACTCTGGGCTCCTCATTGCCTCCACGGGCTGGTTTCTCCCAGCACGGATGCTGTCGCTATCTGTTTCCCTACCGAGACCAACAGGAGCTGCGTGGCTCTGGCATGGCAGCTCTTTGCCCTGCTTCCCTGCAGAGCTGAGCTGGCGATGAGGTGCAGGGGGCCCTGTAACGCCAGGGGTCGAGGCTGGCGAGGTGAGCAGCTGCTTTATTAAGGAGGGAGCTGAGCTGCCCTGCTCAAGCCTGCCTGCATCGCAAGGACACCCCTCGCACTCCTTCCTGCAGGGACAGCCACCAAGTGCCTCCCCCTGCCTCCTCCTCCTCCTTCTCTCTGGGCTACTAGCAGTGCACAAAGTACCCTTCTGACAGCACCCCTCCCCGCCTCACCCCCCCAAAACCCATTACTCATTTTTCCCATCAAACCCAACAGGACCAGCATGGTGACTAGAGCCCAAGTTTCCCAGTCCACACTGGGTTTTTGTCCATCCAGCCCTGCTCCTTCAGGCAGGGATGGAGATCCCACGTCCAGGCCCTTTGGAACTGCTCGTCAGGTGCTCGGCAGTGTGGGGACACAGGCGGTGCTTTGCCCAAGCGAGACCCATACGGGTAGGGAGCCAGCAGCCGCCGGTTGCCTCCCCTGGCAGGGGGGCAGCTCCCCATGGCTTTCACCCCTGCACAAGCTGGAAACGCAGGGACCTGCCCTCCCTGGAGCGGATCAGCCCCACCATTGCTTCGGCGTGTGGGGCTGCCCTTCCCTGCTCAGCACCGGGCCACCCGTGCGCCCTCCGGCTCAGGGAGCAGCAGGTTCCCTCCGCCCTTGCCCCTGCACGACCCAAACACCACGCTTCAGCCCTAGGACCCCTCTGTGCTCCCCCCTGACAAAGGCAATGCAGCTCTTGGCAGGCTCGTGTTATTTCGGCTAAGGCTCATCAACCATCCTTCTGTCACTAAATGCCTTATTATGTGCAATTAATGGACTGACTGAGAGCAGCTACAAAGTCGTTCTCCCCGTGAACCAATGGAGGCAGCTGGGTTACTTCTAGCGACTTTCTAATGCTGCCAGCTTCATTGCTAAATGCAGCTGTGCAAGGGGAGAGAGGGAGGGAGGGCAGGCAGGGAAGATGAAGCACACGAGTGAGCTCAAATCCAGCAGTCAAGTGAGCTCAAATCCAGCAGTCGTGCTTTTCAAACGCCTCCAGGCAGCGTGGCAAAGAGCTTCGTGCCATCCCCGGGGCCAGCACGTCCCTTTGAGGGACACTCAAACGCTGGTCACCGTCCACAGTTACTTACGGGCAATTGGTGGCTCCAGCCCTGCCCCACGCAGACAGGTCTTTACCGCCGTCTTTAACTTTTTTTTAATTATTATTAATAATACAACAAGAGGAAAGAGAGATAAGAGCAAACTGACAGTGTAGGCTGAAACAGCTAATTTGACTGTAGCCAAACTGCACTCAGATGTGCAAAGGAAGAGAATAATTTCCTCTCTCTGATCTCTCAAAGATCATCCTCTTAGATGTCACGATTACATTTGAAAACAGTCTGACGCTACTTGAAGTCGGCGTCCCTTGACAATTAACCTATATGTGCACCCCCTGCATGACTTCTTGCTGCAGCACGG
>NW_009259100.1:1979357-1997808 GCF_000687185.1 Egretta garzetta
GCTGCTAGGCTCCCCACGCGTGCGACGGAATACAAAATCTAGGTAGCAGGAGGCTCCCAAGCCAGTCCCAGACAAAAGGATGCTGGTCTCACTGGAGCGTGGCACCGAATTAATCTGCCTTTAGTAATGCCTTGTTACCAAAAATAAGAGAGTTACAGCTGGCATTTATGCAATCAACTCTTCCACTGTGCTAAGGCAGCTCCTAAGAACAGAGTGATAGGGAATTTGTTGTAGCTTACTTAAAAAAGGAAAAAAGAAAAAAAGAAGCATTTCATGTATTTTAGGTCCCTTTGCTCAACTTTCTCTATGTAGAAAGCCACGTGCCCTTCTACCAGAGGACATCTGATACTTTTTTGTACTTCCCATTCTTAATAAATAAATAAATAAATAAATCAGATGTGTAGATACACAAATTTGGGGGCCAAATTCATCTCCGAGCAAAACGGACCTAAGCCCTTTGAAGTAAAGGGCAAGGCAATTGCTTAGATTAATCCTAATGACCCAAGCAAGAACTCAGGGACAAACCCTTGCAGGGTTTCCAGCTCTTGGGCAAACGTAGCCTCAGCAGCTGTTACATTTTGGAAAGCAAAATGAAACCCCACGGATTTGCCTTAAAGCAGTTTACATCCGTCCTAACAGTAAAATGCTCTGCTTTGAATATTACCAAAGGCCTGGCTGGCCTGTCGTGGCTACAGCTCCGAGGGATGCGAGCAGCTCTTCCTCTGCTCTGCTGGGCTTAGCCTAAAGACTGAGAAGCGGGGAAAGCCCCGTCTAAAAACTTGTATTGGGATCCCTGCTGAAGCCTGGCAGGATGGCAAACATGGGCTTTTAGAGTAAAAGTTTCAAGAAAAACCAAATCATGAGAACATTCCTTGGAGAGGAAAGGCAGCGCGAGTGCTGCAGGAGGGGAAGAGCCCACACAGCCGCCCGCCCACTCCAGCACGGGGGCACGAGGGGAGGCACCCGCCGCAGGGCACAGAGCTGGTGGGAAGCTGCAACCTTCTCGCCCCTTTCCCTCTCCCAGCGCTCCCAGGAATTCCTCTCCTGTTTACGGAGACGAGGAGAGGAACCTCAATGAACCTCAAGTCAACCAACTAAGCAAAATGATGGGTCAAGCAGCTTCTTAGGTGGTTGCAATAGTAACGTGTCCATCGAGGGCCAGATTTTGCTCTTGCACCCAAGTGCACAGCAGCTCTCCCTCCAGCACTGCCAGTCCTGCTCCCAGGCTTGTTCCCAGGTATTCCATAAGCTGCCTGCTCAAGAGGTAGTTTTATAATCCTAGCCCTCTTCTCCCTCCTGCTTCCCACCCTTCCACCAGCAGTTTACTTCTCCTGAGCAGAGAGGGCTTTTCACGGCACCACCTAAAAGAGTAGCAAAGGGGCTTTCTGCACGTGTAACCCAAAGGAAAACCTGCAATGATATTTTCCACTTCAGCCAAGGGGTGTTTCTAATGCTATGCAAGCTGGGAGCATCTTCAAGGCTTTGTTGTTTCTTAAGCAGAGGGGGAAGCACTAAAGGTTGAATTTGAACATTAAAAACATTTCTTTGAACTGGCGAGATTTACCAGCGTGCACATGGCTCGCAACACAGATGTGCACTTGAAAAAAAAAAAAAAAAATTGAAAACATATCTATTCCCCCTCAGTTTCTGTCACCATTTGATTCCACCGCACTGCAGTTTTACCAGGGAAATTATTGGGGGAAAGGGAGTTAGACAGCATTTCCCTGACAGCAGCTTGTCAACCTGTTCTTTGAGCATCAGGAAAAAGAGCTGCGTTTCCCGTCTTTAAAGCACTGTTCCGCCACGCCAGAAGGGGAAAACAAGCAGCCGGGCTCCCCGGGGCCACGTGCCCGTCCCCCCTTCTCCCTCAGCAGAGCTGCTGCCAGCGCAGGTGGCAGACCCACGGCCTGTGTCCCCCCGGCCGCTCGGCCGCCCAGCCCTGGGGCCGCCTGGTTTCTCCTCGCGCCAACCCCAACCAAAAGCTCGTCACCAGCTCCATCCAGGGGTGCTGCGCCTCCCCCGGGGGCTGGAGAAACAGACAGGGGTGCTTGGTGCTATTCCGAGCTTTTGGCTTCCCTGCGGGCTTGGCCCTGGCTGGCCCCGAGAGGAAATCAGAGCGGGGTTCTCTGACATCCCACCTCTCCCTGACATCCCGTAGCGTGTAAGGGGAGAACAAGAAAGGTTTCCAATGAGAACAGCAGCATGAGGTTCTCTCACTGCGAGAAGAGGCACGTGATGCCCGACAGCCCTCTGGGACAGCCCGTTGCACCTCGTTTTTATGGCAGGGCTTGGAGAGGGGGCTCCATCTATCTTATCTGGAGCATGCAGCCCTGACTCGGGCTTGCGATGCTTTGAGCTGATGGCTCCAGAGAGCCTAAGTCTTCCAAACCCAGGAGCTGACACTGTACAAAACCCCCTTGACTCCATCCCACGTTGTCTGGATAGGGTCATGGCCACTCCAGCAGCCACCGATATTATCGGAGCACAACAAAACCCTCTGCTGCTGAGCCGCTGCCTCGCCACGTGCTTTGAGCCCAAAGAGCGAGACCTCCCAGACAGTTTCATTTCAGAAGGAAATAGCTTGTGGGCTGTAAATAGCCTTATTTTTCAAGCCCCTGCTTTCTAAAGATGAAACACCCCAAGCCAAGAGCGGGCATTTCTGGAAGCGCGGGTTTAGCACCGGGAGAGGAAGGGATGCCGTTCGCAGCTGCGGTCGGGTTATCTCCCGCGATGTTTCCCTGGCAACCAGAAAGCTCAAGGTCTGGGTGACAGTTGCAAAGTGTAATAGTTTTTGAAAGCCAAAATATACATATTTTGTCAGATAGCGCTGTGCTTCCCTTGAGATAGGCCAAAGGATCAAAAAGAAGCTCTGCTTGAGGGCTGATTAGCCTCCACGTAAATAGGGCAGAGAAGCAACTTCCCGACACGCCCCAGCACCTGGGAGCTAGCGCTACCTTTCTATGCTGCTTGCGCACCCAGACAGCCACCGTCTATTGAGGACCTCCAGACATCATTTAAAAAGTGTAATTAAGGGAAACCAAACCCACCTGGGACACATTCGGGAGCTACCGCACAAGCCGCAGGCTAGAGAGCCAGAAGGAGCGCAGGATGCGGCGGGGGAGACGGGAGGGGAGGGAGAAGACTTGCCTGCAGCCAGGGAGCCAGCGAGCAGCAGTTCCTCTATTAGGGCTGAAGGTCCCTCCATCTCCACCCGTCCCGTAGCCAAGTCCAACCAGCTACCGCCATACTTCCACCAGAAGAGTTTGATCCCCGCCGCAGGCGCTCCTGTAGGACTACACCAGAAACAAACTCACCCTAGGCACCAGGGCATACATAGATACCCTTAGCACTGCCCTGCTCTGCCTGATCTTGTGCCTAGCTACAGCTGCCATGGGAGGGCACCCAAAGAGGGTCCAAGGCCAATCAACTCATGTGCCCACCCCTTTCCGATTCTTGCTGCCAGGGGTGCACTAAGCTATAGGCAAGAAACAGCATTTTTTCCTTCCTACTCCTAGCCTTTCTCCTGGAAACATTTGTAAGGTAGCAGCTCCAAGTGGTTTCTAGCTCCTTTTTACGGGCGCTCAGAGCAACCATGCATTGGGCCCTCAGCATCAAGGCTGGGTCAGCTTTTTTTCACAGGATCGTTCCTCTCTGTTCTTATGCCCCATATTCCGCTGGAGCTGCTGTCCTTTGGAAATCATTTTGCAATATCAAGTTTCCCATCTATTTCTGAACAGTGGCAGGTGTGTGAAGAAATCACTCCCCAGGTGATGCTGCCCACAGCTTAATAACAGGGTTACGCATTTCTTCTCAGATGAGGTACCGAGGTGCGAGTTGTAGCTTTCAAGACAAGAAGGGTTTGTGAAAACAAACTTCTGGAGGTGGCTACATCAAGGGCAAGAAACTCAAAGCTCTCCTGCAGCGTGGGCAGAAGTTGGCGGCTGCAACCTAAACATCTGAGTGTGTGTTTCTTTCCCCTCTCGCCCCAGCCCTCTCGCTTGGTGCCTTTTTCTTCAGGAGGATCAGCGAACAGGAACTCCCCAATGCCTCACGACCTGATCAGGTGCTATTCTGCCCCACAAACATTTGCCTCTGGGAGGATAAACACGCATAGGTCTGGCTCCACGCGAGCTGTATCTTGAAGCTGCTGCCTGCGGTTGTGCTGTGCGAAGGCTCGGGCTGGGTGATGCCGAGGATGTGCAGCTAAAGGATGCACCCTTCGGCCCGGCTCCTTGACATCGAGAGGCCGCTGAATGGTAAAGCACAGACCACCCTCCTCCCCAGCGATGTTGGGGGTCAACCTGCAGAAGGGCAGGCGTCGCGCCAGGGCTGCCCGGTGCTTGTGAGGGGGTGAGAGAAAAGCAGATGGCGCCGGCTTCCTCCCTCCTTCAGCCCGTGGCTCTGGCACCAGCCACGCGGGCTGGACAAGGACAAGAGGTGCCTCCAGAGAAGCCCTTGGTCCAGGCGCACGTGAGCTCCTGCGTGGTCCCTTTAAGAGGGTTTTGCCGCTGTGGAAATATTTATAGGAGGCTCATCACCATGGTATCGGAGCGCTACTGACTAATGGGGCGTATGAAAGGCGCCTGGTTGTATTTGTTATTAATTTCTTTAAGGGTGGATTTTCCGACGTTTTGTTTTTGTTCTCTGCTTCAGTTTGGGCGTACTGCTTGTGTGCATGGCCCCTTTCATAGTGGTGTCCCTTGAAGGCACCGTGGAAGAGATGAGCATTGGGAGCGAGGATAATTAAAGGAATCCTGTCAGCCGGTTCCATCCCCAAGGTTTAGAGGTGGTTTGAAAAAGGAAAGAGGAGGGGAGGCAGGGATGGTACTAAAGCCATCAGGAATTAAAGCGCTTTCATCGTTTAAAAATAAGAATTCAATGAAATGAGTAAGTCACCATTTCTCTCCGCTCCTGGCACGAAAGGAGAAAAGTGACACCGAGAAGTTGGTGACCACTTGGACCAAAAAGAGTGAAGGGAGGGGAATCGGTAGTGGTACCAGCCAGGATGAGCGATGCTTTCAAAGTGTATGACTTGAACAGGCTTGGCTTTTTTTTTTTTTTTCTTTTTTTTTGCTAAAAAAAAAAAAAAAAAAAGTGGGCAGTGCTCTTAGAGAAAAAATGGTCCTAGAGTAATAAACCCTGATGAAAAACCAGACTCAAAACTATGACTTTTCTTTGAATAGACAATTTTGCTGGTGCAACTGTGTAGAGCTGAATACTTCAGTTAGCCCCTTGGCCAGATCTGGCCAGCTGGCAGCTCCCTTTTGCCAAGGAAGCCTTTTGTGAAGACAAAAAAAGCGCATTGCAAAAGGGAAGTGGTGTAGAGCAAATCCTTGCTGCAAGATCAGAGTCATAGGGAAGTATTTTACGGTTTTAGCCTTTACACAAAGGGATTGCTGGAAAAGGCTCTCGATATATGTCCGTGCTCTGCGCCGGTTTGTGCGACAGCCCCAAGGGTGTGGGGGGTGCACTAAGCACCTGGATCAAAGCATCCCAGCTATGTCCACAATTCTGGCCTTTCCAGCTCTTCCCAAACACGTCCACATTGCCCCTTCCAGCATTTACCATTCTCCTGACTCACTTACACTACGTGCATTTCTGGATGTAGCATGCATGACGCTAGAGCAAAAAAACCACCGCTCCTAACAAGAAGCAATGGAGTCAAAAATCCAGGGGATTGCCCCATGATTTTGACATATTCTATCTATCTGTGCTACTACCTGGTAGGCAACAGAGGGGAAAATGCCTGCTACCTTAAGCTTGCTTGAAAGCTCCAGACCTTGGAGGCTCCAGGGCTTGAGCACAAATCCCCCATGCTCTTCCTGGGGTACGATTCAGGGATGAGGTGCCCTCATCCTGGGGTGCCTGCCCCTTCCTGGTCCAGACTCAGCAGACCTCAGCAGTTTTCATGGTCAGTGGGAGAGGTCCACCAGCACAACCCATGTTTTGCATCCAAGCTCCCTTTGGGCTTGTCTCTCCTGGTGAGAAAAGAAGGGGGCCAAGGCTCCTGCAGCTGGGAGAGGAAATAGCACATGTGAGCATGCCAGTCCGCAGCAGAGGGCAGCTTATTCCACTCATCCCTTCTTGTCTGTCCTTGAGCTGCCTAAAACGCAGCTCTGGTTGTTTCTTCCTTTGCCTGTGAGCACAATCTGACTTTCTTTTCCTTCCCAGGTACTATCAAGAGTCACAAATCCATCAGATCATCAGGAAACGGGAAGAGATTCCACCATACTGAGGCTATGGGAGATGGCCAGACTGCTAGGTTAGACCTGCAGATTTGCTGCTGCTGAGAGCCACCTTCCAAGCTTTCCACCATGGTGTCTTTAATGCACAAAATCAGATCCTGAAATAGACTGGATAAACAGAGTCAGTCATTTTGCAGCCCTATTTAAGCCATGGGACTCCTTACACCAATCCTTACAGTGAAATCAGGTTGCCTAGAGCATCAAAATCTGCCTTGCAAAAGGTGAAGATAGGGTCCAAGCTCAGAAACTGAAAAATAAGCTGGAAAGGCTGCAGCCAGACACCTGCAGCACTGGCACTTTTGGAAGAAGCCAGCATGAACACAAAGGTCACTTTGCCCTGGGAACAACCATGCCTGGGGCTCCACTTTTTGTAATCACCTCCTGCTTACAAACACAGAGCTGAGGCATGCCCTCAGCTCATCACTGCCCATTTGGAGGACCTGCTAGCCAGCACGGCCCCTTGGGTAGCTCCACAGCAACCAAGTGGCAGGGATGCAACGGACCGCTTGCCGAAGCAGCGACGGCTGAGGACCGGTGTGCGCGTTTGAGGCGGGAAGCTGGCAGGTGAACCTGGATTACCCCAACTTTTCCTGGCCCTCCAGCAAGCCCGATGTGCAGTGAAGCAGCTGAAATGTGAGGAGACAGCTCTGACCCAGCACAGCGGAGGAGCACGTGTGTGCAGGAGAGGCTGCCAGGTCGCAGCTGCCTGCGCTGCGGGCAGCGACCGTACCACGGAGGCGAGCTGCCTCCTGATGCCAGGGGAGCCCCGGCGCGGAGCCCTGCGGGGGCAGCCACGGAGGGGCTTCTCCCAGCATCGTCCCAAGAGCTAACACTGGCAGCTTCAGCGTGGAAAGGAGACCGACGATACTCTGTCTGAGCAAAGGCACTGGGCGATTTCCATGCTCCTTGGCCCAGGGATTATCTCCCACTTTTTCGCCGTGGGAGGAGTTGTCGTTATTACTCTGTGGTCTGATCCTCCACCGGCTCCTTCTTGCAAGTTCCCCTCGCTCTTATCTTTATAATCCTCAGCTGCTGGTCCTCCACAGCTAAGGCTTGAGATTGGGGAATTTTGTAAGGCTCAAAATTGTTTTAACTCTTTCTTCCCAACAGAAAACTCATTTTAAGTTGTCTGCGTGACGATACCCAAATTCCCCCGGATGGCACACACCCTCTCCTGTCCTCTGTTAGCTTGGCTCCCCCAGCACCTTGGGATGGGTACAGTCATAGAATCATAGAATCGTTTAGGTTGGAAAAGACCCTTAAGATCGAGTCCAACAGTTAACCTAACCCTGCCGTCCCACTGCTAAACCACGTCCCTAAGTACCTCATCTGCCAATCTTTTAAATACCTCCGGGGATGGGGACTCGACCACTTCCCTGGGCAGCCCATTCCAGTGCTTGACAACCCTTTCAGTGAAGAAATTTTTCCTAATGTCCAATCCAAACCTCCCCTGATGCAACTTCAGGACATTTCCTCCTGTCTTTATTTCCTCTGCTCGTTACTTGGGAGAAGAGACCGACCCCCACCTGGCTACAGCCTCCTTTCAGAAGGCATCTTTTCCACTCTCCCTGTTCTTTTCATTTAATTTCACCTTCAGACCTACAGTCCTCCTTTTCTTCACCTTCCCCGCTCTCCCACCTGCCTACAACCTAGCCCTGTGCCAGGGGCCAGCTCGTGCCCCCTCCCGGCAGCCATTCCCCACTGTGGGGAGCAGGGCCGGCACCAAGGCAGGTACAGAGTGGCAGAGGGGTCCCTGCCAGCCCTGCAGAGATGATGACAGGCAGACCCACCGTCCCCAAAGAGAAAGGCTGCCCTGTTTTCTCCCAGGTCCCCGCCAAGCCCCGGCATCCCTGTCCCCTCAGGCTCAGGTGCCGGGGAGCAAGGCAGGCAGCGGTGGTGGCACAGGGGTTTGAAGTCTTGCTCTCCATCTAATCAAATCCATGTTTTGTTTTCCATAACACAGTCCTATAAGGAGCTCATAACCTGGCATGGGCTACATTCCTTAGGCAGGTAGGTGATTCCACTTGTGGGAGGGGGAAAAAAACAAAATGCCATTTTGCAGCAACTATCCTAATTCAGCAGTTCACTGGTAAAACATCTTCTGATTTGTTTAGTTGTTTCCCAAGCATCTTGAAGTGGTGTTGTTTCAAGATGAATTTCTGTTCTGAAAGAGAGAGAGAGACACATCCAAAGAACACAAACAAAATGTTATTTTAAACCTCAGATATCCGCTTTTCTTCAGTCCAGATTTTTAATTTGATCACCAAACATAAAAAAAAAAATAAATCAGATTTTCACGCAGCCTTATTCTGTGAAAGGTAAGGTATAAACAGGGGCAAGACAATTCTGTACTACTCACATCCTCACCTTTGTGCAATTCTTTCTAAAAGCACCTGGGACAGATTAAACATATGAACATTCACAGCACCTCAGACTGGGAATGCGATTAGCAACTGATTTATGTCTTCTGGTAGCAGGGCAAAGGCAACTTAAGCAGCAAATAAAAGCAGATTCCATTTGCTAGCTTTGTTATCTGCTCTTCTGCAAACACACTAGCAAGATCTAATAGCAGGGAATTTTAACAATCTTGTGTCCATTAAAATAATAATAATTCCCTTACCATTCGTTACATATCATTTCACAACCCTCTTAGTCCAGCCACATGGGGAGGGCACGCTGCTGACCCCATTGCTCCTTTGTGTCGGGGATGACATTTTGCTTGGCTCTGCTTCCCATCCTCCTATCTTGTTTGGCGAGAGAAAAGTCCTTCCATGGAGGTGTGTGCCTCTAAACCACTTTCAGCGCCTGGGTATGGACTTCTTCGCTCCTCCCAAGGTCTGTGGTAACCTCTAGCCTATAGCGCCCACGAGAAAAAGGAGAAGGTGCCACCATGGGTGCATGCTAACCTGACAGCATTTTGCATTGCTGAACATATGAAAATGTTTTCAGCATCCTTTTTTACCCTCCTCCTAAAGCACCGAGCACGCTGCATGGATTTTGCCCACACAAGCATACCCACCTGGATAAGAGAGACACAGTCACAGCAGGACAATTGCTGTGTGGATATGATTTGAATTCTTTCGCTGCCAGTCATCACAGGCAAAACAACAGGAGTAGCGTTTGCCTATTGACATCAGGGATTTTTGCAGCATAATGCATAATTCAGTCAGTTAGGTGTGCGATATTTCTCTCTTGACACTGCCAATTCTTGCCAGCAAGACTCACCCTCTCACCCTACAATTTGCTTTTGGCTGCTGCTTCCATCACACAGTCCATGAGGATGCAAAGGACATATTAAAGAGCTCACAGTTAAATCAGATCCCACAGAAACAGGTGTGCCAAGCAATTCCCTCCCACCCCAAACATGTATTTCATAACAGGGAATGGTATTTGTTAGGAATTTTATATTTACCTCTCCCCACTACGTTCCTTTGAAGCTGCTCAGCTTTTTTGGGGGGGAGTCAAATCCCAGCACACTGGCAGGAATACATGCTCAGCCCATCCAGTGGTCCCCCTTCCAAAAGCATTTGGGTCCTTAGCAGTGAAGCGTGTTTGTTCAGATGCCCTGGGAGCCCACGCTGGTGTGAACTCACCTGGAAGGAGAGTTTATCCACCGCCTCAGTTGTGTTTGCCTTGCTCCAGAGATGAGCCATCACAAGCGGTTTCTTTGCTGGGGGAGGAGGAAAGGAGGAGGGAAATCGATACGGGTACCGTTCATCAAAACATTAGGCCAACTGATGCCTTCTGAAGCACTTGGGAATGCAGGCAGGCCATTGAAAGGCATCGTTTTGCAGAACTCCCTGATTTCAAATTGAAGGAGACACAGCTGTGAAATGTGGCAAACAAAGAACTTCAAAAAAAACCCAAACCAAACCCCACCAAACCTACCAAACCCACCAAAACCCCACCTGTTTGTGACTGGGTGAGTGCATGGTCCTTCCTGACTGGGTGACCTCCCTCCTCAGCAACCTCACTGGCACCCAGAGCACCCAAGAAACCCAAGAGATCTTTGCCTGACAAGCCTCAGGGACTAAGCCCCACCAAAACCCCAAAATACAAAGATGACAGGCGTAGGATGCCCCCATTGCTTTTGCGATGGGAGAGCCACCAGGAAAACCTGCCTTGCCCTCTACTCCCCACCAGTCAAGGCTCAGGGGTGTTAGGGTGTATTACCCCTATATCATGCCAGCTACCTCTGCTTGCAGGTGATGTGGGGACGCTAGGTGACGTGCCCAAGGCCACCTGCCCTCAGGTGCCCACGGCCACTGCTTGGTCCCTCAGTTATCACTGGCTCCTGATTGCTTCACCTTCACCCCGGGTGGGGACACACGACATCAGGGCTGCTACAATGTACTTCATGGAAGGCCAAGTGCCTGTCACCAGCTGCGCTGGATTTGTCCCCAAGACCTGTGAAGGACAAGCTGTCCTCTCCCCCCTGCCCCGGCATGGTGAGCCCTGGTCTTGCCTCCGGCACCAGCACCTTTCCTGCCCCGTGCAGCTTGGCTCTGACCCTCTGATTTAGGGGAGCCGGCATGTGCTCTGCTAGTTTCAGTTGCCGTGTAGCATTCTGTGGCTGACATGAGCAATAAGGGACCAGCCTGAAAGCTAGTGCATTATAAATGATTTATTGGTCTAATAAAGAGCCTCAAATTATCCGCCGCCTCCTTCCTTTCTCCCCTTGCCCCAAGGACCAATACAGCTACTGTACAAACATTTTCTACCTCACATTATGTAATGTCACAGAGAAGAAAAACAAGTATACGGCCCCCCGGAGAGCCACCTGGCTGGCGGACATCCCCGTCCCCACCAGCAGGCTGGTAGGCAGCAGCCTCCGACACCGAGGCGCAGGCATCACCGGGGAAGGAGCAGATCGCTCCATGCTCGGTTACAGGAACCGTTCTGCTGCTCTTCTATTCCCTTCTGTAGTGCATCTGGCCTCCGGCATCCCAGAGCAAATATGAGTGACACCCCCTCAGCCTCGCTGTTCCCCTTCAGGCTGCCGGCAGCTGGGGGCATCCCCTCCCGCCCAGCCCTGCGGCCCCCGCTGCTTGCCCCATGCAGGGATGGGGCTCTCATGGCCGAGGGTTTGTAGCCCCAGAGCCGGCTGCCCTGGAGGGACGGCCAGGCCGGTGACTGGAAGACCTCATCTGTTTTAGGAATGGAGGGTTTTGCCCCCCGATGCAGGAGTCCTGGTAGCTCAGCCTCCTACTCACCATCCTCCTCTCTAATCCATGTACTGCTCCACCACCATCCTTTTCACAGCAGTCGATACAAATCTTTGGTTGATAAAGTCTGGGAGCTTGTTATCTACTATTACAGATGTAGCTTTTTTGTTCAGCTCCTCGGGGACCTTCCCTCCTCTCCATTCAGCCTAACCTTCTGCCTGCCCTCGTGCGGATTGCTCCAAGCAGAGCCCTTTTTTGGGACACATAGCTATCCAAGCCATGCCACGTGCTGAGGGAGAACAGGGCCTCTTTCCTGCCCCATGGTTCGAGCCCACAAGTCCTGCCTCTCCTTCCAGCTCACTTGAACAAGTCACAACTTCTCACCATGCACAGAGCGGGAGTAATAAATTAACCTACTTTCGATGGCTTGCAGGCCTTAACAAGTAACCGTGGCTAAAGGGCTCGCAGAGCCTCAGCGAGTGGCACTGTAAAACAGCAGAATATTATCATCCTCATCATCATCTGCTGTTATCCTGAAGATCGTGAGGTCAGATGAGGTGAACCAAAAGCAACAAAACACTCTTAAATATTCAACACCAAATTACTTGAAGTGTGGCAAAAAAAAAAAAAAAAAAAAAGGAAAAAAAAAAAAGCAAAGCTACAGTTAATTTGTCCTTCCAGGCATTTTAGCTTGAGCGTGCGGCAGGACACCCAGGACTGTGAAGCTGCCCGCTCCTCTCTGCATTCAGCAGGGAGCGCAGGAGCTCTCCCGGGCGAGGTGGGCCTCCCTCAGATGAACCCTCACCAGGGCTGATGGCTTCCCAGGCACAAACCTGTACCTGAGCCCACGAGGCCTCCTCAAGTCGCAATGGGCCAGCGGGACCCAAAAATACTGTTCACCGGACAGGAAAAAAAAAGGATTGGGGGTGCAATGCAGAAATCTGGGAACAGAGGGGACACCTATCTCAATTGTTTGGCCAGGGTAAATAATAGAACAAAAATTCCGGGAGTGATGTTATAAAAGGTGTATTTTGAGTACTTGCATTCCTCGGAAGGCTGACCTATTTATAAGTGGAGGGACTTTAGCCCCTGGGAAAAATTAAATACTACTGTTAGGAAACAGGGACCGTAGGGCGAGAAGTGACCCAAGGTCTCTGCCTCACACACTCTGTGGGTGCCCAGGCAGTCTATGGGCAACCATCCTGACCTGTCCCGATGGCTGATAGCCTTCTCCTACCTTTATCCTAAAGACACACAGCTACACCTCAGCCTGTGGTAGAGCCGAGCACAGTATGTGGGGCTGCCCTTAGGGAGGAAACACAGTCAAAGAGGAAACTTAAAAGCCTTCGCCCTCTTGCCTCTGATAGACCCAGCCCTCGCTCCCCATCTCGATTACCACGCTTGGTGCAAGGGTGTGTGCAGGGGTTGGACCTTGCTTCCAGACGTCTTGGTAACAGCGGATCTCTACGCGTTGTTTGTTTGTGTCTTTGTGGGGTTTCTCCATTTGAATGGGAAGATGGCCAAGATGTATTTTACCAGTCACGCCGTGTTATGGTTTCTGATGGTACTGATGGGCAGGTCCCAGGACTGAAATCCCCAACCTGGGAGCAAGAGAGGACCAACAAAAAAGGCCAGAGCTGAGCAGCTGGGGTGTGGGGGTGTGTCAGAGCGGCCCCCCCAGGCACACCCTCTTCCCGACGGTAATGGGTGTCAGTCAAATCTTAGCAGAGGCACCCCAACTCACACCTCTCCCTGCCTTCCCAGCCTCAATCCACCGCCACACCATCCCGGCACCCCGGATCTGCCACATGGTGGTGGTAATACCTCCTTTGCCAGTTATTTAAACGAGCTTCGCACCTCGCCCTGGTATTAGGCGTAAAGGGTCTCATTTCACTGTGCACAATGAAATAGAGCAGAAGCCCCCTTCCCCTTGCTGGGAGGCCTCGATGTGATGCTTTTGGGCAGTGGTGGAAGGAGGTGCGGTTTCATTTTCTAGTTCTCTCCTACCCACTCCCCAAAGCACTTGATTCTTTTCCAGACTGGAAAGCCGCTACCAGCCACGCAGTTTCCAAAAACCTCTCCCTCGGGTATCTGAGATAAGAGGAAATCTACACCTCCTCTGCTCCTACCTCTCATCTCTTTCACCGGAGAGATGCCAACTCCTGCCTCCATCAGCTCACGTGTCATATTTTCAGGCACACTCACTGGTGCTTTCTGCCACCTTCTCCCTCACACTGGAGAAGACTTCCCATAAACATCTGAAAAATTATGTCCTCCTCCTCCTCCTCTAAATCCCTACAATAGCACACCTGAGGACTGCAAAATATTCCACAAGCCCCAAGCTGCTGCTGCGCTGAGGCTACCGCACACCATACTGACCAGTACAGCCCCCTCGCCCTCTTGCACCTCTTCCTCCTCTGTCTGGGGTCCTCTCTTCCCTCTCCTGCTTACCGTGTAGGCACTCTGTGGCGGGAAACATCTCCTTGGGGGTTGATTTTTATAGTACCTTGCAGAAATAATCCAGTTTCGTGTTCCGAAATACGAATGGGCTCAAAGGCACAAGACAAACGCACAGCGGCTGGACCTGTGTGTAACTATTCCAAGAGAGGGGACAGAAGGCACATCCATTTGCTCAGGAAGCCTTTGAACTGGTTATTGCCCCAAGATGGGAAGGTTTACCTGAGGACACATCAGTCTGCTTTTCCCCTCTCCATATGCTCCTTCCCTAAGCATTTCCTACTAGTCCCTGACACTGCACCACAGCTGGCGCAGGATAACAGCCCAGGGGGTCCCAGTATGCCCATTCTGTTCTTTTAAGTGGGGCTGTAACTAACTGCAAGCAAGAAGGAGAAGCCTGATTATCGATAAGTGCTTCCCTTCTGTGGTCTTCTGCTGCTCTACACCAAAGAGGTGGAAGGTGGTTGAACCTGCCTAAAGCCGTAACAGTAGATTTCAGTGGCCAAAGGGCAAAATTTTAGGATGCTAATTTCTCTTAATCTACCACATTCTCTCAAGGGGAGAGACTCCTATGGGAGGCACTCAGACTCCAGAGTGTAATTTCTTATTACTTTATGCTTGACAGCCAAGCCAGAGCGACTGCTAGAAGAAACAGAGGTAAATAGAATATAAAAATGCTACCAAATAAAACCACTTACCTTCATATACTCATCAGCTCAGTGTAAAGGACTGGGTCTGAAGAGTGCAGGACCAGGATCTGGGACTCCAGGGAAGAAAAGGCAACATGGGTGGATGTTTCCAGCGATGGTCATGAACTCCTGGAAAATACCTGGGAGGTGGCTCTCCAGCCTCTAGCATTGCCTCCAACCTCAGCCAGCTGCCGTGCTGACCTTCCTCCTGCAGTCGTGCAACCATCCCAACGAGAGAGCCCATGGTGTGGTAGCAGTGCTCAGCCAAAGCCCAGGGACAGCCTGGGTGGGTGGCATGGGTCACAGCACCCACAGCTCCCGTGTCAGGTTGCCTGCTGACACCGGCCTTTGCATTAGTTGGTGGAAAAAAAAAAAAAAAAGAGGAATAGGAGATTTTAATCTGAAGTTGATTTAAATGGCATCAGCATGCACTACCGCTCTTTGTACAGGTGCTTCATCACAGGTGGCTTCGTGCTGCTATGTGCCCCTGTTTGTGTGCAGGTACCGGGGGGGGCACATTATGCCCCCCACTCTCCCCAAACTCCCCTCCACCGTGCTGGCACACGGGCATCTGTGCACGGTCCCCAGCACTGGGCTGTTACGACCCCACGCACGCAGAGCAGCCCTGGGACCCAGGGCGGCAAGCCCCATGCCCAAAGGCACACTGGCCCCAGTGGTGACCCGCACACCGGCAGATTTTCTGCCCACAGGGGGCAGATACACTGGCTAATTGGCCACCTCCTTGACAGGCCCAGTCTTAATGCTCACCCTCCTTTGCATAACCCGGGTGATATGGAACTTGCTATGGCTGGTTTGGGATTTCCAGGGAGCGGGCGCAAGCGCTGGTGGAGTTTTGTTATTACTGTTATTTATCATTATTTGCATTACAATAGTGCCCTGGGGCCTCTGTTAGGATTAGGACGCAGTTGTCTTGGGTGTGGGGAATATTTAGCCGGAGACTTGCAGCTGGGAACAAGGTGTGTGCTTAAGCTCCCTTGGAAAAGCACTGCTGTGAATACAAAGGAGTCTCTTTCCTACTGCCTTATCATTCCCACTTCTGAACACAGCACCTCCCGAGATCCACCAGCCTTAGGAAAGGCTTAGAGTCCAAGCAGGAGTGCTTTTATTTCTGATTAACGGAGGATTGTGGCCATTCTCTCACTACCCCGAGGATTAAAAGGCACTCCGGAAACCAAGGAGACACATCAGAAAGCCTGCCGGGACCCCCAAACCCAATGATGAACCACACTATTATCAGGGTTGGCAGCACCTCTCTGCCTCAGCGCCCCAGCAGGAAGGTGGTGGGCACGGCCGGCGGGGAACAGCTCTTCCCATGCAGGGCAGCCCCTGGGCTCCCGGCCAAACTGCTCAGCTCCCAGCACGGCCACAGGGAAGGAGAACAACATGGGGAGAGCGTGATCTGCCTTGGCTCCTGCCCGTCTCCCGAGCCTCCGCGTGGGTGGTACGGACAAAACCGAAGCCAGAAGAGCTCAGCAGTTGGTCTTGTTTCCACAAAGCAAACAGCCCAAAGACCCAGGGCCTCCTAAGGGGTAACACGGCAGATACCTAATGGCACACAGCAGTGCCAGGCAACAGCCTCAGAAATGCAGTAGTGATTGCCCTGTTACATTATGACCACTTTTTGCTATTTATTCAGCCCCATTAGCGTTTGTCAGAGCAAATGGAAACCAGTCACTGTCCCAAGGAATTCAGTCTCTTTCAACTGGCAGGCCATAAAAATTCAAGGGCTGGGATGTGGGGATAAGAGCCAAAATCACAGTTGAGGGGGTGAGGAGGTCTGGTGTAACATGAATGTCATTACACGCATTAAATCTGCCTAGGGCATCAGGCTGAACACCACTGTGCTTCAAACATTGACAAGAGCGTCTCTGGTGACCAGGTCTCATTCGAGTCATCGTTTCCTTGGCTGTGCACCATTACAGCCTTCGTTTAGCCAGCAGCGCCGCTGCTCCTCAGAGCAGACAGGACCTCAGCTGGGCACAGAGCAGAAGAGCCTGTAGCTACCGTGGGACAACCGCAGCAACAAGCCATTCAGTGTCTGCCTCCCACCCAAACACTGAGCCTGGCCAACCCTTGTGAGCTATTAAAAGACCTGCTGAAATTATCCCTAGGGGAGCCAAAGGGCCAAACCTGGCAAAGACTTTCCAAACTGGTTCCAGGTTGCAGCCAGATGAATGCTTGCCCTGTGAACATCCTGCAGCTGCCCCCGAGCAGCGTGGAGTGGCCGGGGTCTAGCTAGCGGGGTCGGGCACCTTTGCTTCCCTCCACACCAAAGCTGCCCCTTGCACCCTGTCCCCCAGCTCTGAGAGCGGGTAAACTCATCCGTGATCAACTGCCCACAGGCTCTTTTCTTTCCCCTCACCCACCTGTAGGTCACCTCCCTACCTTTAGGGCCAGCAAGGAACGCAGCCCTCCCTGCACAAGAGAAGCTCCACCCAGACACCCCACGCTGCACCCCCAGACACATGGTACTAACTCTGATGTGCCCCTGGACAAAAGGTCATTTGAAGTGCTCAGTGCCAAAGGGCAGCCAAGTAAAAAGCTTCCCCACTAGGCTCACTCCGCAGTAAATTTATTAGCAATGGGACTTCCTAGATAACATAGGTGGGAAGAGGGCAACTTGCTGGTATATGAGGAGAGACAGGTTTCCACTGCTCGATCATCTGGCAAACCTCAGCGGGGACCGTGCCTCCAGCATTCAACAAGCCTGGCTCAGCATGGAGTAAGTGAATCTTGCTGTATTTAAAGAGATGGTCTCAGGGGTTCCCTTTTAATCTCATCTCTGTTTGCAATTCCCCCTCCTGAGCCTATGAGCAACATTTCTTTCCCCTTCAAGTGCTACTCTGCTCTGTTCAATTTTCTCCCATCCCTCCCTGCCCTCTCCTTCCCTCCGCTATCCCCATCCCCATGTTTCTTTAATGGAGCTTGAAATTATAATACGGTGATTCAGCTTCCTTTCATGTCTGCCAAGAATCAGTGGCACAAGCCTGGAAATAGGGCTCCCTGGTTTTCTCAGCCTGGTCTGCAGAAACCTCTTTGCCGACACCATGAGGCTGGGGACCTTCTTCCTATCACAGGTAGCAAGGAGAGGAACTTCCTCAGAAGCTCCTGGGGTTGGCCATGGCCAACCAAGCAGTCCCGGGACACAATGTCCCAGGTCCAGAGCATGTTATTCCTTGCTGGGAATATGCGTGTGGATGTGCTGGGGGTGTTTGAGCTGAAGGGCCTGGGAAGTGCCAAGGGATGTGCCAGATGGAGTCCCAGTGCTCCCTCCCCTTCCCAAAATCTCATGCACCGGCTGTGTCGGGGCTGGGACTCACCCAACACTGATGTCTAGACCACTTTCCCTCTCCCACCAGCATGGCATGCCCTGCAGAAGAAACATCTGCCAAACACCTTCTCTACCACCAGACCAATCTTGCTCTACTCCTTTCTTTCTTTCTTTCTTTCTTCATCAGCATGCACTACCGCTCTTTGTACAGGCGCTTCATCACAGGTGGCTTCATGCTGCTATGTGCCCCTGCTTGTGTGCAGGTACCGGGGGGGGGGCCACATCCTTTGACCCTCTCCTGGAAGAAAAGAGTGTGCAGTCCAGCTCCTACCAGTAATTCCTGCTTGTCTTCATCCTTTCTGGATGAGCATGCTTGTCACCTTTTTTCCCACCAGCTTCTCTGCTCAGCCCTTTCTCTCGCCTTTCCACTCAGTGCCTGTGCTTTCTTACCACACATTTGTTCACAACCCGTGCTCTAAAAACCCACATCTCCTTTTGACTTCACCCCACTTACCAGACCATTTTCTCTCTAGCATCTTCTTCATCCGCAGCCTGTTTGCTTCTCTCAGCTCCTTCCACTGCAGCATCCGTGCCCTCGCTCCC
>NW_009259100.1:1998221-2000231 GCF_000687185.1 Egretta garzetta
ATGCTCTGGGTTGGCGTCCCCTCTCGCCCTCCGCGCCCCAGCAGGAAGGTGATGGGCACGGCCGGCGGGGAACAGCTCTTCCCATGCAGGGCAGCCCCTGGGCTCCCGGCCAAACTGCTCAGCTCCCAGCACGGCCACAGGGAAGGAGAACAACATGGGGAGAGTGTGATCTGCCTTGGCTCCTGCCCGTCTCCCGAGCCTCCGCGTGGGTGGTACGGACAAAACCGAAGCCAGAAGAGCTCAGCAGTTGGTCTTGTTTCCACAAAGCAAACAGCCCAAAGACCCAGGGCCTCCTAAGGGGTAACACGGCAGATACCTAATGGCACACAGCAGTGCCAGGCAACAGCCTCAGAAATGCAGTAGTGATTGCCCTGTTACATTATGACCACTTTTTGCTATTTATTCAGCCCCATTAGCGTTTGTCAGAGCAAATGGAAACCAGTCACTGTCCCAAGGAATTCAGTCTCTTTCAACTGGCAGGCCATAAAAATTCAAGGGCTGGGATGTGGGGATAAGAGCCAAAATCACAGTTGAGGGGGTAAGGAGGTCTGGTGTAACGTGAATGTCATTACATGCATTAAATCTGCCTAGGGCATCAAGCTGAACACCACTGTGCTTCAAACATTGACAAGAGCGTCTCTGGTGACCAGGTCTCATTCGAGTCATCGTTTCCTTGGCTGTGCACCATTACAGCCTTCGTTTAGCCAGCAGCGCCGCTGCTCCTCAGAGCAGACAGGACCTCAGCTGGGCACAGAGCAGAAGAGCCTGTAGCTACCGTGGGACAACCGCAGCAACAAGCCATTCAGTGTCTGCCTCCCACCCAAACACTGAGCCTGGCCAACCCTTGTGAGCTATTAAAAGACCTGCTGAAATTATCCCTAGGGGAGCCAAAGGGCCAAACCTGGCAAAGACTTTCCAAACTGGTTCCAGGTTGCAGCCAGATGAATGCTTGCCCTGTGAACATCCTGCAGCTGCCCCCGAGCAGCGTGGAGTGGCCGGGGTCTAGCTAGCGGGGTCGGGCACCTTTGCTTCCCTCCACACCAAAGCTGCCCCTTGCACCCTGTCCCCCAGCTCTGAGAGCGGGTAAACTCATCCGTGATCAACTGCCCACAGGCTCTTTTCTTTCCCCTCACCCACCTGTAGGTCACCTCCCTACCTTTAGGGCCAGCAAGGAACGCAGCCCTCCCTGCACAAGAGAAGCTCCACCCAGACACCCCACGCTGCACCCCCAGACACATGGTACCAACTCTGATGTGCCCCTGGACAAAAGGTCATTTGAAGTGCTCAGTGCCAAAGGGCAGCCAAGTAAAAAGCTTCCCCACTAGGCTCACTCCGCAGTAAATTTATTAGCAATGGGACTTCCTAGATAACATAGGTGGGAAGAGGGCAACTTGCTGGTATATGAGGAGAGACAGGTTTCCACTGCTCGATCATCTGGCAAACCTCAGCGGGGACCGTGCCTCCAGCATTCAACAAGCCTGGCTCAGCATGGAGTAAGTGAATCTTGCTGTATTTAAAGAGATGGTCTCAGGGGTTCCCTTTTAATCTCATCTCTGTTTGCAATTCCCCCTCCTGAGCCTATGAGCAACATTTCTTTCCCCTTCAAGTGCTACTCTGCTCTGTTCAATTTTCTCCCATCCCTCCCTGCCCTCTCCTTCCCTCCGCTATCCCCATCCCCATGTTTCTTTAATGGAGCTTGAAATTATAATACGGTGATTCAGCTTCCTTTCATGTCTGCCAAGAATCAGTGGCACAAGCCTGGAAATAGGGCTCCCTGGTTTTCTCAGCCTGGTCTGCAGAAACCTCTTTGCCGACACCATGAGGCTGGGGACCTTCTTCCTATCACAGGTAGCAAGGAGAGGAACTTCCTCAGAAGCTCCTGGGGTTGGCCATGGCCAACCAAGCAGTCCCGGGACACAATGTCCCAGGTCCAGAGCATGTTATTCCTTGCTGGGAATATGCGTGTGGATGTGCTGGGGGTGTTTGAGCTGAAGGGCCTGGGAAGTGCCA
>NW_009259100.1:2000258-2011987 GCF_000687185.1 Egretta garzetta
AGGCACCGGCTGTGTCGGGGCTGGGACTCACCCAACACTGATGTCTAGACCACTTTCCCTCTCCCACCAGCATGGCATGCCCTGCAGAAGAAACATCTGCCAAACACCTTCTCTACCACCAGACCAATCTTGCTCTACTCCTTTCTTTCTTTCTTTCTTTCTTTCCTTCCAAGCAACGCTCCTCCTCCCAAATGGAGAATTTCTTGTGCCACCAACTCTTTGCTCCTTTTCATTGCCCAGTCTCCAGATGTTCCAGCTCTGGCGTCACAGTGTTGACACTCTCCTGGAAGAAAAGAGTGTGCAGTCCAGCTCCTACCAGTAATTCCTGCTTGTCTTCATCCTTTCTGGATGAGCATGCTTGTCACCTTTTTTCCCACCAGCTTCTCTGCTCAGCCCTTTCTCTCGCCTTTCCACTCAGTGCCTGTGCTTTCTTACCACACATTTGTTCACAACCCGTGCTCTAAAAACCCACATCTCCTTTTGACTTCACCCCACTTACCAGACCATTTTCTCTCTAGCATCTTCTTCATCCGCAGCCTGTTTGCTTCTCTCAGCTCCTTCCACTGCAGCATCCGTGCCCTCTCTCCCCCTTCTGCAGGGTGACAGGGGTCTTGGGGGACAAACAGGCTACGTCCTGCCCCACTTCTTCCCAAAGCCTGGTGGCATTGTGCTGACGTCTGCCTGTGCTCTGCTCTGGACGCTCTCACGGCTCGCTGAGTGGGAGTGCTACGTTCAGGTGTGCTCCCCTGCAGTCCAACACCTCTGTCTTGCCCTAGAATGAATGTCAATGATTAGCAGTAATGACTCCTGCCAAATTCCCCTTTACTTCCTATGGCAGTGGTGTCTGTCAGCAGGCAGTTGGCCTTTTCCTCCATGCAGCAAGCAGGAACAAAGAGGCATTATATAGATACGTGTGCACGTGGGGTGACCATTACCTTGAGGACTTCCAGAGTCAAACAGCATGAATTTTTATGGCTTGAGCCTGAAAGCTGGACTGCCTGCTGGAGAACAAGCACATGTCCCCTGTGGGTCAGCTGCAGGAAGGGAACCGGCGTCTGCTGAGCCGTGAGTTACGGGCACAAGTGTAGGGATGCGTGGAAAGAATGCGCACGGGCTGGGTAGGAAACATCGTCCAGCAGGGACCAGGAACACGCGGGGTGTAGTGAGCACGCCTGTGGGTGCTGCACCACTACCCACAGTGCAGACCACTGCGGCGTGCAGATGTGGGCGCGTGCACGCGCTGAGAGCAGCCTGGCCGTGTCTTCTGGCCTTTTGGGTTAATTGATTTAGGAAGTAGTTAGACTTTTCCTCCATTAGCGAGGCAACCGTTCCTCCCCAGGGCTTACCCAGGGACACTTTCCAGTAACTGTTCAGATAACAATAAATGATGCATGAGCTAAAGGTACTACGTCAATAAGGAGAGGCTGTATAATAAACAGGAATTACATGAAGGGAAGGGAAAATAAAATCCCTAATTCACTTCATAGAATTGAAACCCTCTGTATAAGAGGTAGAAATCTGGACCCTTTTGAAGAACTGTTCATTTTTAAGAAGCATCGGTAATCCATCCCATCTATCATTGCTTAAAAACCCTATATAAAGGTAGCTCAGCCGAGGCAAGCCTTCGCTATTGGCAATGTACAGGAATGTGAGCAGGATCACTTTGAACAGACTCAGAGTGCCGTAGCATCCCTTAACACCCATTCTGTGCCAGAAGCCACTGGAGCCCTCTCAGATAGCTGCAAGAGCTGGTTGTGCCCCCATGTAGGGAGAAGATATTGCTGCAGGATGACCAGCATATCCCAAGCCAGGCTCTCTGATCACCAGGACTACTCTTGGCTCCCTGTGTGTGCCCTGAAGAAGTGAGTTTGCTATGTGTGCTCAGGATTTTCAGGCCTATAGCAGCTACATCAGAACTCTGGGTTGCAGCTGAAACCAGCCCCAAATCAACACACTCCTACAGAACATGCCCCCAGGAGATACCACAGCCATGGCGTGGAAATCTCAGCAGAAATGTCTTTAGTCACAGCCCATGTGCTTCTCTGGCTCCCCTATGCTACACAACACAGGGAGCAAGGACCACAGCAGCACCCAGAAGTCCAGAGATGGGGGTTGACAGTTATGCTACACTAGAAACAGAAGGGTTAAACTATCAAAAAGCACCTTTTGTTCCCTCCTTCAGCCTCATGCAGAACCCTCTTTTTATAGGGGGACACAAAAGAAGGCAAGAGGGGAAAAGCATATACATTTACTAGTCCCTCTGGAGCTGTAACCCTAAGGTCCATCAGTTAAAAATCTCATTTCAGGTTATTTTAATTGCAGGTAGAGTTGTTTAATGGAGAGTGTCAAATGGCTGCTGGGCACTAAGGTCACGTTTGCCTGAGGTAGGTGCTCTGCTTTGGCTTACTTTCCTTGTTGCAACGCACAAGTTGCTTGATGTGAAGGTGTCAACTTCAGCGATCTTGGTGTAATCCAAGGGTGGAGTCACAGCACGGGAAAAGGGGGTCCCTGTCCCTCAGAAAGCCTGCAGGGCCGGAGACTGAAGAGTCTCTTCTGCCTCCAAGAGATGTTTCTTTCTCATGCAAGCTCGGCTAGCCTGCAAAGCAGACAGAAACCCCCTGTCACTTATTTTTTGCTCCACTCCCTTGCAGCTGCTAAGATGACAGCCCTGCTCCTGCAGACCTGAGGACACCTGCCAGAGCAACATCAAGAAGGAATTAATTATGGTGACAACAATTGTCCCCACCATATGGTGGTCAGAATTGCTCAGAAAGGGAAAACGCCTCTGTTTTCTCACCGTTCTTTCACCCCAGGAGAAGCTTCATTTCCAGATAGTCCACAACAGGGTGACAGTTAAGTGTAGAGCCTGTCCTTGTGCACAGCTCTTCCTCTTCACCCCTTAGCAGGAGGCTGCTGCTTTCTGGCCCGCTGGGTGCTAATATTTTTCAACACCCCGCTCAGGAGAGCCAGATCACAGGTAGGCTCCTGGCTCATTCCCTCCTGCAGTTCCTGCCCAGAAGGAGTCTGCCTTGCAGTTGTTGCACTCATTGCCTTCCTCTTCCTCTCTCCTCCACTGCTGTGTCAACACTCTTGCCTGCTGTGCTCTCCCAGAAGGAAGCGTGGGGGAGTCTGGAGGGCCTGAACCTCACCTGCCCCTCAACAAGGCTGCAAGAAGTCTTCGCAGTGGCCAGGGATGCTCTCTCAGGTCCATGGTGATGGGCTAGCCCCTGATAACATGGCTGGTCTTTGCCCGAGCAATCCTTCTCAGGGAGTGGGGGAGAAGTTTCTGGCTGCTTTAGTTGTGTGGTTCCATTGCCTCCTGAAAATCATCCTAAAATTTGGAAGAACAGGAAGATTATTCTCCTACTATGTCACCTTATGCCACACATTAAAGGCCCATACTGGTTTTGGTAACCTGCTTTTCTGTGCTCTAGCTACCCCCTTTTAAGGTACGCCTCCCTGGTTTCTCATAACCTGCATCTCAGGGGCTTTTTGAGCAAGAAGGCATGTTTTTTTCTTGTGCTTAATAGTACTAGGAGGTTTTGGTTTTTTTTTTTTCCCCATGAGTTTGTCCAAATGCTTTTTGAACCATGTAAACATAAAGCCATAGCATACTGTGTCAGGGAGTTCCCCAGATTAACGGCACCTTGTATTAGGAATTGCTCCCTGTTGTTTTAAACATCCAGCATGCTAGCTTCAGCCCTTTATTCTTGTAGGACAACAGCTGGGGAATGGATGTTCCCTGCTTGCCCTCGCTCTGCTGCTTCTGATTTTATAGACCTCTATCAAAAACTATTCAGCAAATCCTCAGCTGAAGAATTCAGCCCTTCTCAGGCAGGCTGCGTTGATTTATGCCAGCTGGGGTGCTGGCCCTCTCTCCTTACTGAAAATGCAGGATGACCTCTACAGACTCAGTAAGCTTTGTGAAAACACTCCATGTAGGGAAGGTCAGTGTGTGTCTCAGGCATTTTCTGTTCCTGCAACACATACACAGCTACAGTTTTCAGCTCAAAAATTTCTTTTCAAGACAAAAATGGCAAGTCAAAGCAGGCATGAATCCGCTGACCAACAGCTTGTTACAGAGAAATTTGTTCCACGGCATTCAAGGGATGTTTCGAATGAGATGATCAGAGTAGCTCAGGCTTAATGCAGCTTTACATCATTAACAGTTAATGTTGAGCCAGGACAGTGGAGTAAGCCGTTCTTATTGCTGGTCAGATAGTCTGCAGTGACCAAGGAGAAAATAATCACTAAAGGCAAGAAGAGATTAAAGTGAGGTGACAATGTCTGAGCGCTCATTTTTCTAAAAATTGTAGATTTACTTGGCAGTGCTCACAGCCCGTTTGTTTGCTAATACTCACAAGAGGAAGGATAATCCTTTCCCTTCACCAACCTGTTTATAGCAAGCCATATCCCTTCCTTAACCTCAGCTCGAGTGACTGTGGGCAGACAAAGCATCAGGCGCACACTGGGGAGGGACTGGCCACCTGCTTCACAGGTGGCACCAGGAATCCAGGACACAGAGGTTCGTCTCCCACCGAGGGCACGACTGCCCGGTCTTCTGCAACCCAAAGGAAAGAGAGAAGGAGCCACAGCAAAAAAGTAAGAAAAGCAAGGAGGAGGCAGTGCTGCATCGCCCTCCCAGTGACCCAAGCTTGTTGGCCATGCTGCCACGAGTCCCTCACGAGGCCACCCCAGGGGACACTTGTGAGAAACGCTGTCCCCGTGAGCCTCCCCTGAAGCACTGCTCTGCACACAAACCTACGTATGGATGATGTCATTTGGCTCCAAGGCACCATGGGAGGAATTCAAGATGCTGCCTTAGTGATGCTGCAGCTTGCCTTTGTTTTCCAGGGCGAAACCATGAGGCCAAATTCTGCCCTTGTCATGCCCCAGCACCGCAGCAGAAAAAAACCAAGCCCCTGACCCTACCAGCTTGAGCAAGATAAACCAAGGGCCGCTTCCCCTGCTGCTGGCTGCTCTGCCGTATGGATATCTGTGTGCCTGGGGAATGGGTTACCCTGGGTACCAGGCGGGGGTTAATTTGCAGTGCCAGCAACAGGCAGAGGGTCCCTAATCTGTAGGTGAAACCTGAATTTTTTTTTTATTAAAGCATTCTCTGAGCATGGCAGGAGTTTGTGCTAACGATAACAGCCACACACTTGAACAGCCGGCACCCCCTCTTCTTGCAACAGTCTTGATTTAGAAAATAAAAAGGAAACCTGAAATCCTTGAAGCCTGCTGATGGTGAGCACCTGTGCTCCTCACCCACCTCCACAAACCACCATGGCGACTGGCTGTACTGTCCCTAACCGCGTGGGGTCAAGCAGCGCTTTTTTTATGCCAGAAGAAAGATTTGGAAGGGGAAACAGCCCTTCTGCTGCATTTGCAAAGCACAGCTTTAGCCAGCAAACTGCACAAACCTGTGTCTGAGAAATAGCAATGGCACCCTGCAGCATGGCTAGCAGCAAGAAATATAGCCAGAGCATCCAGAGTGCAGCTGGGGTTTTATCCCTCCAAGCTGGTGAACCCAGGGGTGTACTGAAACCAATCAAGCTGCTTACACCAGAGAGCAGAAACAAAAAATCTACTTGCAAGCATGGCCAGGAGGGAGATGAGACATGGGCTGCCTCCACCTGCCTCTCTTCGCCACGAGGGATCCGTGTTCCCGAGTCCCCTGGGTATGGCTGAGATCCTTGCTTGCAAACTACAGGCTGCTCACAACAACATTTCCTGATGCCTCCCAAGTTCAGGGCATACATTTATTTTTTGCAAGCTACCAAGCAGCCTGCTGCCCTGTCTCAGGAACTAAAAAACCTCAGATCTTTAGCATACTTCAGAGCATCCCTACAAAGACAGAGCTGCTTTTGGAAACGTGGGCTGTGATGCCAAAAAAGACTGAGGGTCCTGACAGGGGTGCAAGGAGACATGTGCTGGATTTAGGGTGGATTGGCACTGTTCGACTGGCACTAGAAATAGAAACTCTTGTGTACTCCCTGCAGTCAAAACATCTGCTTCACACCTCTTGGCCCCCGGACCTTGAGCCCAAATTGAAGTGCAGCTCTCAGAGGCAACATAGACCTCAGTACCTCTAGAAGTAGTCAACAGAACCAGGATTTCTGCACGTTCAGGGCATACACGGCAATAATTTTTATTTCAAAAGCACAAACCTTTCAAAATATCTTATAAGTGAGACATCCAGCAGCCCGACATTTGTATGTGTCCATGCTTTGGTGACAGGAGTTCCCTCTCCAGCTTTACCCATTAGGCGATACCAAGACGTAACAGAACATTGGGCTACAAAGTTCATGCAAAAGGGATCTCCGCTATGTGAAAAGAGTTATACCGAGGCCCCTTTACCCCTTCACCAACGTAAGTGGTGAAACCAAAGCACTGCTGTTACCTGTTTTCAGCTTTTATCCCTTAATAAGAACCAGAACAGACACTAATTCTGGTATTAGAGTGCCTTTTTTTGGTTTAGCTTATGCAGCTTGTGAAGGGATTTTTGCCAAACTGAAGAAACCCAAACCCTCAGTCACTGGCACCCTGGGGTGTAAGAGCTCAGGGCGGGAGGTGGGTTGCAGCAAGGTAAATCTCCACCTGAGTATCTGGTAAAACTACTGCATATACACAAGGCCTTAGTTTCAGCGCGAGCTTATCCCTCTCCAGCTGCCTGGTCTCCCATGCCACACTTAGCCTCTAGCTGGGCACTTATAAAACTGTCCCCAGACTTACCTGTTCTAGCCCATCGGCCCCTCTCTGTTCCCCTATGCCTCCGATCTGGTCCTTGTTGCTGTGGCAGACTTCTGGATGCCGCTCAGAAGAGCCTCAGCCCTTCTAAAACTTCAACCACCCACACCTGTTTTCCTCACATGAGTCTATTCTTCCTTTCCTTCTCTTTCCAGGGACCTGAACCCACCAGGGACACAGGTGGAGTGAGAGACGCCATTCACACTGAAGTTCTGGGAAACCCATGGTGCCCTTGAAGGGCTGGAGAACCAGGTAGTCCCAAGCTCCAGCCCCAACTCACCTCCGCCTTTCTGTACCTTTGGGTTGAAGGCTTGGACCCCCCACCAGATGCCAATGCAGTGTTTGAAAGCCACTTGGCCTTACTGCTGTTATTGTTCCACGTTGCCTGCCTTGGTGGCGCATCAGACCTCATGCTGAACGGATGCTTCAGTGCCTGCCGGAGCCCGCCTTCCCGCCCCGCAGCCCCCTGCCAGCGCGGGCTTTCTGGGTCCCAGCCGTCACTCGCCCTGCGTCCTCCCTGCCGAGACGCAGGCGTACCAGGGCAGCAGCAAAGGCAGGCAGAAAGACAGAGAAAGGCATTTGGGGAGCTGGAGCGGCACCAAGGGAGCGGGGAATAGCGAGCGAGGAGAGCTCTTCAAAGAGGAACATCAAAGCATCAGAGATGGGGAGAGAGCTGGGAATGACAGTTCTGGTTTAAAGAGCCATCTATCTCCCAGCTCTTACTATGTAAATTACTCCTGCTCACTGGCTGCCGCTGACTGCGGAGGTAATTGGTAATATGTTTTTGGAAGCCCCTCCTCTGTGCCAAGACACCAGGCCTTCGAACCCCGCGTCG
The DNA here is from genome assembly GCF_000687185.1 of Egretta garzetta. Classification (NCBI taxonomy): domain Eukaryota; kingdom Metazoa; phylum Chordata; class Aves; order Pelecaniformes; family Ardeidae; genus Egretta; species Egretta garzetta. Next base: position 2,007,844 of record NW_009259100.1, read on the forward strand.
GTGGCGGGGATGCCCCCCGCTGCGTGGAGCCATGCTGTCCACAGCCTGCCAGGGCAGCGAGCTCCTCCTCGGGACAGGGCAGCTGCGCTGGTAAGGGTGAGGGGCCGGCAACCTGCTCTTTGCTTGGCCCATTCTCTATCTGCCCTCCACTGGCTTCCAAGTCTCTCCACAGGCTTCTCACTGTGCTGTCACCCTCAGTCCTCCCATTCCACCTGCCCACGTTATCCCATCCTCTCCTTCCCATCCTCCTCCATCCCACTCCTCCTTCCACTTCCCTGCTCCTCGTCCTCTTCTCCTGGTGGGTCCCTCACACTCTGGCCCCTTCCCACCTGCCTGGCCAAGTGCAAGCCTGCCGGGAAGGTGCCTTCTGCCACAGCCGGAGCAGCAGAGTGGGGGGAAACTGATGCGGCCAAGGCTGGACTCAGCAATGTTAAAACGGAGAGGCTGAGGAAATCCTCTATGCTTTCTCTTGCCAGGTTGACAGCACTCGCATCCCCTAGTTGAAATGGAGGCAGAACATAGCACCCAGTGCAAGACTGAGGAGGTGGGAATTGCCTTTTGGAGTCTCTCAGTCAGCCTGTTCCCCAAAGCCAGGGCTTCCTTCACTCGGAGGAGAGTTGAGCATTTTGCCAATGTCGCTGCTTTGAAGTGAGCAGAGTCAAAGCTGTTCACCAGAAACTGCCCCTTTCCCTCTAGAGAAGACCTGACTCCAAGGCCAACCGCACATTGCCCTCAGCCCGTCCCTCCTTTCTCTCCACCCACACATTTCCCCTCTCTCAGCTCCAGTGCCTTTACTGAAAACTGGATATCTTCTCCCTTCCCCACAAGGGCACGTCCCTATGGTCCCTTTGCGCCCTTCTGCATCTCAAGTGCCCTCAGGCTCAGCATGAACTCTTCTCCCCATCCCTACTCCTCCACTTGCCCTTCACTGATGATGTCCCATCCTGGGGAGGGCTAAGCACAACTCCAAGCTAGAGGAGAAAAGCAAATGAATATCTGCGGAGGGTGGGAGGCAGGGGGTTACTGCAGGAGGAGGTGGGAGGACACAAGGCTACTTGTCGCTGGGAGTCTTCCCCACCCTCAATAAAAAAAAAAATCAGGGATAATGGCTCACCCCAGTCCGACGGAAAGTAGCAAGCTTGGATGCAACTCCCTCCCAAGGGTTAAGACGCAACACATTTTCTTCCCTAACTTCATCTAGCTCCGTGGAGGGAACGAGGTCCTGAAATTCACCTGATGGGCTGAAAACGAGCGTGAGAAATTGCAGCCCAAAGGGTCAATTTTCCAGAAATATCTAAGTACCCAGGAACAGGGGCTCGAAACGAAAGTGTCTCTCGAGCCATCTCTTTCCTTCACCGCTGCGGCGTGATAATAAGGTACTTTTTATGTAAGTGACCTATTTTCCAGGGAAGCCAGTTCTCCGAGTGGGGAATTGAAAAACGACTAGTGCAGCAGTTTCGTACTTTAATATGTTTTCGTTCTCCGCGAGCAACAAGCAGCGACTGCACCCAGAGGACGGAGGAACTGTCTGCTCTCATCAGGGATGCTCCCCGGTACCCAGCCCAGACAGGAGGCGAGCCCACAACACGCGCTGTGCAAGCCCTTGCCAGGCAGAGCTTTCCCCTCATACCTGCTGACAGAAAAGCCTTCCCAGCCCATCCCGGCTATTTTTCCTGTCAAAGCCACTGATGTCATTTCCCCTCTCTCAGCTCCAGTGCCTTTACTGAAAACTGGATATCTTCTCCCTTCCCCACAAGGGCACGTCCCTATGGTCCCTTTGCGCCCTTCTGCATCTCAAGTGCCCTCAGGCTCAGCATGAACTCTTCTCCCCATCCCTACTCCTCCACTTGCCCTTCACTGATGATGTCCCACCCTGGGGAGGGCTAAGCACAACTCCAAGCTAGAGGAGAAAAGCAAATGAATATCTGCGGAGGGTGGGAGGCAGGGGGTTACTGCAGGAGGAGGTGGGAGGACACAAGGCTACTTGTCGCTGGGAGTCTTCCCCACCCTCAATAAAAAAAAAAATCAGGGATAATGGCTCACCCCAGTCCGACGGAAAGTAGCAAGCTTGGATGCAACTCCCTCCCAAGGGTTAAGACGCAACACATTTTCTTCCCTAACTTCATCTAGCTCCGTGGAGGGAACGAGGTCCTGAAATTCACCTGATGGGCTGAAAACGAGCGTGAGAAATTGCAGCCCAAAGGGTCAATTTTCCAGAAATATCTAAGTACCCAGGAACAGGGGCTCGAAACGAAAGTGTCTCTCGAGCCATCTCTTTCCTTCACCGCTGCGGCGTGATAATAAGGTACTTTTTATGTAAGTGACCTATTTTCCAGGGAAGCCAGTTCTCCGAGTGGGGAATTGAAAAACGACTAGTGCAGCAGTTTCGTACTTTAATATGTTTTCGTTCTCCGCGAGCAACAAGCAGCGACTGCACCCAGAGGACGGAGGAACTGTCTGCTCTCATCAGGGATGCTCCCCGGTACCCAGCCCAGACAGGAGGCGAGCCCACAACACGCGCTGTGCAAGCCCTTGCCAGGCAGAGCTTTCCCCTCATACCTGCTGACAGAAAAGCCTTCCCAGCCCATCCCGGCTATTTTTCCTGTCAAAGCCACTGATGTGAGGCTGGGGGAGGAAACCACGGAGCCAGAAAGTTGCACAGAGGGGGAATGATGGGCTGGCTGTGGGATGAGTTGGGAAGGAGGGGCCGTGGCTGGTGGCAAGCCCTGGCCGCCCACCACCAGCAGGGCAACATGGCAGGGAGGGTGGCCAGGCATGCTGAATACAAAACAAGGGGGAAAAAGGGGGCTGTAAAGGGAGGGAGATATGGACACCCCTGTAGGAGGCTGAGCACCAAAAAGATGCTGCCCACTGGGAGACAGACTGGTGTGCTTCGAATTTGGTATAAGCCCAGAGCATGGATTTAGGGCACGAAAGGGGTTGCTTTCCCAGCTCGAGGGGAGCAATTCCTCAGGAATCAAATCCAACTCGCTGCCCTCATCTCCCAGCAGTCTTGCGTGATGTGAGGGCCACCAAACACCAGGAATCAGCCCTCTCACATCCCATCTCCTAACTAAAAACTGCAATAGCCAGAACACTGCCCACCAACCGCCTCAGTGGCACAACCAGGTGATGCTCACAAGGAAGATGAAGCCAAACTTCCTAGGCATGAGAAGCCCTATTAAGGCTTGGGCCCGCCTCATAACTAGCAGCAAGAAAGGAAACATAAAGGGGGAAGATTGGCACAAAGCCTCTGCGCCAAACACCTGCAGTTCACTCCCACAGCAACCCTGTTCCCACGCTTCCCCACGCGGTGCCTCTGGCCCTGATGCTTTGACAAGCGCAGCGGATCTTCTCCGCTTATGAGGAGTCTTGTACAAGGGAACAAGTAGCAGCGGTCCCCCAGTGTCACCCACCACCCCAGCAATGCTCCCTGAGGCTGTCGAAGAGGTGTGAAGTCCCCCCAAAATGAAGCTTGACCTTTGCCAGGCACCTTGTGCAACCCCTGCAGGTCTGTGCCCGCTTCTGGCAGGTCGGCACGGCCGCAGTAGGAGGCATGACACCCTGCTCCTCTCCCCACCACATCAGCCAGGCAGGAAAGTGCAATTAGATTTTGTCCAGCAGTGAAATAGTGCCAGCATTGTAATTCAGTGTACCCCAAGGAGAAGGGGAAGAAGTATGCGTCTCTCTCCCAGAGGAGCTCCCTTCATATTCAGGCACGCGGCACTGCAGCAGTTACACCCCACTCACATGCTAAGGGTTCTCCCTTTGCTAAAAACTCACATTTTTAAAAATTAAAAGCCGTGATTCTGGCACAAGAGATGCATTCACCAGGGATGAGTTTCAGCTCACCAAGCTGCTGTGAATCAGTAGACCCCTTTGCCCCAAGGCATCAAGAGAGATTAAAAACCATTAGTACACTAGAAAGACAACAGTGGTTTAATCAAAACATCTTGGGAGCAGCTTATGAATACTGTTAGCAGGCAATATTTTCTAGTTTATTTGTCTCTCATTAAGAAGAGCCTAACTTAAGCAGCTTCCTTCTGAGTTTTTGATTTCTCAGACTTGAATTTGGCTTAATTGCTAGCGCACAGGCCTGGCTGACCACTCGCCACCTTCTGTTCCTCCTTCATCCATCGCTGCA
>NW_009259100.1:2012015-2016231 GCF_000687185.1 Egretta garzetta
TTCCTGATTTTTAGCCAGGATGCTGATTGCGGCCTCTCTTGTTTACTGGTTTCCTTCCCCTGGTATTTGCAATTCTAAATAAATTGAATATTTATTACCAGCTCATCATTTTATACCGAGGACTGAGCTCCCCTCAACACGCACGACCAGACTGACTCCACGGGGTGAGGGCTGCCTTCCTCCGCTCTGCTGTGGCCCCACAGGCAGTCCCAGGGGATTGCCAGGGCCAGAGGTGCTACCTCCGGAATCACAGGGAGGAAAAGGCATTTCTCAAAAAGAGATAGCCCAGACTGCCCTCACTGCATGCACCCCAGCAGGCTCTGCAGGGCTGGCCCCTCCCACCTCGTCCTGGCCAGCTGCCACCCCAGAGGTCTTGCGTGCCACCACTGGCATTAAGGTGCCATCAAGCACCTGCAGCCCACAGAGGGCACAGCACCACTGCCGGGCTCGGTAGAGCCAGCTGCTGCCGCAGGGTGTCCAGAAATCCAGGGGCTTGCTGCCATCACACAGGGGAGAGGGTCAGGAAAAGGCTGCGGACTGAAGGAGGCTGTCGCTGGAGAGAAAGACCCTTCGTTTCCAGCGCTATGGTAAGGGGTCCCTTTGCTCGCTGGCCAAACACTTGCTTCTGGCCTCTCCCCCTGGCTGAGCTGATACCAGCGGAGGACACCACGCACAGGTTGGGAAAAGCCATGCTGGAACTATCAGAGAAACGAGGGCAGGTAGGAAGAGTAAGGCTGATATGATCAGGGATGGCTTTGGAGGGGAACAAGGCTGGGAAATCCTAACCACTGGGTTGTTGCTTCCCTTTTCTGCAGCCCTGCTGCTGTGCTGTGGCTTTCCAGTATGGGCCACGTATGGGGGAAACTGGGCAGGCCAAAATGAAGCTGCTACAGAGCGGCATCCAGCAAGGTGGTACCCACTCTTGCACTGCGCCCCAGCTGATGGGTACCTGCTCTGCACCCTTCTCCCCCTTCGCTTCCCTGCATCTGACAACTGCAGAGAGGCATCCTGTCATACAACTGGCACCGGGGGTGTCTAAACCTGTGTTGTGGGAGGTTATCCGTACACCATGCAGGTGACCTTTCTCCAGTCCCCCCTGTGTCCACAAGAAAGTACACAAGCTAAAACTTCAAAATGAAAACAATTTCTTTTCCTATAGGAGTAACAGCTAAAGAAACCTCCCCTTCCTGACCAAACAACCCAAAAAACCAAACTTCCTCCTAACTCTCCAAAGGAAAGTAAGAAACATTCAGAGTACAGTTGCTGAAAACGGAACAGCATGCCCCTCTCTCATCCTTTTTCTGACAAAATTACCACGATTTTCACACCACTAGGCTAATATACACCACCTAGCATTTGTCCAATCTTTTTTTTTAAATAACCCAGTCGTGGAGAAGCTTCCATCAGTTCCCCAAGATACTGTTTTACAGCCCTGATTTCTCCGCTAAGAAATTCTCCTGTTCTTCAGCCCACACGCACCGCGTTTTATTTCATGGCCCTGGTCAGCCCACCTGCCAGACATGGGACACGCCGTCAGAGGGCTGCTCGGTTATAGCACCTTGACATGCCACCGTACGACTTCCGTGAAATATAGGGCTGAAATTTAATCTGCGTGCCTGTAGCCCAAAGCTATTAAGACCAGGTTGTAGATTTATAACAACACACTTTTTCTCCTTGTCACTGGCCCAAGGACTCAGTGGCTGCATCTGCACTGCTGTGACCCCCGGGGACCCGGGGCTGTTGCATTGCTCGCAGCGCCTGCCTGTTCACTCGGCTGGGACACGGGAGGAGCAGCGAGAGTGGAGGAACCCTTGTAGGCACCACCCGTGCCCCCAGCAGGCCTGTCCCACCTCCCCACCCAGAGGTATCGGAGCAACGCAACAGCCTAAACTGCTTGCAAACCTCTAAGTGGCTTTAGAGGCCGGGATTAGCCGCCCCTGCCTCACAGCACAGGACATTTTGTCTGTAAGAATTAGGGGCAGCGCGGGGAGTTTCCAAACACATGCAAGAGCCCAGATCCTTGGAGGCACCATCTAATCGGCGCACTCGGCTGCGGCTCTGGCCCTGGCGGGGCGACTCCACCCTGCAGACCTCTTCTCCCAATGACCAAAGCCTTCTGCACATTTTGCAGATCCACCACATATAAACAAGTAGGTCACTCCTGTAATCTCTTCAGCTGGGTATTAAAAAGCTTGTCCAAATTTAAGCGTGGGGTGTGTCAGCCTTATGACTCCCAAGGGCTTCTGTTGTGCCTGACGGAGGCAACACCAAGGCTGCTGAAGTTAATGAGAGCATTTCTAATGTCTGACAAGTGCCCTGCATCACACTTTCCATGACTCTGTAGCCAAAACGCACCTGCAACGGAGCCCAGCTGCCCCAGTCCCAAACTGGGGACTAGGGAGCTGGGAACTGGACAAACAAGCTGCTTTCTTTTCTGCAAGCAGAGCGCTCCGAGTCCAAAACGAGGGACTTCCAGACTGCTGCCAGGAAGACAGAGAATATTCTGAAAGAAATACTGCCTGGCATTCAACTGCAAAGACCCTGATTTTATCAGAGAATATAGATGTGCGTGAACACACGGTGAGCAATGGTGCATGTGAGTGAGACGGCACTGTGTTAGCAGCCCAGCCTCTGGAAACCGGAGCCCGTAAGGGAGCTGACTCCAACTCAATATCACACAGCAAATTGAGGGTGCTTGTTGCACACAATGCAGTAATTGTATCTGGGTCTAAATGAAGTCGGCGATCACTCCAGGATATAGTTATTATTACATTTAATGGGAAGCTAACACCAGTTACTGCTCCAAAATGTACTCTTTCCTTGTCTCCTGATTGGATACCATCACTCTCTTGCTCCTAACAGTGATTGCTTTCCGCAGCCTCCATTCATTTTCCCTGCAACAAATACAGCTGCCTCGGTTTTTGACTCCTTCCTCATTGAGTTGATCCAGCTCACATTTCTCTCTCCTTCCATCCCACAGGCAGCCATAGCCTCCAAAATGTGATGCCCAGGTCAAAAAAATCAAGGCAGTAAATTTTCAACCAGGCAAAGGTACATCCAGATGCTGTCACTGAGACACAGGGGACATCACAGCACTGTGGGCATATGGTACTGGTCAAAACCCATTCACAAGCCAGTAAGTGCTTATATCCAAAGAATGAGTGCAGAAGAGGTTTTCCAACATAAATTCTTTGCTCTGGCATTTAAAATGATACTGCCATAAGATTGCCTGTTGTGGTCTACTGACAGAGTCCAGAGATTTGCCTGCTCCACCATTCTTCCCCAGCATCTAGGTCTGTATTAACATCACCCTTTACCAAAGAGCAGAGCAGAGCCCCAGAGCTCAGCAGCTTTCCAGGGGATGCAGAATGAGTTGGTGTTGCAAACCCTGGCCCTTACTTCCCCCAAATGCAAAGCCTCACTTGCTACTTTGGTACACTCACTTTCAGATACAGCATCTCTCTTAAGGAAAAGGCAGCTGAAGATTTCAGAAGTCCACACGACATGCTTTTCATGCTCTGGCTGAGATTCTCCTCTGAGGTAGGCGCTGACCCTGGCTTCACCCTTAAACAATACATACATTTCCAGAAATGTTTCTGTTCATGTCAGTGGTGCAGATAGCTGCTCACAGAGCAGTTGGCTGGTTTTGCTCTGTTAGGGAACACCAACAGCGTGGCTGACACAAGCCTAGGAGGTGGATGGGTGCTTTGGCTGGTGATGGCCTCTTCTCGAAGGTGCAAGGTGGATGTGGTGCGAGGCTCACCTCCACAGAAAGGGAGCTGGCCGGGGCGTTCCCTCCCACGGCTGATGGCCGGCGGGCGGTTGAGGACACGGGCATCCCCCATCTCTGAGGCTGGAGGAGAAAAAGGCAAGGAAAACCCTGCCTATCATCATCGACCTACGTACTGGGTCTGCTGGCCCTGGACCCCGCTCCTGTGCCCTCCCTGCAAGGGTTGGAAAGCCGGCGGGGAGCACGGGGAGGATAACCTCCCTTCCCACCCCACGCAGGCGTGCGGGCAGCACCCACGGGCGGTCAGGGTGCGTGGAAGAAACGGAGCACGCGTTTCTCCACCGTTCCAAGCAGAGGCGGGCGAGGTGCCCAGGTGGGTCCCCTCGTAGCCCGCCGCGGGTGGGATGCTGCAGCTGCCCGGGCTGTGCAGCTCCCCCAAGCTGCGAAGCACCGCTGAGCCCTTCACAAAAGCCCCAACTCTTTCTC
>NW_009259100.1:2016533-2023470 GCF_000687185.1 Egretta garzetta
GACAGGACATTCAGACTTAGACACCCACCAGTAGCAGGCAAAGGAGCTGCGTGGGGAGCGCTCGATAGCAAAGGATTAGACCCCCGCAGCTGGCTAGAGAGCCTCTGAAGGAAATGTTGAGGAAGGGGGAGGACTTTTGTTCTTCTGAAATCAGGGAAGGGTTTCATGAGCTGCTGTAAAGCAAAGCTAGAGCACCACGGTACTGGCTGACATCTTGCTGGAACGGCTGTCATGCTACAACCAAAACCCCCAGGCTGTCCAAGCAAAGCCCTGCTGCCACTCAGGCTGGAATGTGCCAGCTACCGGATAAAGAGCTGCATGGCAGCTTGCTGGTGGCTGGGTTTCACCAGAGATTTCTCCTGTGCAGTCCTCTGCAGGAGCTGCCCCAGCCTTGCAAGGGATGCAAGATATCAAAGTAGCTTGGGTCATTGGCTCCCTCTGCCTGCTGGCAAGAAACCAGGTACACAACCCCATAGTGCCAGCCAACCAAGTTCATCCAACAACATTTAGGGGACCCAATAATTTACACCAGGGTGATCTGTCTGACTGCATGGGATAGAGACACCATCAGCCGATTTGCCCACAGAAGCAGAAAGGAGCCATGCAGCAACGGCTGGAAAAGCCCAAGTGCAGCACAAGGCCAAGAGACAAAAAGAATGGAGAAAAGTCTGCACGTTGACAGATGACAATTTTGGTAGCAGGGAAAGCAATCACTGCATGTGCTACATGTACCTCATGGCATCACTGCAAGGCTTAAGTAATTACTAAGGGCCCTGGGAAGTTGAGGTGCTACAAGAGAGCAAGGCCATGGCACCGATCCTGCAGCCACCAGCACCTGCAAGGCAAGCTGCCCCGAGGGCGGGGGGGAGAAAGAGATGGGTCTTGTTTAGACCAGAGCAATGCCACGGGCTTGACTGACACAGGAGGAAGAATTGCACCTCTGCTTCAGGAATCTTCTCTGTCTGTCTGGTTTGGGTACAAATAACAGTAGAGAGATCATTTTGACAGCGGTGACGGGATTGCTCAGAAAATGGACCTGTGAAAATTGATTTCTGAGCTCACTGTTAGGGGTGGAAAAAACCAATAATTTCAGGCTGTCCAGAAATGCAGATTTTCCAGTTTTCTTGCTGACACCTACCATGGAAAAAATAAACACCGTGGGTTGGCTAAATCCTTGCTTTTGATACAAAAATTCAGTGCCATTTACTTCATTTTCAGCGCTTGTGTTTTGCTTTATGGTTTTTTTAAAAAAAATCATATTTCACAATGGAACATTATTTCAAAATGAAAAAGTGAAATGTTTTGTTTAGAAACTGTGGGAATAAAACATTTAGATTGAAAAAAAGCCATCCTCCATTATTTAAGCCCAAACTATTTGTTGAACTTGACATACATTTGCAAATGGATTCAGTTGCCCTGAAAATGGAGGGGTTTTTTCCTTGCTGATAGCTACTTCAGGGGGTGGAGGGAAAATAGCCCATTTCTGCCTTGGAGTTCATTTTTCTTGAAACTCTTTAACTCAGCTGGAGTCAGAAATGTTCATCTTCCCTGTGGGAATGACCAGGCTGCAAAATCAGCCTGGAGGTGAGGGGTGCCAAAGGTGCATCACCCCGATGCAGCTCCCTGCAATACGCTCTGGCGAGGGGAGGGCTGCAGCCCCCGCTTCTGCTCCGGTGCCCTGACACCTCCCCCAGGAGGTGACAAGATTTGGGATCACACAGGGAGACCTGTTGGGAAAGCTTCTGGGAGCCAGAGCTCCCTGGAAATGCTGTTTTGCGACACATGACACAAAAGCATATTGTTTCCAAACCAAACGTCTCATCAGAGCTCCCTCAGCACAGGGCCTCCGTACCACGCCGCTGCACTCGGCTGCGTGGCTTTCGTGAGGAGAAGCAGCAGCGAGGTGCGAAACCTGGCTGCGGGATACGGCAATGAGCTCCTCCTGCCCCAATACCCCTTCCAACCAGGAGGGTGGTGGGGCAGCATCTCTCTTTATAGAAGTGGTCTTCAGCGCTTATCCAACATTTCTGCTGTTTATCCTACTTTTGCACTTCTTATTAAAGCAATTAATTCTCCAAACACAAAACTGCAGTGAGTGAAAATTATTACCAACCACAGGCTGTTTGGTGGAGTGTGGTAAATGAGTTGCAGAGCACTGTAGCTTAATCCTGGTCCCCGTGGATAAGGATTGTTGCAAGAAAGCCTTCCCCCACTGCTGGAGGGTTTTTTTTTTTTTGGTGGGGCTCAGCAGAGGACAAGGGCAAAGAGAAGCACAGAGAGCATCCTCCCCAGGGAGCAGCACTATGGGAGCCTCCAAACCTCAGCCCTGACAACACAGGGTGAGCATCCTCTTGTTTTGTGAAGTGCTGTGTACATTAGGGTTTAATAACAAGCTCGAGATTTGGGCCTCCAAGGCCTGAGGGCTGCTCTTCTACAGTAGCATAAGAGCCATGCAAAAATAAGACTGGAGGCCATTCCTCCCTCCAGGAGCCATCCCTTCTTCTCCACACCTTTCTCGCCCCAGGCTGTCAGCTCTCCTAGACCTCACCCTGGCCACAGCAGGGAAGAACTAAAGCCTCTTCTTTTGCTATTTAGATGTGATTACCTTTTACAGCATAAGGAATCTTCTCCCTACAAATCTACCGTTCCCAAAGGCAGGCTATGATGAGCCCTACCCTTAATTCTGGTCTCATTCCAGGAGAAAAAGAGGTGGGCAAGAAAGAGCAACACCAGAAGGATGAGAAGTAGCTGGGGCTGACAAGCAACCCATCTAGCACAAGGAGGAAATTCCCCTGTACTTGACTGCCTTGCTTAGAGTATCCCACGATTTGCAGGGCAATCACTGCAGGGCAGTGAGAAACACTTATAATATGGCAAGCGACAAACGTGAGAAAACTCCTTTTCCCATCCTCACCCTGTCAATACCTGTCGTGTTGTATTCAAAAAAGTACCTGCTCTGGTTTTTTAGGGCAGACCCACCTGATTAACCAAAGCTTTGTCTCCCTGGAGCACCTTCCACCCCGCTCCAGACCCTCTGGAACGGGCAAGGCACCTGTCCAGGCACCCACAGCAAACATTTGGCAACCACTGTGCCTATCAACAAAACAGAGAGGGTGAGCACCAGCAAGCCAAAAGCAGTGCCAGCAGCCCCACTCTCCTTTAGCTTCATCCACCCCTTCCCCAAACCTCCCATTCTCTGTCTCTGCCACAGCGTAACCTCCAGTCAGCAAATAGCCCTTTCCAACCACATGGCCCCATTTCCCAGAGGGATGCTCCCTGCTGTGGTTTGGCAGACAAGGCAGTCCCCGAACTGGGAACTGCCTCAGGGCTGGCCTGTCACTAGTCCGGGACAGGGTTGCCTATTCCCATCTCCAAGTCTCCTCCCCAGCTCTACTATCTCCAGCATCTGGACACAACCAACCTCTGAAGAGAGCTCACAGTTTACCTTGTCACAGCCCACTTCTGCACCAGCTCCGGCTCAGGCCTCGTCCCACAGAGACAGGTGGATGCTGGGTGAGATGGCTGGCCAGCAAGCCCTTGTGCCAGCTTGGGGCAGGGTGGGGGGAAGGTATTTTAATTGTGGGACACACAAGGAACTCTCCCAGATCACCATAGGAGAAGCATGCCTTCTGCTAGGAGAGAGCCACTGCCCTCCCCCTGCACAAGCTCATTAACATGCAGGGAGTTTGCCCCCAATCAGGCTATAAGCCCACCTACCATTTAGGTCAATTAGGAGCTGCTGGGCAGGGAGAGGTCAGCATTTTTTGCAAAGAGGGCTGGGGTGCTGCCCCACCCAGCACCCACAGATGATGGAGGAATTGGTTTGCCCTACCTACCTAACTTTGAGCCATCAGTATTTCACAGGAGCTGGGGTTTTCCCCCTCTCCTGCTTTTACCCCGGGGGCAAACACAAAGTGCTGCCCTTGCCCACAGTGCAGGGCTGTGCAGCACCACAGCCACTGCCTGGCCACGCCACCAGGACATAGCAAAAGGGGACGCATCTCCAGGGATTAACAGGCTCCCTGGCCAGCCAGGAGCAGGTACAGCCCCTAAAGCATATGCAAAAAGCCCCAGAAAGACCCTGCCAGCAGGTGATACTCTCCTCTGGATTTCTGGGGTCTGAACACTGTCATTCAGGGGGAAACAGGGCTGAGCCATGGCTAGCACAGCAGGGGAAAACAGCAATGTGTGACACCCCGCCACGTCTTCCCTGGAAATGGCCCTGCCTCTTGCCCCGAGCATAGAAACAACATGTCTTTATCCATTTTTTCTGGCTATTTCTGGGTGCCACCCATGCAGCAGTGGTGCAAGGGGAAGGCTGCAGGGGAGCAGGCTGCAGCAGGGCCAAGCGGGTGTCCAACCCCTGGCGTCCCTCACCTGGTGCTCACCCCGTGCATCGGCTGGAGGGTTACGAGGGGAGCTAAGCCATAGAGAGCTGCTTTTCATTGGCATTTGAGAGCAAAAAACCCTGCTGCTTCTAGTCACACGCTTTGGGCTCCTCGGGCAAACGTGAGATGGGCAGGTCTCTGTGGATCCGTAGAAGGGAAGCCTGTCAGGCAGCTGTGGCGCAGGATTTGTGAGGCATTAAAAACATGCATCGAAACCTGGCTAATCTGTGGCTGGTTGGATCAGCTTGCCACATGCTGGTATCATCCTCCAGCCACTGCAAGCAAGAGCAGGATGAGGGTGCCAAGCCCGGGAGCCCTGGGAGCCCCCCCATGCCGTGACACTGAGTGACACAAGCCAGCTCCCAGGCACAGTCATTAGTTAAGTTTCCTACTGGCATCCCACACAGCAGCAGGGGGTCCAGCCGAGACCCCTGCTGTGTACCCCCTATGGCTCACAGACACAGTCAGCTCTTTCTTGACTTGCGGGAGCCCCTTTCTCCCCAGAGTGGGGTGCGGGCACACTTCACAGGGCCAACGCAGGGGAGCAGAGCCCCTCCCAGAGCTGTACGTGCAGGGAAACAGGCTTTGCTCTTCTTCCCTGCATCCCTACAGATACCACAGCCTCTAAACTTGCGGACAGAATAGGACAAAACCCGCCTAAAATGGCCCCAAACCACACAGGCGTTCACTCCTGTCTCTTGGGTTTAACTGTGGCAGGCGGAGCTCCAGCTTCGCTTACATGGGTCTAGCCAAAGCCAGACCTCTTGCACGTCCTCCAGGCTTTTCCCTTGCACAGCAACACACAGAGGAACTTCTTAGAAATGCTTTGCGAGTGTTTAGTTCCCCCACCATTGACTCTAGCATGTCGGGGACCCCTTTTCCACCCGGGTTTGGGTGACTTCCCCAGCAGCTTGCTTTCCCATGGCAGGCAGAGCCAGAGCACGGCAGCAGAGGACCTGCCTTCTCCTGGATGCCCCAGAAGTTCTGGGTCCCACCTGCCCCTGGCTGCCAGGGGCTCCCCGCTGCCCGCAGGAGACCTCCTGTCCGTCTGGAAGAGGCAGAGCACCAAGTCCTCTGCGCCGCCAGGGCAGGCACTCGGCACACGCTGCATGCGTGTGTTCTTAAGCAGAAAGGTGGTGGCTTCTGGCTTGGCGTCAGTCCAGGGGCCTCTTCGATTTTGGTGGAATTTGGGAGACTGCCCTGTTGGCAGTGCTAGGGAAGGTTTCTTTCACTGCCAAACGGACGGCCCCTTTCTAAGGCTGCCACCAGAGAGGCCGGTGCTGGGAGAAAAAAAAAACCTCCTTCAGCCAAATAATCCCACTCATCTGTCTGCCACAAGGGGAGGGAAAGCAGCAAAACACTTCGGGATGTCAGCCAGGCGCTGTGGCACAGCAAACAGCTGGCTGGCTCTCCCTCAGTGACAAAACCGCAGCCGCCTGGCGCGGGGAGCAGGAGTATGTGGTGTAAGCCAAGCTCTGAGCACGGCTTGCTGCTTGCTGTCGGGGGGGGGAGGACTGTGCTCTTCCAGGTGCTGCTGTGCCCCAAGAGCGGGAGGCAGATCAGAGCCATACCCAGCTGTATCCCCAAGAGTGGAGTCACATCAGCAGTGAGGCCCCTCCATCCCTCCTCCCCCACCAACTCCCCTGCCGTGGCACTGGGAAGCCTTGCAGAGAGGCAGGAAGGACACGGGTGGTGCTCCTGGGGTTCGAGCCATTTAATGAGAAAGTGAGACACTGAAACGAGCCTGGGCATTAGCTCCTGCACAAAAGACCAGTGGAAATACCAGTGCGGCACCAGTGCTTCCTGCACCAGTGCTTCCTGCACCAATGTGTTCTGCAAAGCCGTGGGCTTCCAGTTGCATCTGCCAATGCTAAGAAACAAGGAGGCAAGGGGCAAGCAACCATGGGGCAAGCAAGCCCCAGCAGGATGATGCCAAGCCTCACAGGATGATGCCCTCTAGGACATGCTGCTGCACAGGGAATGGGGTGGAGGAAAGGTGGGCAACCAATGCAGCTGCCATCTTCTTGTCTTCCTTCAGGAGGGGATCTAGCCAGCTGGTTGCCTTCTTGCCCTGGGGAAGAGGCAGGAGCAGACAAGAGCTCTTCACGTGACTCCAAAGTAAGTGCTTTACTGTAACCCAGAAATCAAAGAATCGCTATTTCGGGAGGCAAGACAATAGCAAGGCACTCATTTTTCATCAGCCTCTGATCTCCCATAGCTCTAATTGACCTCAGCAGAAAACACAGATGTGCTGCATTTCTAGGAAAAAGAAAAAACCATGCCTCGGTGTTATCTCAGATATTCCCGGGAGAGGTAATAGCCAGAGAAATTTGGTTGTTCACGTCTATCCACAGGAGGTTTGTGTTCGCAAAGACATTTCTATTGGATTTCTGGCTGATACCAAATGCATCCTCTTTGATGTGCATTTTTGGGTCAATGCACACCAACGTCCTCCAGGTCCCCTTTTATCCTGCACGAGCTGGAGAACCATTTCTGATGGGAGAACTCATTTAAAAATGACTCCAGAAAGCTGATCTCTCTCTCTTTTC
>NW_009259100.1:2023511-2028195 GCF_000687185.1 Egretta garzetta
TCAGACGTCCCACAAGCCCAGGGCTGCGCGAGGACGGGAGCAGTGCTGGTGAGCACTCGGTGCCTCTTGCACATTGGAGCTGTGCTGGGTCTGCACGGGCTCCCACTTGCACAGCCCCTACGGCAGCACCTCCTGGCCCTCACCCCTCACTCAGTATTGCTTCCCGTTGCCTAAGACCTGTCTTCCCCATTACAGAGGAGGTTCACAAGCCTTTCAGCTCTGAGCAGTGCCAGCTGAATATTGAGGCTGATTTTCTTTATATAGATGCTGTTTTTCTTTCTCTATTAGTGGTCTCTGGAAGCTCCCAGGCCAATTGTTTGAGAGCGTATTTTATAGCTGCATGTGACAGTAAGGCGAGAAAATATGCTAATACACTCCCAACACGGGAGGAGAAATGCCAGGTCGGACTGCGGGAAAGGCAGCGGCTTCCCAGGGGCAGCAGCCCTGCGAGGAGAAGCAGCTCTGCACAGGCAAGGTGAGCAGGCCAGCAGCCGTGCCGGTGGCACGCCGGGCGAGGAAGGGGCCAGGCTTGCTGAGCTTTTCAAGAGAAGTGCGGCTTTCCCTCATGCAAAGAGTGGATTTGCCGTGGAACGAGGCAGTGGGGAGACACGGGGGAACCACAGACCCTCCTGGTGAGCTTGCCGGGTCTCCATCCCTCCTCCCCCCCGGCTGTAGGCACCGGAGGGAGGCACAGCTGGTGACAGGGGGGTGTGAAAACCTCACATCGGCAGCTGGGGATGGTACCTGACATAATTTCAGACTCAGAGGAGAAAAATGCTTATTCCCTGCCTCTCAGAAAGGCAGCATGAGGGTGGAGGTTAGCTGCTGGGGTAGGATGAAACCAGAGGCATCAGGTTTCTGGACAGCTTTGGGGGTCAGCTTACTGTTGGGAGAAGGAAGATCGTAGGCTGAACTTTCCCCACACCTACCAGCTGCACAGAACTCAGACAAGCCTGAATCTCCGCACGCTTCCCAAACAGGTAACCCACGGGGTACCCGCACGGAGGCACACCAGCTTCTTCAGTTTCAAGGAATTCAAAGGGTGAGATCAATTCTGCATGTGCTAGGGAGTACCGAGAGGAGGATGTCATATTTTCAATCACTGCTTACGCCTTGTTTACCGTTCGAGCCCTGGGAAGCACACAGCCTCCTCATTGGAAAGCTTTTCTTCCCTCGCATCTTCATTCATTAAGCAAGCTGTCAACAGAAGCCTGCAAGCACAAAGCCCAACCACAGCAGTGGGCTTGGGAGACTGCTTTATTTTTAGAAAGAAAAACCTCAAAACTACCATATTTCTCTGGAGAACTAACTCTAGAGCTGTTACTAGTAAAAGCTGCCTTGAAATAAAACCGTTTTTAACGACGGCGTTTAGCGGCAGTTTCAAGAGCCCAATGCTCTTGCAGTTTTATCAGAAGAGGGGAATGCTTTTTGGAGAAGGCACCCAGGGCCAGCGAAGGACTGTGGGGTAGGCAACGTAACTGGCCCTAGCTTGCCTGTCACCGCTCAGAGCAATCTGCGATGCCTTTGCTCACAGGGCCCGGCATTTCCCCTCTGGCTTTACGTAATGCACCGAGATCTCAGATTCCTAAGTGGTTTGCAGTGCAGTCCTTTTTTTCTCAGTAACTCTCTCATTATAGGCCAATTTCAACTTATAAATTCATTTATAAGCCAGTCCATTTGTGCAAACCATCTTGCTGGAGGCAGACTTCTGCCTTTCTCCATCTCCCTCCCTCCTCCGTTGGAGCCCCTAATAAGGACAAGCGCTTGTGAATCTGGGCCATCTCTCGCCGATTGCTTGTGTGAAGGGGTGGCCGGCGCTGGGCACAGCTTCATCCAGGAGCTGTGGGCAACACAGAAAGGGGCAGCGTGGCTGCAATGAGGAGCCACTCTTGCCGCCCAGCTGCCTCAGGGTAAGGGCAATAGAGGAATAGAGGTGGCGATCATTTCTGCAAACCCAGCTGGGCCCAGACCCATGCTGCTGAATCACGCAGGTGGGGATGGGTTCCTCCTGTCTGCAAGCAGAGGGCAGAGGTCTGCTCCCAGGAGCCACCGGGTGTGGGGCCACAAAACGTAGTCGCCTTAGAACCATAGAATCGTTTAGGTTGGAAAAGACCTTTAAGATCATCAATTCCAACCATAAACCTAACCCTGCCATCCCACCACTAAACCATGTCCCTAAGCACCTCGACTGCCGGAGAAGAGACCGACCCCCCCCTCACTACAGCCTCCTGTCAGGCAGTTGTAGAGGGCGATCAGGTCTCCCCTCAGCCTCCTCTTCTCCAGGCTGAACAACCCCAGTTCCCTCAGATGCTCCTCATAAGACTTGTGCTCCAGACCCCTTACCAGCTTTGTGGCTCTCCTCTGGACATGTTCCAGCAACGCAACGTCTTTCTTGTAGTGAGGGGCCCAAAACTGAACACAGTATTTGAGGTGTGGCCCCATCAGTGCCGAGTACAGGGGCACGATCACTTCCCTGCTCCTGCCGGCCACACTATTCCTGATACAAGCCAAGATGCCATTGGCCTTCTTGGCCACCTGGGCACACTGCTGGCTCATATTCAGCCGGCTGTCAACCAGTATCCCAGGTCCTTTTCTGCCAGGCAGCTTTCCAGCCACTCTTCCCCTGTAGCGTTGCTGCTGCCCCTTCTCTCTGAGGGAGCAGCGTGAGCCCTTGGGAGCCCCAGCACAACCCAGGTGGGGCTCATACAGCAGAGGAGGCACTTGCCTTGGTGTACGTCTGTATCTACCCTGCGACCCTCCTCCCAATAGTCCTAGGATGCTTTCTCATCAACTAGCCCCACCTCAGAGCGCTGATCAAGAGCTCCTGGGCAGCAAACCAGGCACTGGGACAGGAGCGACCACCACCTTTGGACAGGAGGAAGGGGAATACAAGGGAAACTTGGTAGCAAGAAAGTTGACCTTGCCTGATCTGAGAAAAGGCAGGCACGCTTCTCCGCAGCAAGGGGGTGGTGGCATGTGGCCAGGCCCCAGCCCCGCAGCTAAAGGGCTAACCAGTGCCCGGTCACCGAGTTGGCCCGAGCTGGAAGCCTCAGGGCCTGGGTCTGTAAAGACGGGCCATCGGTCTCCTTTGCCACCATGCTACCAAGGATGCACTGACTGCAAAGCAGTGACCAGAAGAAGGAAGAGGAGAAGGAGGAGGAGGAGGAGGAGGAGGAGGGGGAGGAGGGAGATCTCAGCCTCCCCTGCAGAGCCAGCCTGGAGACAAGCCCCCGGGAACCACTGCTGCTTCTCTGTCCCCAGCCCTCAGGCTGCCGTCCTGGGGCACAGCTGCCTCCCCAAAACCCGTTTTATTTCCCGGGAAACCCCAGCAGATGGTGCCAGACCGTCAGAAACCCTCGGGGAGCCCGGCCCGGGCTCCGGCTCCGCTGGGGCCCCCGGCATCTGCCGCCTGCCTCCCCGCTCCTGGCTGGCCACGGGGTGCGAGGGCGGCAAGCAGGGGGGACGAGGGTTTGGGAGGCCTTGCGCTAACTGCTAGTAAAACCCCAGAGGCTACAAGAAGGTCAGCACCCACCCCTTTTAATTCAGCTGAGAACCTTGGCCGGCATCGCGTTGTTTCCAACATTACACCCTCCAGCACGACGGTGGGTCCTCCGAGTGACCAGCGCAATGGATTCCCCCCACCCCCCTTCTCTTGACTGCTCTAGGCAATTTATCTCGATCCTCAGTGTAAAATTTTCCTTTGCACCATTTCATCCTATTATTCCAGAATAAATCGGGATCATTTCCATGTCGAATGCCAGCAGGGCGGGGGAGTTTCAGTGCTGACGGCAGCGCAGCCAGTTTGGAGACTTTCCCCTGCGCTCAGGCATGGGGACAACGGGCCCTTCCTGCCGGTCACAGGGCTTCCCGGGCTCTCCAGGGATGCCCAGGGCCCCCACAGCATGGATCCTCTCCCAAACCTCTCTCCGAGCAGGACTATGCCAGGGGCTGGTGAAGATGCCAGAGGCTGGGCCATCGCCAGGACCAGCTGCCTGGGAAGCCATGACCTGGCAAAAGAAAAGAGTCCACTTGGCCTGGTTGGGCCCTTCTAAGTAAAAATGCATCAATGCATGAGCTTACTCTGGCTCACGCATTGATGCATCACGTGGGATCCGTCCGGTGCTTGAGGGTGGGTCTGTGGCACACAGCAATCAGTAGGCATTTCTCCACCAAGCCAAAGGTTTTGAACCCCTTGTGGAGCCCAGAGTGCTTTCCAGTGGAGGCCACACAGCCTTGTGTCGGGAGCACTGCCGGCAGGCAGCAGGCTCGCGTGCCTTAGACCCCAAAGAGCAGGACAGGCGTCCCCAGGGAGCCACACAGCAAGGACAGAAAACTGCTGACCTAGAAACAGCCAGGCGGGCTCCGGTGCTCCCAGCTGGTGCTGATGCAGTCACGGCTAAACAAAAGTCAGCTTTTAAATTACAGAGCAGGGCGCCCACCCCGTTTCTCATCTACGCCCAACAGTTGAGATCACCCACATATTATTTAAAAACTATGACACCACTGTTCCAGGCACACCACTGTGACCTAGAGCCTGGGAGAGCTGAGTGAGCAGAGCCCCTCCAGAAAGTGGGGCTGGGACTGACAGCCCCACGCCCTGGGAGGGGACTTACTGCTTGAGCCTGAGCGCAGGAGCTGCCCGCAGCACGGCGAGGTGTTAGCAACCACCCTGCAGCTGCCAGCC
>NW_009259100.1:2030858-2031720 GCF_000687185.1 Egretta garzetta
AGGACCAGCTGCCTGGGAAGCCATGCCGAGGTGCTTCAGCGACAGCCGGAGGGGGTAACTCCACAGCCAGCACCGCTGGCTGGAAAAGCAGCATCCCAAGGTGCGATGGTGGACAGTCAGGCCCAGGAGCCGGTAGCTCAACCTTCCTCCTCCTCTTTGCAGGGCTTTCAGGCTGGGTAAGGGCTCAAAGGGCAGCGGTGCCCTGGGGAAAAGCAGTGCACCTGGCAAAAGAAAAGAGTCCACTTGGCCTGGTTGGGCCCTTCTAAGTAAAAATGCATCAATGCATGAGCTTACTCTGGCTCACGCATTGATGCATCACGTGGGATCCGTCCGGTGCTTGAGGGTGGGTCTGTGGCACACAGCAATCAGTAGGCATTTCTCCACCAAGCCAAAGGTTTTGAACCCCTTGTGGAGCCCAGAGTGCTTTCCAGTGGAGGCCACACAGCCTTGTGTCGGGAGCACTGCCGGCAGGCAGCAGGCTCGCGTGCCTTAGACCCCAAAGAGCAGGACAGGCGTCCCCAGGGAGCCACACAGCAAGGACAGAAAACTGCTGACCTAGAAACAGCCAGGCGGGCTCCGGTGCTCCCAGCTGGTGCTGATGCAGTCACGGCTAAACAAAAGTCAGCTTTTAAATTACAGAGCAGGGCGCCCACCCCGTTTCTCATCTACGCCCAACAGTTGAGATCACCCACATATTATTTAAAAACTATGACACCACTGTTCCAGGCACACCACTGTGACCTAGAGCCTGGGAGAGCTGAGTGAGCAGAGCCCCTCCAGAAAGTGGGGCTGGGACTGACAGCCCCACGCCCTGGGAGGGGACTTACTGCTTGAGCCTGAGCGCAGGAGCTGCCCCCAGCCC
>NW_009259100.1:2031834-2058395 GCF_000687185.1 Egretta garzetta
TAGTGGCTGTGTACTCACTGCCATCTCTTCAAGTTGCAACGAAATTTGATTGAGAAGGTAGCAGTCCTGGCTATATTAAGGACTTCTTGACTTATATCCTATATTTCCACAAGTGTAGGTGAGTGGATAGAGGATTGAGACCCCGTCGGCAGGCTGGCATTTGCTTGGCTGCTACCAGGCAGTTACGGCTCTCCCGGGCACGGTTGGGTATGTCCTCCCCATAGGGGCATTTTTAATCAGAGGCTTCAGCTTGTTCTGTTCTCACTGGGTTGCTGCCACCAGTGGGGTCCTCGGTCACAAACCCCAACCTCTGTGTTGCCGCAAGAAAAGATGAGACATCACCCAGCAGGACACGCTCCAGTCTGAACATCGCTACAGGGAGAAATCAGGAGCAGGGAAAAAAAAATAAAAATACAAAAATTGAGGACACCACTGTGATTTTGTGTATCTAACCTCCTGATAATTCCCTCTGCCAGTATTACTTCTTAGCTTCCAAATCCTCAGTTTTGCTCAGAAAGAGGGAGATTTCTTGCAAAGGTTTTAATTCTTGGGATAAAACCCCTAGGAAATGCCTGTCCGGGACAGACTGATGGGCTGCCTAGCCCAGTCTCCTGCCATGGCCATGGGAGAGTACATGGGGCTGACCACTCCCCGGGTCCATCCCCGCCGTCCTCCCACAGCACCTGCCATTGCCGAGCCAAGGGTGTAAGCAGGCACTTCCCATCCCTTCAAGCACCCCAGTCCTGCGCCTGCTGTCCTCGAATTCCTCACCCTGCACCCCGGGGGCAGTGAGGGCCAGGCCCCTGGGACCTGCTGCATGAAGACGTGCTTCCTCCCATAGCTTTTGCCAAGGAGGTGTAGGAGTTTCCAAGCATGTCACACAGTGGCCATGCTGCAGGGCTGGGTGAACAACAACTCCCTGAGCCCTGCCCCTGTGGTTTAGCAAACCTCGTTTGTATTCCCTACCAGTCTCCTCCTCTCCAAAAACTGAAGTCTTTTCACATCCCTCAGACATCAAAGGGCACAGCTGGGGCTATGGGAGCCTAACCTGCATCCCTGCAAGACCCACTCTAACCACATCTAATTCCATACCTGCCTTGGTGTTCAGGTAATTGCCCCAGGCTGAAGCCAAGGACACATCCAAGGGGCCCGGTGAGACACATCTGGGGAGCTGTGGGGGGACTCAGCCTGAGGACTAGTGTATAAACTGGTCTATATATCTATATCTATAGAGATCTGGCATGCACCCATCAACTTTAAGCAGGTGACAGCTATAGGTCTAGCCCATGAGTCATCGACTGTGGGGACATGGAAGGTTTTAAGAGAAGAGTGAGAAAGCCATTCTGAAAACTGCTGCAGGACTGGAAGTGTAACCAGAACAGCCTGTGCACTGGTGCAGTGTGGTTTTAGTTGTTCGCAATTTGTGTAGAGGTTTTGTGTCACACCCCAGGACTCTCATCATGTGTAGCCTGACATTTCTAGAGCAGGCAAAGGCAGCAATTAACATCAGTGCATACATAACAAGTTCTGGAGGTATTATCTGGATCTCCTGATGGGTTGCACGAGGCAGGAGACTCCAAGCTGGCTAGACAGCTTGTCTACATTGTCTACAACAATGACAAGCAAGAAACAAAAAATATTCAGTAGCTTATTGGCTTTTCCACATACCTCAGGCCTTTGAAGAGACAGAGGTCACTTCACCATGACCCTTTCCTGAATGCTCTTCAAAAGTTTTTGTTCCTCCTTGGTGAGTTCAGCGCTGCTGCAATGATGTTCTTGCTAAGGAGGGCAACTCCATCACCAGCAAACCTCTCTTTCCAGGCTGATATTTAGACAAAGGTGTTTCAAGCGTATACAGGGTGTGGAAGAGAGGGGGAAAAGGAGAGGAGTTTATGCAGGGCTGATATGAGAGCTTTGCCCTGGCAGAGAAGATACGAAAGCTTTACCGTGGCAGTGACATTAAATGTGTGTGACACAGCTGACGGCGAGCATGTGTGTTAACAGCCAAGCACCCCCAGGACACAAAGTGAGATGAAAAGGGAGCTAAAGCAGGCAAACACCAAGGAATTCACACCACTCAAAGACATGGTGCGATCCCACTGTGACCATTCCACCAGCTGCACCTCTGTGGCCATGCCCCGTGCTGCTGTGCGCGGCCCTTGCTGGGGCAGAGTTTGCAGTGGGGGGGCGACATGCTGTGGGGTGTGGGTGGGACAGGACATGGACCAAGCAGCACAGCTCTGTCAACATCTCTCCAGGTAGCTGGGATGAGACACGAACACACAGCATGACTGTATCAGCCTCCCAAGCCACCTGAGATGAGCCCTCCCACCACCCACCACTGCATCTAGCCTTCAGGGCTAAAATGTCACGTATCCAAGGGTAGGTAACCTCAGTGAGAGCCACTGAGGAGCACGAGACCTGGCTCAGTGAGTCCAGAAATAGAATGCGGTGGTGGCTGCCAACCCCCATCCAAATTCTGGATGGGCCAGCAAGCCATCCAGTGGGTTTACTGTGGTGGCCTGCAAAAGGGCCTGTGATAAATCCAAGACTCCTAACTCAAATGTTTTCTGCATCCTTTGCCCTGGTCCTGACCACCTCTTTCCTCACTCTCCAGCCTGAGACACAGAGAGAAAGTGTCAGCCGATGCAGATAACACCACCGCATCAGTTTAGGCTCAAGGTATGTTTGAAGTATGGGTAGAAATTTTCCCTGTGCTAGGAAAGGCAAGCTGAGGGAGCATCAGACCAATGCACTCTGGACTATCTATGTGCCTGTGCTGGGTCTACTTGCCCACAGCAGGGGAAACCCACCCAGCATTACCCTTAACGTGAGAAACCTTTGGCAAAGTCACAGATTCTAGAGCCGTGCCTCCTCCCCTTGTGCTACCATTCCCAGGGTGGTCTCACACTCGGCCACCTTGGCACCCTCGTCGGCTGCCCTCACAACATTTGCCTCCTTCCTCTGTCAAAGTAAAGATACCAGATTTTTGGTATTGGATATGGGCACTGCTGAGAACAGAACCACCTCCCCAAGGTGGGGAGCAAGGCTGGGAACTGGGTTCCCACTTCCCTGGTCACCCTGCCTGGACTCTCACGGCACTGTTACCCCATGGTAACATGTCCTTTCCTCTTCCACCCCCCATGACACAAAGCAGCTCTGGTTACTCCTCTGGCCAACTCTGCTCCCCAACACATACTGGAGAGCCATCACAGCCCTTTCGGAAGGACAGGCAGCTCTCACAGCAGTAACCAGCAGGGTAGAAGACAATAAAAAGCTTATTCTTCACCCCCAAGAAACGTCTGCAAAGTGGCCGTGGTGGGAGCGCTCTCTGTCCCCTTGCTTCTTGTAGTGCTTTTACCTGTGTGACATGAAGACGCCACAGCATCTGGGACCCAGCACCAGGTCCCGGGAGTTGTGACCAGGAGGACACCCCTACACCCCCAGGCACCAGCCTGGCAGCTTCAGCTAGCCTCCCTGGCAACCTGTGAGGGCCTGGCCCCCAGGGTCTCCGTTGCTCCAACAGTGGAAGGTTTTAAAAACACTTGCAACTCTAACTCTGGCCAGGATGCTGCACCTGAGAAAGCTTAAGGAAAAAACCCATCCTGGAGTCATGTCAAAACTGTATTAAGAAAAAAAACCAAACCAAAAACCAACTTCCATAATACATCGAGCTCTAAGTTAGCCGTCTCTTAGGGCTCCAGCTCAAGCATGTGAAATCCTCTCTCTGTCCTTGGAAGGGGAGCACTCCAGGGAAAAGATGATGAAAAAATCCTTAGAAGCACTAAGGCAGCCTCCGCGGGCTGCCAGCATCGTGGACCCAGCTTCAAGGGCGCTGAACTTCACCACCTGGGCTAAAACACCCCGTCTCTCAGCCTGGGGGCAGCGATCAAAACCGGTGATCTCCTCCCGTGGCTGGCCACTACAGCAGCAGAGGGACATGTGTATATATATACCCAAGGCATCGGTATGCACTACGCTTGCAGTGACCAACTCCCAGTAACCTGCTTGGGAGGAGCCCAGGCTGCTCTCAGGTTTTGGACAAAGGACCCCACCAAGCTAACAGGCTGCTGAGCACCGCAGCGCTGTCAACCTAGCTACCTGCATCTTACATAGAGAGCGATTTTCAGCATAGATGCACAGCATTCCCAATTCATAACCATAAAGACATGCACCCCATCCCTCGAAATAGGTTGGAATCCTGAAGCCAAGGAGATTTGCAAAGCAAAACGACCCGGACACTTCTGCCTGCCTCCTTGAACCAGACAGCTGATGCCCAGCAGTGTGTCAGAGGAAGGAAAGCTGTCATTACCTGGTATTGGAACAGCTCACCATTTAGCCTGCTCGTGCTCCCAAGAACTTAAGCTGCCTCCAACAGTAAGCCCACAGCCTCAGCCAAAACTAAGGGACTTGAAGCAACTTGAGAAACCCAGGAGCAGCAGAAAACCCGGGGCCAGAGCAGAAACAGTTCACCTTGCCCACGCGCAGAACCAACCATAATCCAAGCGTCCCCGCTGAAACCCAGGGGTCCTGATGAGCAGCTCGAGGGAGGGAGAAGCGCTTGTTCACGTGAAGAGGCAATGCCAAGAGATACAGCAATGCCACAGAGGAGGGGGCCAGAATCAGGTGGAAAAACTGTTTTTCAAGGCCTTGACAGTGACCCAGAGCACTCCCAAGTGCAAGAGGAATTTCTTTAAAAAGCACTCTCGCTGGGGATTTATGGGCGAACACGACTGTATATTTTAAGGTACATTCTTATGGCCTCGTCGGTCAATAATCTGCATTTAACTCAGTCCCTTCAGAGTGTGATGGGCCATAACGCTTGCGAAACAGCTGCTGCATGCTGAAATAATAATCAAGGAAGCAGAGAGCAGAGCTGATAATTGACTCTGCTAATGTGCAAGTTGGGGCTTTGAGTTATTGATCAGATGTGTTTCGATGGCTTATCAAGAGCCTGGTCCACCATGCCTGGAGGTTATCGACTCGGCTGTTACCACGAAGGGGTTCCTCTCTTCTCCCTACATACTCCCTTTTTGGATCATCATCTATTCTGGATTTCTTTCAACATTTCCCCTGGGACTGGTTTAACACAGACCCCTGAAATTGCCCGGCAAAGCAGCTTTGTCCCCGCTGCCAGCTTGCTGGCGTCCTACACACCCAGAGCTTCAGTATCAGGGATAGATGAACATGCAGCGCCGAGGAGGCAATGACTTTCACCCCTTGCTACCTCTCCCTGGCACCATCTTCGACATAGGTACCCCTTCGCGTCAACCCTTTTCCTTTTACCCTCCAAGCAAATCCATCACTCGCCCCTTCAGGCCTTCCAGTCACCTCCCCTCCTCCTCCTTCAAGTAACCTAAGCCTCGCTGCAGCTTTGGCACGTTTATTCCTGCCCCCAGAGGTTATCATGCCATGGCCGATCAAGGCTCTGCCCTGGCACCTCATCCCCCACACCACCCCCGACCCCCCGCTCGCCCACCTCCTAGCCCATGTTGGAGCCATAGGGATAAAGCTGCTCCCTGCACTGTTTAACCGGATTTCTGCAGCCACATCTTGAACACGTCTTTGCAAAAAGCAAAGGTGAAAAAGCTAAATGAATGTGTCAGGCAGTTTTTCTTTCTCAGCTAATTCACTGCTTTGTTCAAAAACTTGCAAGAGTTCAGGAAATGTGATTTCCTTTTGCAGAATCTCTGCAGGTTGCACCTCCGAGAAGGCTTACCCGTATAAGCTTCATGGCCAATTCTCCTAATTTGCTAGGTATTGCATTCATTTGCATGCATGTCAAACAGGCCTGTAATTCTCCAGATCATCCCAAGAGCTGTTAAAAATGTGAGTACAACATTTTCCATCCTTATCAGACACTGCTTTTTCTTCTGGTTTGGGTTTTGGTTTTGTGGTTTCTTTTTTTTCTTCAAGGAGAGAAGAAATACTTCTTTTCGAGTTGCAGCCTTTTCATCCTTATGTTCCCAGAGACCTCTTGGCTGTACACCATCATGACCAGGCAGCTTACTGATACTTACACGGTCTGGTTGTTCCAGCTCCTCCTCTCTCAGTCTCTGATGCTAGCCTGTCTTTGGCCAGAAAAGAGCAAGGTCTGAGTAAAAGCACCTCCAGAGACACCTTTGTGGCAGAAACTCATGTGAAGGAATTATTCAGCCCTTCAAGAACATCCTTAGTTTCCTTAATTGCTCTCTTTTAAGTACAGGTGAATCAAACGATCCTCAAATATTCAAGCAGATCTCCCCGTGTGGGTTACTTGGGAAATCAATGCTTTTACACCTCTAGGCTTCTGCTCGCTTAAACCCATTTTGATCTTCTAAGACTGGGGAAAATGCTGTCCAGTGAAGGGCTTAGTCTGGGTTGTCCAAAAACACCCATGAGACGCTTTAAGCACGTACCTTCACAAGAGTCTTCAATAATTCAGTCGAGAAAGGTAAAAGAAGAGTCAGTGGCTGAAATTTAGAGCCAGGCAAGTGCTATGAGGAAAAAAAAAGTCGTGTGCTCTAAGCTGGGAAGATAATTACCCACCGTAGTTCACTCCAAGTGGAGGGCTGGAGTCTCTCCATCTTAACGTCTTCATCACAGCAACGTTATTCAGACCTAACACATGATACCGTGGTGAAAAGCTCTGTCCCAGCTGAGGTCAGCCAAAATGCTCTGGCAGCCTTCCTGACTCCAAGTCCCATGCATAGTTCCCCCCCGACACACGTTGCGGGGCTCGGCCCCTGCTCCCTCCAAGACACCAGCTAGACCCACTGCTGGGAGCAGCCATGCAATGCGATTAATGGCCACGCAGCACCTAACCGGGTCCTCTCGCTCTCCTACACCACCCTGAAAGGAGCTGAAGAGGGGCAGGTGAAGCGTCCCCCACCACCATCCCAGTGCAAGGAGTCCCCAGGGTCCTTCACAGCCAGGAGATATGCAGGCAGGGCTAATGGAGAACCAGAAGCTGCTGGCCCTCTGTAAAAGCTTGTAAGAGGTGATGAAGAGAGGTGTGATGTGTGGGTGGGGGAGCAACCACAAGCGTCGAGCTGTCTGTCATGCCAAACCATGACACCAGCAAAACCAAGCCGGTGGTGACGGCAGCCGGCAGCACCGTGTGGAAGTGGTTATCTGCTCTTTGTCTCCTGGCACGCACGGCTGCCAGGGCTGGCCTGCCCAGTGGTGGGGCAGCAAGCCCCCCAGGAACGCCAGCCCCCACCAGGGAAGTTACCCAAGAAGCCCTGCCCATGCCCAGACACATTTGTGGGGAAGAGGTCTCAGGTGGTAGCCAGGGTTGCACAGGACCTCTGTCCAGTTGGGAAATAACCACATGTTTTGTGAATCAAGTTGCAGTGAGAGCCGCGGGCTGTCCTGCAGGAGAGAGCCTGCATCTCACAGCATGCCCCTCTTGGCTTAGCGTCACCTTCACCAAGCTTGAAGCCAAGCAGTTGCTCTTCCAGGCAGAGCCCCTCACAAGGCCAGTAAAACACTTCTCTCTCTAGCAATTGCTTATGAGGCCAGAGGTAACACCAATTTTCAGATATGAACCCCTTCCGCCCACAAAGATGTGGCAAGGATCTTGCCAGTAATATCGTTTGTTTCGACCACCAAACCAAAAGTCCATGGTGATTTCCTCTGGATTTGCCATGGTTTGGTGATTATCAACATTTTGAAGCAACAAATCACGTAGGTGGCAGATTGTGCTGCAGCCTTCTCGTCCATCTGTTAACCAGAAAGCCCACAAGGGCACTCATTTCCTTTGGTCACTCCTTACTGCTCTACGGACCATGGCTCTGGTGCCAGTGTCACAGCTCTGCAAGCCACCCTTCTTCAATTCCTCCTGAACAAGATCCAAAAACAGACACTTGTCCTAACCCAGAGCTGGATTTCAAAGGAAAAGATGGGATTCAACAGCCATGGAGCTGGTAACAGCTATTGGGCTTCAGGTGGAAGTCTGGCACTCCTCCCTGCCCACCATCATACTGCTTTGTGGGGAGGATGGGTCAGGTTGAACTCCCCAAAATCTAGCTGAAGAGTCCATAGGTTGCTTCCGCCAGATGATAGATGTCCCGTGGGCTCTGCTCCCCCTCTGTCTGCAGAGGAGAAGGATAGCTTCCCACCCAATCTGCCAGATGCTGTGGGATGCACCCATGTTTCTAGAGCTCTGTATGTCCCTTCTGATTTTCTAGGCTGTCTTTCCAATTGGATTTGTCTACTGCCAGATGTTGCTCACCTTGCTGAGTCTGTAGCTCATGCAGCTGCTAGATTTTCACAGAGGTTCAAAGTTTTTACCAAGAGCAGCAAAAAGTTGACAAGACGCTTGCAGTTTTGCTGCGGCTGACAGAGTGCTGAGCTGCAGCAAGGGAAACCGGAAGGCTCTCGTTCAGCTCGTTCCCGTGATGCATGAAAAGCTAAGAAATAACCAGGCAGGCAGGGGAGTGATGGCTCCATATGGAATCAGGATGCTGAGGGTCAGCTCTGTGACTCGGAGACATGGAAGATTGGGATTTTGAAAAGAAAAATGGCATTTTGCAGAAAAAGCCGTAAGCAGTTTCCACACAAGCACCAGGAAAATACTTTCCAAATGCCTGTGCCAGCTGGACAGAGCCTCGCCTGGAAAGATGTGTACGTGCAGAGCCCATGGTGTCGAGCAGCAAACCCGCAAGGCAGGAGCCACAGCACGGATGCTGGTGGCTTCCCCCAGACCCCGGCCTCAGCATTTCCCACAAGAAAGGAGAAGCTGCGGCTCTGCCGGGGAGGCTGGCTGTCACGGCACCTTGGGGTTCCTGTTGCATCAAAGACTTCCTGACTGACATTGCAATTACTTTGTCCACCCCTCAGCATGCAAACAACCCCTACTGCCCATGCTTGGTGGCCGGCTCCCCTTTCCCTGGGGATGGCAAGGCGCTGCAGCATGGCAGCCAGCCAGGTTGAGTAGTGCCCTCTGCAGAAACACAAACCCTGCATACAAACCACCCACGCCTTAGGGCTCTCCTGACTTCGGTTGTGTGGAGGGACTCAAGGACCAGGGGGTCCTGGTGGACAAGCTGAACCCAAGTCAGCGGCACACCGCCACAGCAACAAAGGCAGATCGGATCCTGGGCTGCATCCACAGGGACATTGCTAGCAGAGATAGAGGTGTCATCATCCAACTCTACCCAGTGCTTTTCAGGTCACATCTAATGTACCGTGCCCAGTTCCAGTCCCCACAATTCAAAAAAAAAAGATGCAGACCGACTGGAGAGGGTCTAAAAGAGGGGCCACAAAGATGATCAGAGGGCTGGACAACCTATCCCGTGAGGAACAACTGAAGGAGTTAGGTCTTTTCTCCCTGGAGAAGAGAAGACTCAGTGGTGACTTCCTCACAGTTTTCCAGTACATAAAAGTGTGGCTACAAATTAGGCAGAGGCTCTCTCTTCACAAGGAGACACAGGGAGAGGACAAGGGGCAATGGGTACAAGTTGCACCAGGGGAGACTTCAGCTTGATATAAAAAAAGATGAATTTTTTACAGTGAGAACAATCAATCACTGTCACAGCCTCCCCAGGGATGTGGTGGAGTCCCCATCGCTGGAGGTTTCCAAGATGCGACTGGACAGGGTGTCAGGTAATCCCACCTAGACTCCCTTTCCCACAAAACGTTGGCCCAGATGATCTTTCGAGGTCCTTTCCAACCTGAGCTGTTCTACGCTTCTATGAGACTCATCCCATCTCCAGACCCCAGCCTGCCTCCAGGTTTTTCCACCTCCTGGATGCTGTGCGGGCCCCCCTTCCCGAGCAGTTCCCCTGTCTCCATCCATCTCTCCCAGGGTCCCCTCCCCTGCCTCTCATGAGGGGGGACCGTGACTGCGCTGTCCCCACACAGCATGTGCCCTTGACAAGAGAAGCGCAGTCTCTGCTTGCAGACCCCTCGCTGCTGCTTTTCTTCTGTGGGAAGATTTGTTCCCTTGCTCGTCTTCCCCCATCGCCTCCTGAAAAAGCAGATAGTAAAAAGGGAGGCAAGCCTGCCGCTTGGTTGCCCCTAAGCAGAAGGGCGCAGGGAGTGGGAAAGGCTGTATTTAGGAACCTACCTGAAGGGGTCTGGATTTAGCCAGTAGGTCCAGACTCCTCTGTGCCATTTACCCTACTCCATCGCCTCGCACTGCACAGCCATCACTCTTCACCACGAGATACACAACTCCCACACCCGCAGGAACACGCAGATCACCAGTCACAACCCTGTCCCAGATAAATCATGGCTGGTCTACCTACTGTAGAAGGAACAACAAGTCACCTGCTGCCCAAACAGAGCCAGGGAAGTGCTTTAAAAAGAGGGCTGCAAAACACGGCCAGCATGGAAACATAGGCTCTGGCTACGGGACAGCTCCCAGCGTTGGAGAGATGGTGCTGGTAGTTACCCACAGGTTTCACCGTACGTGTGCATACACATCTCTCTTGCCCATAGCACCCCTTCTGAATTCGGAAATAGCAAGGAACGTTTCTGCACTGGATTTTCTAACCTCCATCACATCAACAGGGACCAGATCTGGGGACGCTGTCCTGGATCCTTTGTCCCGCTCCACAGCATCTGCAAATGAGACGGAGGTGGAAATGTCTGATCCAAACCTGAACCAACAGCCTCGAAGATTCAGAATGAGTTTTTCATCCTAATCCATTGCTAAATGCTGGAAAGTTCAGAGTGCCTTACAAGCCTGCTAATGAAGCGAGTGCAATAGGGAGAGAAATAAGAATCCCATTTCCGTGCCAAAACTTAATTCAATTTTGTAGAGAAACTGCATAGTCAATACCGGGCGTCCTGCGATCACTCGGTTCCAGTCTGCTCTTTTCCTTCCCTAACAGGATTTTCCCAGCACTACTTACCTCATCAGCCTTTCATTGCTACTAAGCCAGGATTCCCAGGCAATCTGTCCCACTGCCTCAAAACAACTTTCTGTCTGTCACTAGCAGCTCTGCAGCGCCCATATGTCCTGCAGCCTCCACTGCTAACAACAGTCTTCATCTTCTTCCTTCACACCGGTTATCAAAGTAACACTCCCAGGCAGGAATAGATGCTAAACTTCAAATCATTAGCAGAAAACAGAACCGATTATGGAAAAAAATAGCCAGGAGTAAGAGATCTCACACTGGATTAAAAATAGTTTTTTTTTTTTTTTTTTTTAATTCCTTCTCATGACTTCAATTTGGCACACAAACAGCAGGCTTTGCAAGCTCAGAAGGGCAATGTGCCTGACAAGGAGGCCGGCAGAGATGGCCCACGTAAGGTTGTACCCCCCCAGCTCACGCCTGCAGCATGGAGGAAGGTGTGCCCAGCACCACGGCTTGTTTCGTGGGCCTGGGACACCTCTGGGGGAGATCTAGACACGACCGGCTGGGGAGTGGGCGCGGTTACCTTCTGCACTGGGTGGTGGGTGCTTCTGGGCATGTGGGATCGAGGCCCCACTTGGACCAGAAGGGTGACAAAAGCTGCTCTTCCCATGAGAACCTGTTCAAAATTTTGCGTGCTGACACAGGGCATGGGCCTCCTCAGGGATTTGAAGGCAACCAAGAAGCAAGACTGTCCGTTGGGCACTGGTCTTGCTGGAGGGTTGCTATTTCCTTTGACAGCATCCTTTCCATAGACCTTGAAAAGCTTGGAGCTGAAAACTACCACCAGATGAGAGACATGACTGCTGCCACCGCTAGCATGAGCTTTTGATGGTAGCAGCACAGCAGGTGATGACAAAACAAAAAAAAAATCTGTCCCAAAGTGGGAAAGAGGAGGGGAGGATGATTGCACAGTGAGCGTGGCGCTCAGCAAGCACTAAGGAACAACTGGGTCTCCAGGAGGTGAAGCATGTCTTCCATCTCCCTGTCAGAGAAAATTTTGAGAAAAAATAGTTTCCAGCCATAAGGGAAAACCAAAGCCCCGCAGTGCTAAGGGGTCGTTTCTGCCCCCTTTGCTGATGGCCTGGGCTTCAGCACCAGCTTTGCGTCTGTGACCGTCACCAACCCCCTGCACGTGAGACCCGGTGCCATGACAGCGCTGGTGGCCTCATGGGTGACAAGCATGTGAGATTGTTTGTATGGACTCAACAGCAAGTCAAGGGTTTCCGCACTGAACGCTGCATTAAGATGGATTGCTTAAATGCTTGAGAGTTTATTTTGGCTGGGACAGGCACAGGAGCTCAGGGGAAGGAACAAGAAAACTAGATACAATTTCCATGAGGATTATTTGTTCCTTGGTGTCTGAATAGAGTCCCAAAACACTATAATCAGTAGTCTTAAATTCATTACGTGAGGCTCTGTAGTGCTGCTGGGAAATGCCTGGCAGGGGGTGGAGGGTCAGTCTACAAATAGACACGTCCCCAAATAAAAAGTTGAAAGCCAGCATGAAATAAAGAGACAAGAAGAAGATGGAAAGTCTGCGTGAAGATGGGTAGCCGCAGCTTGGCTACACAAAAGCTTCATCTATTCCAAGTATAGCAAATGGGAATAAAACTCTGAGTCAGACCTTATTTGTCCTATTAATTTGGCTGAGCATAAAGTCACAACAGAGGGGAAAAAAAAAGATACACAAAATCAGCCTTAAATAACTTATACTAAGCCCAATCATTTACCAGCACACAGTCACAATAAAAGCAATTAGCATGCAAGATATTAAGAACCTATCCTGTCTTTAAAATGTCTATGGGCCATAAATAGAGGTGCACAAAAGATAGATTAGGAGCAAATCTCAACCTCTTAATGCCATCAATTCTCAAGTTAATTATCTGATAATCACCATGGCGTTAATTTACAGAATAAATATCCCATGTAAATTTAAACCTACATGTAAATAGAAAAAGAGTTAATTAACGAACCAATAAAGTACCCAGCAATGTAAACACTCTGCTGACTCCGCTCCCCATTAGCGGGAAGAGTCTGCTGGAACTTGGTGCTGAACTCCCAGACTGAAGCACTGGGGTCGACGCACCGGGGTCTGTGCTTTTATAGCAGCAAAGCAACATGTACCGTCACAAAAAATAAGTTGCAATTTTGTCAGCGGTGAGGAAGCACAAGGAAGCCCGGATCTCAATTCAACACAGCTTGTCCTTATTTCTACCTCCATCAAATAAAGCACATAAGCCTCCATGGAAATCACATGCTTGCATCCCGAGCTGAATAGGGATAAGCAAAGAACATGCTTAAATATTTTGCAGAATTAGACCCACAATCTTCATTTCATACTGCAGTAATTCATTTTTGGAAAAAATCTGTTTCTATGGAAACTTATTTTGGGTCCAGCAGAGAGATTTTTCCCTTTGATTCTCACTTTTGGAGTCAGTCTTTCCTCCTGTCTCCTTCTCTAGAGATGTTCTAAAAAAGCAGATTTCTGATTTCTTCGCCTGTTTCACAGCAAACTACTGTGTCTAAGTTCCCTCATTTGTTAAGCAGAGAAAATTCCCAGCCATGCTATTGTGAGGGCGTGAAGCCCTTGAATGGGAGATGCTGTAGAAAAAGAAAGGATAATCTAAAAAATTCATCTTGCCTAGTGGCCTGCACATTAACATGATTTACTCTGCTGAAAGAGGATTCGAATGCTTTTGAAAGGTGGTTTTTTTTGGGGGGTGGGGTGGGGTGGGTATATATACTGATAGGCAGTATAAAAGGAAGAGAAAATGCGAGGCGGTATGTGCCTTTTTTTGCATCTTATAGAGTTACATGTACAGCTACAAAGTAAACATAGAATAAGAACATAAAAAAGGTCTAGATAGTCAGACTATCTATCTAGCATCTATCTGTCATGTTGTCTGAGCAATGGTCAAAAGCACAAACCTAAAGCAGAAGACAAAAGCAGAGCAGTCACATGCGATGCTTCCCCTAAACCTCTACCAATCCACAGCTCGGGACTTACCAGGATGGCTCCTTCATGGTTAGCAATGCTCAGTAGATTCCCTTCTTGTTCCTTTTCTCCTGGAAAACACAAAATCACAGCCCCAAATGCCATAACAAGGAGCTTTCCAGCTTAACTTTGTGTCGCGTCAAAACCCCGCTCCTTTCCCTTCCCTCTGTTTTGAGGCTGCCGCCGGCTTCGCTGCTTCACCGTCCCACTGCTCCGGTGCAGGGAGAGGAGGAAAGGCTGACCGCTGCCAGTCCCTTCCCTGCCATTCGAGACCTCTCTCACAGCCGGGGGGCACCTGGAAGCTGCGCCATGGCTTTCACCAGTCGCTGCCAGCCCCCCTGCGCCCTTGCTGGGCCTGCTGTCCCCTCTGGGGGTGGAGGAACAGGCCCCTGTGCAGAAGGTGCCAGTGCACCCCAGGCGTACACAGCGGTGATGTGGTGCTCTCCCTTTTGGTCCGTATGTCTTTCCTGATAACTCGCAGCTTTTTGGTTGCTGCCCTGGCTGCTTGGAACATCAGGCAGATGTGACATATACCTGGCTATGCTCACGTCGAGGTCTTGCTTCTGAATGATAACCGTCTGCTCAGAGCCCATCATTTTGTCTATCAAGCCAAGATGGATTTTTTTTTTGCTGCTGCGTCTCACTTTACAGTCACCTACACAGAATGTTATCTGCTGTTTCATTGCCCCGCCACTCAGTCTCGCAACGCCCCTGTGCATTTCGTCAGAGCCAGCCCTTGTTCCTGATGCCTTGACTAACTTCATATTATCTTTCTTCTCTTAGCAGTCATCCTCTTTTCCAGGCCGTTTATGTGTTCATTGAGCAGCACAGGTCTCATCACCAGTGACCTCCCTTTTCTGTCAAAACTATTTACTTTCTTTTTTGCCTTGTATCTCTACCAAATAGTTTATCCACGCAAGGACCTGCCAGTCTTATCCCATCGTTACTTAGTCTCCATAAGATCCTTTGATGATGGACATTGTAAGATGTAGATTTTGGCTCTGCACAGACTACAACCATGAGATTTTTCTTATCCTGATGCTCCTTCAAAGAACCTAACATGTTTGTGAGCCACACTTGCCTTTTCCAACAGCCAGATCATTTCTTCCTTGCTTGGTGCAGATATGCTTTCCAGCTACCGTCGGGTGCCCCAGCCTTGCCATGTCTGCAGAGTCTAACGTAGCAGCTTGCAGAACCATCCAAACCTCTGAGAACCCGCAGGAGATATACAACCAACTCTGGCCTGATCCTAGGGCCCCAGTGCCTTTTGGTAGTGAAGAGTGTGATAAATACCCCTTTAGATGTCCATTCTTCAAAACGGGTCAGATCTTTGCATGTAATGGGGACTCAGGAAGATGCAGGTGCCCAGCATGAGCTACCAGGCTCCCAGATCGCTGCTTCTTAACAGTTGGACGTGATGATCTTAAAGGTCTTTTCCAACCTCGATGATTCTATGATTCTGGCTTGGTGGCCCCATTCTCAAGAGCATCTAGGTCTGCCCCAGAACAGCCTCATCAGTCAAGTCATGACAAGTTTTGTCTTGCTCAAGTCCAAGCGACAGCACAGAATGAGCTACTTAGGCCCCCATACCTTTGCCTCACCTGGGGAACGCACCAAATTAACATTCATGCTCCGAGACCAAGGAGCAGGATGACCCTGCGTTGCCTTTACAGGTTGCGTGCCTTAAAACATAGGTGCCTAATAGCAGGGCAGTAGGTTCATAGCTTTCTCTCCAGGCAGAGAGGGGCTAGGAGCTTAGCCACAGGCACAGCTTCCCAAGGGCGGAAAGCGGGGGGACATTGTGCCACACCGATGGTGGTGACACGAGTTACCCTGCAACATCCCCATCCTTCCTCCCCGTCTCTTTAGACCTTCAGTAATTCCTCTCTGAATTGCCTGCCTCTCCTAACATTATCAGGCAGAAGCGTACATCCCACTTCATTAAGCCTGTAAGCCACTGGCTGGATGATATCTGACTCGCATCCGTTTGCAATTTAAAACGGGCATTTGCTTCAGATCAAAGCGGCAGCGGCAGCAGGAACAGAAATTAGCATCTCACGGTCTCTCTCTCCCCGGTTTCATTGCCACAGTGTGTCTCCCTCATTACCAGGGAAATGAAACGTCTTTACAGCTCGGGCTGCCTCTGCCTTTTATCCCGCGGCCACCGCGTGAGGCATTGCTGCCACCTTTAAGAGCGATCGGTCACAGCCCTTCTCTTTCAAACGGGGTGGCGGGCCTCTCCTTCCGATTAGCATCCCATGAGGGGGCTGCGAGGAGTCACAGCCCCTCATCGTTTGCCACGCTGCTCCTGGCATTCACCCGTTCGTTCCCTCACGCTTAAAATAATGATAAAACCAGTATTTCCACACGCACCCCTTCCACCAGTGAATTTTCACACTTAGTCGACATTCCCAGAATCAAATGGCGTCCCCCCCGTCCCTACAAGGAGCAGGTACAGCACGCACAAGGCCAGAGACCATGTCACCCCCTGCTTCGCAGCCACCCCCACCGTGCTCTGCTTTCATGATGGTCCCCAAGGAGGGGTCCAAGGATGGCACCCATGGTGAGGGCAGGCTCCGAGGATGCCAGAGGAGCAGCTCCCTCCCTCTCCTGTTACTTTGCCCAGCACAGGACCTGCTCCCAGTGCCTGCAGGGGGAATGAGCAGAGTGTCAATTAAAAGACAAAATAGCCCCTGCTCCCATCACTCTTTTTAAATAAAGCTGCTGATGGAGGCAAGTGGTTTGCAAGGGCAGTAGTGAGCTTGCACCCACATGTCCCTGGAGAGCTTGCTGGCACTGGCTGTAGAGGGGGCTCAGCTCCCCGTCAGAGTCGTGTAACTCTCCTTAGAAACACAGGGGGAAAAAAAAGGTGTAAGGAAAGCAAGAAAGCCCAGATGAGCACATGCTCAAATGTGTTTCCTGTGGTATTCTGTTTCCTGTCCAGCGTGCAGAAGCGAGTAGTGTCCGGGCTTTGCTTTCCTGTTTGCATTTCTAAATAGAAGCTGCTAGAGAAACACACTTATAGTTCGTTGAATATTTTTTTCTTCTTTTTAAATGCCCAGGCAGGTATTGGGCCATGAATCCTGTCAGCCCCTCCCCAGCACAGCCAGCCCCTCTGCCGGTGAGTGCAGCTGGCTGAAAGGACGCTGAGCTGCTCCCTCCTGCTTGCTGCCATAGCAAAGGGAGTCAGATACTGCGTTAGCTCCCGCACACCCTTCCCACCCGGAGGAGCCCCCTGGTTTATACCACTTCTGCCTTGGAAAACATCACTCCAGGGCAAGGGCTGCCTTTTCCTGCCCTGTGGAACAGGGCTGTAATCCCATATTATCTGCTAGAAGAAAAAGAGGGAGGAGGCGGAGGATTGGAGGAGAAGGATCAAAAAACCAGCAGCAGGCAGATACGATGCAGGAGTTTCTTAGTGGTTAAGGAAGCTTTAGAGACCTAGGAGCGGGTCTGCTTCATCTGAGGTGCTGAAGACTGAGGCCGAAGGAGATGGGAAACAAACAGGGGCTGCAGGAACCAGCTAGAATGCAAGCTGGCATCAAGTGAGACCAAAGCACGTATCAAAACTGCATCTTTTATTCCAGTTTTTAAATATTTTATCACAGGAAGAAAACTGAATGTCAAGTTTCACAACCAACTCAGAGTTAATAGGAAGGAATGAAGAGATGCTGCTTGAGAGGGGCCATCTCAGGAGAACTCCAAGTCACTCGTCTGGAAGCATTTCTTGGAATTTTGGCAACCTCCCTTAAGAGCCTTGCCCTGGCAGAACAGGGCCACACGCTGCTGCTGTGCCCTCTGCTCCAGGGAGCCGGGCAGGCCAGGGAACCCCCAGCCAGCAGCTGCCAGAGGCTGCAAAGCAGCTCCTTGCTTGCAAGGCACTTCCCACCGCTCCGGCACAGCACCCTCCCTCCCTCCTCACAGATGCCACGAAAGCGTTCCAGGCAGGCAACACAACGCGGGGGTCACCTTCCTGCCCGGCCCGCCCTCACGCCATCCATCTTCTGAAGAGCCAGGCTCTGCCGAGCTCACTGGGCTCGCTTGCCCGGGAGGCAGCGCTGCTCTCCACGTGCCTTAGCAGTTTCCATACCTTCCTATAGAAACATACAAGAGCACAAGGCAGCTCTTGTGTTTCCCCTGCAACCACTTCCCAGCGGATTAATTCCTCTCAGACCCCACTCTGCATTGCCCTGTAGCCCCTTCAAGCTGCTTTAAAGCCTCTGAAAGGACCCCGGGGGACGGGGTGCAACAGGGGCACTCCTGTTCTGCAGGGTCTGCCCTGCTGCACTGTATTCCCCCACTATTATTAAATATATATTTAGCTGTTACGGCTAAATATATATTTCATCAGCTGTTCCAGTTTACATCAGAGGCTGGACTTGGAAAAAAGGTGGTGATGGGGATGAGTGAAGGCGGCCAAGAGCCCCGGCAGCAAAACCAGTGCTACCCCCTGTCCTACCACACACATGTCTCTCTCCCTCGTACATTCACCTCAGCTGAGTGAAATGTTCTCTTTAAAAATAGGACTGGTTTGGAGCTTTTGCTGTGATAAGTTACAAGTCTTTCTAAGTTCACTCGTGGAAAAAAATACAGCTTAAAAAAATATAGCTGGAAGGTTTGGCAGTGATCCAGCAAAGCCAGAAAAAAAAATAAAGAGGAAAAAACCCCGCCACTGCAAAACCACACATTCTTCTTGCAGACCATTTCGTCGAGGCCCTAGGCACACTTTACAAACCTAAATTAAAACCTCTAAACCTGCATGAATGGAAAGCTGCTACTTGCATAGGCCTCTGGTTAACGGAGCAACAACAGAGCAGAAGAAGGTGCCCCGTTGATGGAGGAACCTCCCTCTCTGGCCACCTTCTTCCCCCAGCCTGCCAGACACAAAAAAATCTCATGTTGCAGTAGAGTCTACAGCTTTTTACGTTAAGATCAGGTGGCAGCAAAGACCTGTGGTGGAGTGCTGAGGCAGGCGAGCAAGGGGCCAGGGCGGGCTTGGGGGACACACCAAACCTAGACAAGGTTACTCACAGGGCTCGCATGGAGCCTGACCCACACAGGCGACCACTGCGGCAGGGTAGGGGCTGTCCCACGCCACCACCCCAGCACTCTGGTAATGAGTAGCAACCTAAATAAGTTAGATTTTTGAACAGAAGGCTGGTCTTGGTGAGGTTCATCCCAAGACACGCCAAGAATGGGCTGTCAAGCCGTCTGTTTGCTGCAGTAACACCTAAGGAGGTGTGAGGTACCAAGTGACAAGAAAAGGGCAAAGTTATTTTTAAAAGGAAGGGGAAACTTCCTTTTAACACCTGCATCTTCTTAACTGCAATCCTCGGGGAAATAGAGGGACAAAGTACTTACATGCACCTAGAAGAATGCAAGAAGAAAAGAAACTTTTTTTGGTTTGTTTTAGAGAAGAACAGAGCACGTCAGACCTGTCTAATCTCCCCTGCAAGAGGGCTGCAAGCCTTGTGGGAAGGGATAAGCAGTAGGCATCACATATTCTTGACTTTACCAAGGCTTGTGAAATATGTTCCCAAGGTACTCCTACGGGCAAGCTAAGGAAACAATACAAACGAAAACACAGAGGGACAGCACAAAATTGGTAGATAAACCATGTGCACAGATTAATTGCTAATAGTTTATGGTTAAAAATGTTTTCTTCTTTCCCATGCCCTAACACGCCTACACCTCCTTTCTGTATCCCCTAATTATGAGCTGGGTGCCAGGCAGGCAGCGCACGGCTGGCCCGGGGCCGGCTGTCGGGCAACTCACACCGCAGCTTTCCCTTGGCAGGACAACTCGCCTACCTCCTCTCCCTCATCCAGCTAGCGCTTTTCATGAAACTTGTAGGAGCTTAATGTCCTGGGAGCATCTGCTTCCCTGTCAAAACAGACTGAAAGCGGTCCATGAGTTAAAGCATTATCGAGACAGGACTAAGACAAACAGGCAGCAGGATGCTTCGCAAACTGGTGCAGAAAGCTGTTCAACAGCCCCATGCAAACAGTGCTTCGATTAGATAGGAAAAGTCAACAGCCTGAACACACAGCGGAGAAACAACTTGCTAGACAGCAAATCTGCAGGAGAGGAGCCTGCCGATTGCGAGCCAAGCGCAAGCAGTGCCGCGCTGTCACAAGGCACGCAGAAAATCAAACGTCCTTACTGGGATGCGTAACCGGGACATCAGCCACAAGGCAGGGGGGAACCCCTGCAGAGCACCCCACGCGCCGCTCTGACCACTCACCCTGCGGGAGAGACAGCTGGGGTCAGGGCAGCAAAGGGAAAAGCTGCAACGAGGTCCAGAAAACATAACCCGCAGGGAAAGGTTGAGCAAGCTGGAGCCAATCAGTAGAGACAGAGGAGGTGGCTGAACGGAGAAACGGAAGCAGTAAGTCTTCCAACTTACACAAAAAGTGCTTGTTCAAGGAGAAAGGGACTGAAGCACCTCCCAGTTCCTTGGGCTACAGGGCAGACAGCTTTTTCTGGCTGTAAGGAAAGTGAAGGAACAGATCATCTAGAGGGGCTGTGGTGTCTCCAAACCCTCGCTCTGGTCAAAGTAAGCAGGTCCGTAAGGATCTGCCATGATGTCCATACGGCTGCTTTTGTCTGAGGATGGTGCTTTGAGTGTCGCCCCAGCATCTGACCTTACAACTTTCTGGGACCATGGCACAATTAGGGGTTGAGCACCTTTCCTCTAATGGATCAGCCAGCCAGCCTTCAGGTAGCACAGCTCTTCGGCCTTGAAAAGGTGAGTCTGAACTGGATCCCAAGGCATAGAGCAGCTGCCCCACAAGGATACGCATGGCTTTGCCAGGAGGAACAGACCCCTTAGACAGTGTCTCACTGGCTTCTCATGCCAAATTTCTGGGCCACAGCCTGCGTACGACTCCGTGGCAGCTAGGAGAGGGACTCAGGTGGTTTTGCAGTGAGCATAAGGGGCACTTC
Organism: Egretta garzetta; assembly: GCF_000687185.1. Taxonomy (NCBI): domain Eukaryota; kingdom Metazoa; phylum Chordata; class Aves; order Pelecaniformes; family Ardeidae; genus Egretta; species Egretta garzetta. Next base: position 2,052,622 of record NW_009259100.1, read on the forward strand.
CTCAGGGAGGCCCCCCTCCAAGGGGGAAGGTGCAGCGGTTCATTGTCCATCCAGCACACAGACCAGTAAGACCTCCTCTATGAGCAGGTGAGAGCCCTGGGAATTTAAATATTCTCCCCATACTGCCCTAAGGCACAGTTGGGGGTCTGCCAGGATGTCTCTCCAGGCAACGAGGAGCTTGGTTCCAGCTCTGCAGCAGCTCAGCTCAAGAAATACCCCCAGTTTACTACTACATTACACACGTAATCCCTTAGAGGTATGGGCTGCTCCTGTGCTCTAAGCTGCTGGTGGCTGATCCCTCTTGCATCCCAATGTATTATATGGTACAACCTGGAGGAGTCTAATACCAGCTCCCAGTTGTGCAGCTTCCTGACCCACAGGCAGCCCAGGCACATGGGGCTGGATGCTGTCTGCTCCAACAGCAGTCCCAGCAAAGGAAGGAATGGGCAAGCCTTTGTACAGTCATCTCCAAGATGGCTTGGTGTCCACTGCTTCCTTCTGGGATCTATGACTCTATGCAAGTCCCCTGTTGGGTCAACAGGATTCCTTTTTTTGTGGATGGCTGTGGTGCTCCTGCACCTGACTTTCTTCAGCCCCAGCCAGCCTTGCTCAGTCCTCATCTTCCCGTGACAGGTTTTGTGATGAAGATCCACTTCCTTTTGGAGAGGATGCTCTTTGGGCACAGGCACTTGCAGAACGAGGAGAGCTGAGAGCTTCCCCAGCAAGGCATGGGCAAAGGCAAATGCAATGCCTTAAAAGGGACACGAACACTCCATTTCAGGCTCTGCCACTGGTTTTTTAACCCCCATGCCATGTATATTTTGTCAAGTCACCTAAAATAAGCAGCAATTTGATACTTTTGGTCTCACTGCAAAAAGACCTGGTTTTTTTCCCTTACAGCTGTAGGGGAATAACACCACTTCCAGCCACACTGGGAGACGCGTACTGCAAGCACCTCAAATACACCGCAATGAACAGTGTGAAACGGGTGGGTACCTAACCTAAGAGACAGGAACACCCATTATGAAAACCCTATTTGCTTAGTAATTCAAAGTTGCTTCATTCCATTGAGAGTAAACACACGATTTCAAGGATTCATTGCAAGAGCTACTGCAAAACAATAAAAAGCCCCTCTGCAAGTACTCAGTCCTCCTCAGCTGTCCAGCTCCGCTCCTTCAAGTCACATCTGCCATTACAGACCAGCTAGGTTTTCTTGACCTCTTCAGCCGTTCGCAGTTCCATCATCTGGTCTCCTGTAATGTTGCCCTTTTTGCTTTTTCCAGATTTGAAGTACCAGCAGAAGCCAGCAAGGGCCAGGAGAAGGATCAGAACCAGCGGTAAGTATAGGATGAAGTTCAGCAGTGGTGGGGATGAGCAGATCCTAGAAAAAACAGTTGACTCTGGAGGGAAAAAGAAAGGGGGGGGGGTGGAAAGTGAGGCCCTCAGCTAGTTTGAGTTTCTCTCTCCTACTGTTTCTGTAGGTTATCTTTTTATCAGTTTTCCCTCAATCTTCAACACCTACTAATTTTTGAGAATTCATACTGGCTACCTGAGGAGAAGGGGGAGAAGAAACCAGGTAATTTGCCTCAATTTCTTATTCTGGGAGGTCAGATAGGGCCCTGCCTCATTCAGCTGAAGCATCCTGACATAAACAGCACAGCTCTTCAGCTAACCCCTTCCAGGCTGGGCTCAGTAAGGAGAAGCCACGTACTCTCCACCCCCTGGGTCCCTGCCTGACACGGGTGACAGCAGGGTGAGGCAGAGGTCTGCCAGAGGCTGCACCACAGAACAAGGAGGGACAAGAGGAAAGAAAAGACACCAGATCAAGGAGGTCCCCATCTCTCCCAGGCACCTGCCTCTCCTTGCTTCTGCTACTCCGAGAGCCCCGTTCCTGGCAGCTCCTGCAGAACAGCTCCCCTGTTGAGGCAGAGGTCGCCTGTAGTGCTGGTGGACCCTCCCAGTACTGCGAAAGACTGGGTTTGGTCAGCCCCATGCCAGCTGAAAAGCTCTGGTTTGCAGCCTCTCTCCACTTTTGTCCCAGGCTCCTTACAGCCACCGGCTAATCCTGGCCATCAAAGTCTCCTCGCTCGGCACACAGCTTCAGCACCACAGACTGACCTCGGATGCACCTGGCCTCCCATGAAGGGTCGTGCCAGTTCCTTTTAGGTCTGTTTTATCCATCTCAAAGTGCTGTTCCTCAGTTCTCCTCCTTACCCAACACCCATGCTCAGATGCTTTAGGCTTGCTCTGCAAAACCACACTGAGTGCGCGGGTCTGCTGCTTTGAAACCGTCCATGGGGGACCCGCGCGGGCTAGGTGTGACCCTAGGAATGAACCAACCTGGCTCTGAAGCTGGCTTCTACCTCTCTACTGCTGAAGCTCTGCACCCCATCCATATAGCGGGAAGCAGCATTTACTTTCCTGTAGAAAAACAGGGGGAAGTCTCCGCTACATGAATGCCTCTGTAGTACTAGGGAGGTATCCTAAAGGGCAGCATCAGGGATCAGAGATGAAGTTCCTCCTGATTACGGGCACACTTGCACATGGCTGTGTTCTTACCCCTCAGAAAACTCAAGCATTGAAATCTGTGAGCCAGAGGGGCATTTTGAGATAGCCGCATCACTGCAGAAACACACACACACGCAGAGTAAAAATATAAAGACCTAACTAATCTCTTGGATTTTGTGAAAATCATGAAAACTACTTGGCCAAAACACTTATAGAAAAATTGCAAGAGAATTTTGCAGCAGTTACTGAGCAATTTTAGCAATGGGAACTCCACCAGTACCGGGTAACAAGAGACAGAGGGAGCTGATGAAGGAGAAATCTGAGAGCTAGAGGGAATGGTGATGGACGACAGCGGGAACATAACAGCAGGGGGACGAAGTGCTGTCAGTCCTTCCCTGGGCAATTAAATCCAGATTAGCTCTGCTGTAGGTGCAGAGCCATGTGAGTAGGCTCTGTGCATGCCAGTAACAGGCGCAAGGGAGGGCTCTGTAGGGTTCCCCCGAGTTCTTCCATGTCAGTCAGCATGGGCAGTTGCTGCAGAAGCTATAAACACGTGTGGGCACCCAGGCTGGCTTCAGGCATGGCAACTCCAGGGCTGAAGGCACAAGAAGAACTGCAGGATCCTCTCGGCTGGGTGCAACGTGACTGATTTCACAGTTCGTATTTTTTCATCCACATGGGCTGCCCAAGCCTCCTATTTCCTCAAAGAGGCAACAAGAGAGTACTTTTTTTCCTGTCTGTTACCTCCCTAAAAATACTGTGTGTGCCTGACTGAAACCTTTGCTTTTATTTATTTTAAATTCTGTATGCAGAATCCAGCCCTATTTTTGCACCCGGCATGCACCCCAACTCACCCCAACGGGACAGAGGCTGTTTTTAAGAGACCTCACTGGAGATGGACTTGCCAGAAAAATCACACCAAGAAATTATTCCCCCAAACAGTTCTGGCCCCAATGGCACAACTGAGAGCGGGGGGTTTTGCTCACAGTCCTGCAGAGAGCCCACAAGCCAGCAAAGCACTGCAGACAGAAGTGCACTCAGTGATACCCTCCGGACCACGTGCCTTACAGTCAGAGTGCTTGGTGTCTCATCTGACCACCACCTCCAGCGTTTACAATGCCAAGTACCTGGGTTTCAGCCCTGGCAGATCAACAGGACTGGGAACAGGATCTCATTACCTCCCCCTGCCAGTCTGACAGCACAGGTCCCTCAAAGGGCTTCCTTCTCTCCCCTGGCTCCCAGAACAACTCTAGCCATCTCCCCAGCACCAAGCCCCGCTGCAATCCCTTAGCAAGTCCTCCTGTTCCTGCTGCATCTTTGCTATTGCAGCCAGCATCACCAGCGGAGAGCTGCCATTATCCCCCCCCCAGGCACCCCAGCACAGCCAAGGGGGAACGGGTGTGGGGTGAGCAGCCCCTCATACCCAGCAGCGTTACCTGTCGGGATGGTGGTGAGCCGAGTGTACCCCGAGCGCGCCAAAGCTTGCACAGTCGAGTCCTTCCCCTTGCTCTGCTGCGGCCACTCCTGCACCTGGCAGTGATACTCCCCGGCGTCGCCCTTCTCCGTGCTGCGCAGCGTCAGGCTGAGGTCACCGGTGGTAGGGCGGCGGAGCTGCAGCCTCCCCGCCAGGCTCTCCTGGGGGTACTCAATGGCCCCGTCACGGTGGAGGGTGAGCAGGGGCATGGCGCGGCTGCTCTCCGTCCCCCGAAACCAGGTGGCCGAGAGGTGGGTGCCAGGAGAGAGGGTGCCCCGCAGCAGGCAGGGCAGTGTCACCTCCTCGCCCTCCCTCACCGAGATGTTGCGGTTGGTTTTCTCCAGGGGCAGATCGTGCTCTGGGGCGGGAGGCAAGCAGAGAGAGAGGCTGCCATGTTGCGCCACCACAGAAATGCTCCTCGTCTGCACCCGCAGGCTGCTGGAAATCTTCCAGAGCGAACCATGCGGGATTGGGATCATCTCTTGGAAGAGCCTCTGGCAGGACACCCATGGCTCCCCCTTGCTCTTGTGACACATTCTCCCTGGGGTGTTTCCCCCTCCGCCCCTCATCATCTCTGCCCGTTGTTCACAACCCTCTGCTGTAATACTTCCCACCCTCTCCAAATAAGTGATGAGGCATCCTTTGGGCCAAAAGCTATTTAGGAAGCTGGAATTCTCTGATCCACTTTATTTAGGGCTGCAACCATAAGCCAGGTCACGCTGAGAGAGAGGGAAGAACTGAGACAGGGAGACCCACCATGTACCCCCCAGCCGTGCAGTGCCCAAGGTGGGAGCAGCTGAACATTCAGCCTTGTTCTCTGTGGCTGTGTGCAGGGTAGGGAAAATTTTGTCTCTTGCTTCAGGATGCTCGGGAGTACCAGGAAAGGACTACTTCTCTATTCACAGCACTGTACAACTGACCAAGAGCATCATGTGTTGGAAGAAAAACAAAATGCCATGATTCACTTAGTTACGAAGCACTAGACGTCATCTGCTGGTGGCAAAAATACCAGCTTGCTTGGTTTGGGAGAATGTGGCAAATCCTCCTAATTCCCTATTTCCCTTTGAGAGGCACTGACACCTCCTGCCTCCCTAAGTCTCAGAGATCCAACACCAGAGCCTCTGGTTCTCCTAAGCCCTGCCAGCTTAGGAGAGGCCTGGCAGGTGCCCCATCATAAACAGGGTGAGAGAGAACCTCTGCTTACCTGGGAGCTTGAACTCCAGCATGGTCCTTCCTGATGCTCCCTCTCCGAGTTTGTACCAGCTGTCCACCAGCCAGAGCCACTCCTCTACCACACAGTAGTACCTGCCCTGGTCCCTGGGGTCCGCAGAGAGTATCCGCAGCCAGAAAACATTGCTGGACACCCTCTGGCTCAGGAACCGGGACCTTTGTGCATGAGAGCTGAACTCAGTCCCGTATTCCAGTGTGCTGCTATAGTCGGCCCTTACGATTTTCACGGGGGTTGCATCTGCTGCAGAAGTAGGTAGGAGGTACCAGGTAACAGCAAACTGAGAATTATTCTGGGCAGTCATGATCCTGCACTCAATGGCTGTGTCAGCACCGCCGGCAATCTCCGTAGAGCTGTGTTTTGTAGATACCTGAAGCTTGCTTTCTAAAAGGGAGAAACAAAATTAATCATGCTGGCTGTGGCTGCCAGTACAGGGATGCTGGCAAGGAGGAATAAGAGAGACCCACCAAAAAAGGAGGGAGGAAGAGGGTGCTCTGAGGATGAAGACCCATTAGGTGACACTGGAGCAGGAGCACTAAGGGGGAGGGGGGAAGGAGGGAAAGA
>NW_009259100.1:2058407-2058743 GCF_000687185.1 Egretta garzetta
GGGTACTACTGGGCAGGGGATACGTGGAGGAGGTGCCTGGGGGACCACAGGGCAGGAATGGAGGGAGGGATGGAGGCAGCTGGCCCGTTGGAGCTCGGAGGCAAAGCCTCTGTCTGAAGCAAGAATGTCTGTCTACCACTGGTGCTATCAGCAGGCTCACACGTAAGTGACAAAACCAGCCCGCAGCTTTGGAGACTGTGAACAAGTGTCTTTGATATCAGAGAGACTACAGAGCCTGCGTGGGTTTTGCTAATAGTCTCCATCTCAGGTGCTTGTGGTGGTTATTAACGGGAAGCCACATAATGCAGCCCTGCACATCCGCTGCGATTATACCCG
>NW_009259100.1:2060163-2060905 GCF_000687185.1 Egretta garzetta
CACACAGCCTTATTTGAACTATGGTGGGGAACCACTGGGTGCTACTGGGCAGGGGAGTCGTGGAGGAGGTGCCTGGGGGACCACAGGGCAGGAATGGAGGGAGGGATGGAGGCAGCTGGCCCGTTGGAGCTCGGAGGCAAAGCCTCTGTCTGAAGCAAGAATGTCTGTCTACCACTGGTGCTATCAGCAGGCTCACACGTAAGTGACAAAACCAGCCCGCAGCTTTGGAGACTGTGAACAAGTGTCTTTGATATCAGAGAGACTACAGAGCCTGCGTGGGTTTTGCTAATAGTCTCCATCTCAGGTGCTTGTGGTGGTTATTAACGGGAAGCCACATAATGCAGCCCTGCACATCCGCTGCGATTATACCCGGCAGTGGCTCAGCTGAGCACTCAGCAGCTCAGGAGAGGGGAGCTCCGGTGCTGCCCCAGATCTGTCCCCCCTGCAGGGTACACGGTCACTCCCGGACAACATGCCTGTGCTGCTCCTGGTCTGAGGGACCCCCTTCCCACCGCATATCACCCGTCGCTGGCACCTTTCCTTCTCCAGCCGAGCAGCAGGACACCCTGTGCCACGGAGGCTGGGGGCAACCGAGCTCCCTTAAGCTCAGCCCCTGGGTGCTGGTTCGGGGATGGGCTGCAGAGGACACGGCTGAGATGCCCCCGCAGAGCATCTTAGCCCCGTGCTCTTGGCTGCAGGATCAGCAGGGTGCTGTCCTCCATGGCACCTCCCCGCGGGGGGC
>NW_009259100.1:2060919-2064404 GCF_000687185.1 Egretta garzetta
AGCCTGCAGACTGTGAGGGAGCTGTGGCTTCTCCTGCAGGGGCCGGCAGGGAAGAGGGACACCAGAGGAGAAAGCCCACACATTTCCCCTTCCTTCAAGCACTTCTTCCCAAAACTCAAGCAATGCACTTCATAGGACATCACTGTCTCTCCTGAGGCCAGTCAATGCAAAATATCCCAACCGATGGCCCTTGACATCCCTGCGCGTTGCCTCTGCCTCCGTCTCAAACCTGCCAACAAAAATCTCTCAGCTCACATCCACTTATGCTGCTTTTTCTCTTTGTACCCTATTGCACTTACTCCTCCCCACACTGCAGACACGTTTTCACCAAGAGGTAGACGGTTTCCTCCATACTAGGACTTGAATGTCCATGAGTCCCAATATCTGCTCACTGCCTCACCTCAGTGGTGAGGATTTTGGCAGTGACAGTCACCGGGAGGTGGTTGTTCCCAAGGGATCAACAAAGTGCTGTCCTGCATTTCCCAGGGCACATGCCCTGCTCTGAAGGAATGGGTAAGGGTAAGAAGCAGAAGAGATGGGAAGGCAATCACCCTAATTTGGAAGCTGGGCAAATTCACCAGATCCACACAGGCAGAGACCAAGTAGACTCGGGCATACTTAGAAACCAGATGCATGTGGATGTCTTCCAACTTCAGCAGTTGAAAGTGCACCCAGCCCAGAGGCAGCTCTAAGGAAGCACAAATCTTCAGAGAGGGAGAGTCTCCCTCCTTGGAGATGTTCAAAAGCCAGTCCTGGGCAACCAGCTCTAGGTGGCCCTGCTCGAGCAGGGGTTTGGACCAGATGACCTCCAGAGAGGAGGTCCCTGCCATCCTGTGTTTCTGTGACAGGTGAACTGATCACACTGGAAAAAATAAGACACTTAGTTCTTAACTTCAGCTGCTCCGTACAGCAAGAATATCACTCAGCCAGCCTGCTGAAGTCACCCAGAAGTGAACTCTGCCAAAGGGAAAATGAAAAATACTCCCAGGTATTTTAACTGGAGACTTTGCCCCCATTTCAAAGGCCAGAAGAGAGGAGCAGGCAGGACCAAGGGGAGGCGGTGGACGCCATGGAGAGCCTTCCCATGTCAGACATGTGGATGTGCCTTCCCCAGCTCCAGCTGTCAGCGAGAGCGTGCTGGCAGAGCGGCCCTGCCCCTCATTGCAAGCAGCTCTGCCACCTCCCCCAGCAAAAAGGAGCTCCAGAAAAGTCAGCTGTGGGGCCAGCCTGGACCAAAACGCGCTCCTCCCTCCAAGCGAGCTCCTCACGGCAGCGCTGCTGCGGTCAGGGGCGGGTGGGTAAAACCCGGGGCCTTTCCCCAAACCCAGAGAGGCTTCCAGCACAGGAGACAGCAAACTGCCCAGGAGGGCCTCTCTCTTGAGTATGGCCCAGGCTGACACCCGTTGGGGCAGAAAATACTCCAGAGAAGCAAAAGCTACCAGAGCTCAGAGAGGAGCCACGGGAACTGCTGCTGTGAGCACTCGATTTTGATGTGAAAAATCGCTGTTCGGCTCTCGGAGAAGATCACCTCAAGAGCAAGCAGAGCGCTTGCTGCAAAGCCCCTTTCTTTCAACTCCAAGTCTCCCCTCATTCCTCTCGCTCCCGCTGAAGATCAATTACTGAAAAGGGCAGAGCAGCTGCCTGCCTTTTCCTTTGGCTCAGAAAGACCTAGTGCTGTTTTCCCTTTCAATTTCAATTTAATTAACGAAGCCGAGCCTCTTGCTGCCCTTCTCGCCGTGGACCCTGCCTGCTGACACCGTGCTTGCTGCCTGGCCCAGGAGCAGCGGGACATGCAGAAGGGCACGGCTGCTGCGGCGACCTGTGCGGGCTGGGGGGGCAGCCGGTGCAAAGCCCCTGGGGCTCACCCTGGAGCCGGGGAAGCCACCCCGGGCGGCTGCGCTGAGAGGCTGGCGGGAGCATCCCCACTCAGGCTGGGCAGCATCTGCTTGCCCAGGGCACTAATTACGGGACCCCACCAAGGGTCGGATGCTGAACTGCCTGAGGAGTTGGAGATGGGAAGGACCTGTCCTCCTTCCCCTCCCATGATGGCCTTTCATGCACACCCCTCCTGGCTGAAGCTACAGGCCAGATCCACAGTGGCACCATTTAAAGTCCTAATGCGCTGACTGACACCGAGTGGTAAATCAAGTGCCAAAGTCAAGAACCGGCATATCTCTGAGGGCTCCAACTATGAGATTTTATATGCGAAGAAACAGGCTGGCAATTTTTATAATTTGCATCTTCATTTTCTGCAGCTTCACCTCATCCCATTGCTGCTAGAGCCGGCTTTCTTCCCAGGCTTACTCTCTGCCTTCCCAAATAGCCCTTGCTGGCTCGCGCTGCCTTTCTCAGAGACACAGTACTGGAGCCAGCAGCTCTCTCCCACTGCGCGTCGCCCCCTCCCAGTTCCCACCGTCTTTATGACTTCGTGGTATCCAGTAACGGCTGCAATACATTTGGAGCCAAATGTCGTCCTATCTCGCTGCTCCGCTGCTACCGTCTCCTCTGCGTAGCCCATCTACAAGTACACCTGCTCATCTCAATGCCATTTACATTACTAATGTACGCTCAGCAGCCATCTCCCACTGCGCGTCGCCCCCTCCCAGTTCCCACCGTCTTTATGACTTCGTGGTATCCAGTAACGGCTGCAATACATTTGGAGCCAAATGTCGTCCTATCTCGCTGCTCCGCTGCTACCGTCTCCTCTGCGTAGCCCATCTACAAGTACACCTGCTCATCTCAATGCCATTTACATTACTAATGTACGCTCAAAGCCGTTGCCTGTTGCCGCCCCCCGCCTGCCGCAGACCCCCCGCCCCGGGCTGGCTGTAGCTCAGGTGTAACGGGGAGCACCCCAGCACCCGGCTCTGCAGGGGCGAGGAAAGAGCAGCAGCGGAGCAGGGGGGAGAGCACCATGGAAACAAGCCCGAACAGGGAAGGGAATGTATCAGCTTATGCTACAGCAAACCCATCAGTTCAAAAACCACAGAAAACGCATAATTTCAGTTCACTGGGTTGTGATCTCAAAAATCCAAGGATAAGAGGAAGGAGCATTTAGTGCATGAAAAAAAGAGCTAGCTCTCTCCTTCGCTGGCAGAACAGATGCTAGGAAAAGAACCCAAACCTATTCTCATATTTGCCTTCGCAGGCTCAGTGGTTCTGCCCAGGGCAACCCCTTCAGTCCCCCAGCAGCCCCAGCCGCCAGCAGGGCAAGCGACACCAGGGCTGCCGGGGGTGGTGGGGAGCCAGCACATGGGGGGCCGGCCGGGGACTGCGGCGCATTCGCATCATCTCTCTTCCATAAGAGGATGAGGCTCCCTGCGTGATGCTGGCAGGCGCGGCGGCACCGCGGCCCCTGCCTGCAGAGGTGGCCATAAAAGGGAGCCCCAGGCAGGGCGCCCAGCCATACAGCCCAGCCATGCCCCGGAGGAGATACCTCTGCCCAGAGCCGCCAGCACCTCCCGGCTCAGAGCTGGCTCCCAGCC
>NW_009259100.1:2064560-2102602 GCF_000687185.1 Egretta garzetta
GGGAGGGGACACGACACAGACATCTCCCAGCACCAGCTTTGGCAACCAGTCTCTCCACTGCCCTCCAGCCCTCCCAGAAGTCTGTGCCATGGGGAGTCACCTCGTAACCCCAGCATTCAGCTGGGCTCCTTGGGGGGACTACTACTTCTCGGAAACAAGGCTGAAAATCTTAGTGGCAAGGCTGATCCCTATATGCTTGGCATAATCTGCAAACAAAGAGACATTACCACTTCCCAACACCAAACTTGCCTCTAAGAGTGTTGTCGGGAGCTCTGGGTGCTGAGGAAGAAACAGGAGAGGCGGCACTGCCTCATGCAGCCCTGGGAGGTGACCTCGCTGGGAACACCCCAGCCATCAGTGGTCCTGGTTGCCCCTGGCATGTTTGATGGATTTAAAGCTGCAGAAGGAGAGATCTCCGCTGAAGAAGCGAAGCACCCATGGTGCTGCTTACCTGGCAGCACCACCTTTATCCCCACGGCATTGGACCTGGTGGTGGCCGCCGGCTGCCCCAGATCCAGGGTGTTCCTCCTCCAGACCTCCACCTCACACTGGTACGTTCCCTCGTTGGCAGCCACGGTGTTGTGGATGCGCAGCCTGAAGGAGGTGGCATCCTTCGTCAGCTGGGCTTTCCCCTGGAAGTGTGGCTGTGCTGCCCCCCATACCATGGTGCCGCTGGGAAGGACCCGGACCACCTTGTGATAGTGGCCTGTGGATGGGCTGGGCTGGAAGAGCCACCCCACAGACACTGGCACCTCCTTGAAGGTGGTGTAGTTGGCGCTCACTTGGCAGATGAGCTCAATACTCTGCCCGTATCGGACGGTGGCAATTCGGCTTCTCAATGTGGCCTGCAGACTGAGACCTGCTCGGGAAGAGAAGAACCCTTGGCACTGGGACAGAAATCCTGCCCCGTGCCACCTCACCGCCAACTTTCCCACGCAGCACCGTCCCGTCCCCTCTGCCCCAGCCACTGCAGCCCCAAGCTAACACAGGCAGTCCCTGGCCTCTCCTACCTCGCCCCCTGCTCTCCCACTCCCAGCCCCCCGAGTACCCTCTCGTCCAGGCTCCCCAGTCCTGCCCCTGGGCAGGGAGCCGGGGGGGATCCTCTGCTGATCCTCCTGTCCGGTTTGCTGCTTCTTCCCATGCTCCACAAAAGCCTAACAACTCCTGTGGCCCAACCGGTGCTCTCAGGCACCCAGTCCAGCAATAAGAAAGGAAAAACACCCTAAATCACAGCCAAAAGCTGCCTCTCCATAAAGGCAACCATCCCAGGAGTCAAAAGAAGAAACAGTGTGGGCATTGCACGCCAGGGATGCTAGCGGCTCTGTGCTCAGACAGGAGGGCAGGAGAAGTGATCAGATGCCAGCACCAGGGCTGTATCTCTGACAAAAGCCACGATACAACTCAGCAAGTGCCTTTGTTGAGCTTAATTACTATAAGTAATTATGCTGCTACAACAGATATTTTGTATTTCAAGTTAAGGAGACAGTCAGAAAGACCTGCTGAGCAAGCCACTGCCTTTCAGGACTCTGGGTACTTCAGCTGTTGTGTCCCACTCGTGTCTCTCCCAAAACATCTCATGGAGGACTTGAGCACCCTGCTAGAAATGGGGAAGCTGAGGCACTCCAGGGCCAGGTGATCAGCCCCTGGTCACCCTGCAGCAGCAGAGCTCAGGGCACAGCAGACCTCTGTCCTACCCACATGTGTCCACCCGCTTCTCCAGCCTTGCCTCCAGCGTGTCCAGCTTGAAAGCCCAGAAATAGGAGTGGCCCAACTCACCCATGGAGCTGACTGTCACTGCTGTCTCTCCCTCCTCCGTCCAGCTCTGGCCTCGGGACCATTCCGTCACTTCACACCTGTACTGCCCGCTGTCGCCCTCATCCAACGTGTTGGGGATCACCAGGGTGAAAGTGCCAGAGCTTGCTTTCTCCAGCCGGAGGCTCCCCCGAGCCCTGCTGTCCTGGTAGGCGCTGCCCAGACTCAGGGTGCCATCCCGCTCCATGGTGGCCACTGGCACCTGGGCACCTGGGTGCTGCGGTGGCAGGTGCCACCACTGCACGGACACAGGGTTGGTTGCTCCTTGCACCTCGCAAAGGAGGATCAAGGCATCTCCCGCCACGACCCACGGTGTGCTGGTGGACACGGACAGACGCATGCGGCTCTCTGCAAACAACAGTTACTGCATGGGAGGGGACGTTGCTGTGCTCCTCAGAGAAAGCCAGAGATACTGTGGCATTAAATAGAGAGACTAGATAAATCTTGACCTTGGAAAAGGAAAGAAAATGTCTGAAATTTTCAACCAGCCTTTTCTTATAACTTTGGAGAAGGCTTTGTGGTTGGTTTGGGTTTTTTTTATTATTCTTTAATGTCTTTCCTAGGACATGGATACCTAAAGAAATACTTAAGAAATAAGAGTCCCAGCAGGCAGCTCCTGCTACATCAGAAAAGCCATCATCTAGCTGTAGCAAGGAAACCAAGCACCTTCTACACATCTTTTTCAGAGCAGTTTCTCACAAGTCACCCCTCCAAAACAGAGAGTGCACCCTGATGGAAATGGCAATGATCCCCACCCCCCCATCCAGAACTACCTGTCTGCTGGGTCATCCTGTGATCCTCAGAAGTAGCAATAGGCTCTGCTCACAATTTTCTGTACTAAAGACATGGGAGGACCCAACCTCCCCAAAACTCTACTTTTTTGCCCCAAAACTTGACTGCAAAGAGACTGAGCTAAAGGTTTACACTTTGCTGACAGCTGCTGCATCTGTCATGCTAACGTTTGCCAGGGCAAGTGCTTTTCCCATTACTACCCACCAAAACCTATGGCACATTTGCACTCTTACTGCAAGCAGCAGGTGCTTTCCCCTGCCGAGATGAGGCCAGACTTGAAGTGTTCTGCAGTCAGAGATCACTACAGGTTTTACCCAGAAGAGGTATATCAGGACTTACTAAGTAAGGATGGACTTACTAACCTATCGGCTTCACGTTGACTTGGATGCCTGATGACACATTGGTTTGGATGCTGTGAAGGTCTCCAGGAGTCTTCACCTCTGAAACAGAGCAGCGGTACGTACCGCTGTCCTTCAGCCCCACCTCGTCAATGGTGAGGACGTAAACCATGTTGCTTTGCTTGAATGCTCGGAGCTGCCCCAGCTTGGCTCTCTCCTCATATTCTTCCTTCCAAATCAATACACCATGGGGGTCAACACTGGCCACTTCTACGCCGTCGAGGAGCCAAAGCACTTGGAAGTGCCTGCTGCTGCTCTTCTGGGCTCCCACCACGCAATTTAACTGCAAGGTACCACCTTCAGAAAGGGAGGTTTCAGCAGCAGCTATGTCCGCGGAGAGGCCTCTGCCTGTGGGCAATCAAAAGCAAAGGGGGTGCTGGGTGGCCCTGCCCACGCTTCCCTCCAGTCTGGCAGCACCGATGGCTGTGCAGAGGGAAACGGGAGGGAATTCTCTTGAAACATTTTCTTTCATAAGAAAAGGGATCAGGGTGGAAAATTTTGCCTGTGGGGAGATGGTTGCCAGCTCCAGCCACTAACCAGCAGTCGGAGGCAGAAGAAGCACCAGAACCTTGAGGAGCTCAGCTCCCCACTTTGGGGCAGCTAACCCCCCCTCAGAGCAGAGACCCCATTGGGATGGCCTCGGGCCACAGCCACTCCCCACTCAGCTCAGGCAGCCAAACTGAGGGCTGCCCTGACCCAGAGGCGTCAGCTTTTGCAGAGGGCTGCTCCGTCTCGCCTCCTGGAGCTGTTCTGCTTCATGTAACAAATACATCTTAAACCAGAAAGGGGCACAAATGAGCTTTATCACTCAGTGGTGGTTTTAACTCTGCTGTCTGTGGTGGGAAGGAGGTGAATGGAGGGCTGGCATCGAAGTTGCTTGTCTGAATCTGATGCTGCTGGTCCCGCATGCTGCCAGCCCTCACTGGCTGCTGCCAGATGTAGGCAAGAGATGCTCTCAAAGTTGGAAAGGTTTGGGGTTAGTTCCTACAGAAAGCAGAAATGTCAAGACTTGATGCAGCATGGGGAGGTCAGAGGGAAGCAAGAGGAGGTGGAAGTCATCTCCTAACCCCTGTCCTGCCCCCCATACCAACCAGGAGCAGGTACTGAGTAAAGAGGGGGAGCACAAAGTCATCTTCTCCTTGGCATACCCTCTTGGGCAGTCAACTGCACCTGAGATAAGGACCTTGTCTCTGGGTCCTATGATACAATTCACCTTCCTCGCGGGGCATTCAAAGCCTCTGCCGCCAATGCCCCCTGGTTCCCGGCTTCAGCCCAGCTGGAGAGCAGTTGCAGGCAGAGATCCGCAGGATGCCCCAAAACCCTGCACCGTGACCCCACACAGTGGCAGCACAACCAAAAAACAGGAGGTAGGGCTCAGCCCTGACTCCTGGGCAGGCAGCCTGGCTCATGCCAGGGTCACTGTGGTGCCCCCCATGTCTAACAAGAGGGGCAGGGTTACGTGCTGTAGTTTGGAGGTAAAACAGAGCAGCTCCCAGACTGCCACTGGAAGGGCTCAAATAATTTATTGAAAGCAGAGTACCCTGTGAATTTAAACAATGGTTCATAAACAGTTTGCGAGCAGGAATCCCAGCTGCTGCAGATATGTTTGGCATTCTCAAATATTTGCTGGGAGGCTTATAGAAACCGCTGGAGCAGCTGGCCGCAGTCAGAGCAGTTGCTGGGCCCCGGTGTTTTGGGGTGCTCAGCCCCACAGCCCGGGCTCGCCCATGGGGCACCAGCAGGAGACCCCAGCCCCGCAGATGTGATGGAGGGCTGGTACCCCTGCCACCGTTTCCCTCTGGCAATACCAGTGACTCAAATAACAACCACCATGATGTCCTCTTACCACCACTGCCTCCCTTCTGCCCTTAATGGCTACCATAGCGCATGTATTAAACTCTGAAGAGGTTTCTCTATTTCTAAGCAATCTGGTACCCGAAGCCACACAGTAGCAGTCACGACAAACCCACTCAAACAAGCGCACCCAGGAAAGCGCAACGGCATGACTCGCCAGGCAGCAGCAGACATGGAGAGCCACCCCTACAAACTGGAACCAGGCTCTGACAGTGGGAGGCTGCACTTCCCTCCCCTCCCCCAGCACCTCGTCCCCCCAAGCTGCACACGGGGTGTTTGGCCCTTAGCCAACTGTTTCTTTGGTTTCCTGCTCTGACTCACTACCCTCCTGAAAGACACCGGTTCCCCTCACCGCCCCCACTCTGCAGCCACTTCCATCAGCCCCAAGGCATGGGGACGTGGTACACCATCTCCCCAGGCATCTTTTCTGTGAACAACTCGCATGCTACTGCTTGCATTACAGGGTGTCAGCCAGACACAGCCTTGCCTTGGCTCCTTGGAGGCAAAACTTATTGGTGGGAAGAAGAGCTTTTCCCTTCCTCCGGGCCCAGCTACCCACACGCAGCTGGAGGAGGAGCGGGGTGAGGCACCGCAGCCAGCAAAGGGCTTGCAGCAGGAGGGACAGTGGGCAGGACACTCAGAGGAGTAGCAGCAAACACACAGCGCTGAAATCATCCCAGGGCAGTGGGGAGAGAGGGATTTTTCCCACCGGCCCTGGGCCCTGCAGATGCTGGGAGCCATGGGAAGCTGCTGGGTAGAGGGAACACAAGGTGCCTGACAGGGACAGAGTGGAGTGGGGGAGCACAGGCAGTACTGGCAAGGGGCTGGTTTTCATACTTTCCTATTTTAATCCATCTCATACATGGTAGCACGTTTAAGTCTCCCTGTTTTGAAATATCTAAATACATTTTCCTAAAGCATAAGCCAGGAGCTTAGTGCACCCACTTCAAAGCACAGACTGGCCCACAGTCCCATTACGACCACATACGAACTACCAGGAGGAGACACAGGGGTGGTCTAATAGGAAGCAACACCGGTTGCTCTGGAGGCCTGTGGACTTGTGACAGCACGGACAGACAAGCCACCTCCAGCAGACACCAGAGCCGTGCCACACACGCAGCACATCCCCATGTCCCTCAGTGCCTGTGGCCGAGGCACCGCGGACGGGCAGCTGACTGTTAAGTGCTTCAGGTTTTGAGGTCGTGAGACCCTCGAGGCAGCCTAACACCACAGTTTTCCGTGCACTGGAGCGTAACGCTGCCAAGGAGCCAGGCGGCTGCGCGCACACGTTGCGCTCTCTGCCAACACCTCATGTGGGCCCGTGAGGTTGCACAATAGCTGCCGGCGTCGGAGGCTCAGCTGTGCAAACCTTCAAAGCAAGAAGCACCAACAGCTCCCAAACCAGGGGCTGCCACAGCCCTGAGCCCAGTCCACCCCTCCCTGCCCGGCAGAGGCAGCCAGACCCACCGGTGGGTCCCTGGGCTGTGGTAGAGGCGGGCAAAGTCCACCGAAAGCTGCTTTCAGTGCAGAAAGGAGTTGGAGCCAACGTGCGAGTTTGCAAGGGCCTTACCCTGGCTCATGACTGCCAGAGACGTCCTCCCTGTTTGCTTGCGGGAGATGTCCTTCCATGTCTCATCGGGATCCTCAATCCACTCAGCCGCCTCACAGTACAGCTGGCCGTGGTCGGATGGCTCCACTCCCCCGATGGAGAGCTTGTACGTGGTGTTCCCAACCTTGTTCAGCCGCACGTCCCCTGCCAGAAACCTCTGCGCGTAAGAGGGCCCTGGCATCAAGACAAAGTCCTTGGAGAGGGTGAGGACCTCCTCAGCGTGACTGTCTCCTGCTCCCTGAAGATGGTACCAGCCAACAGAGAGATGCGTGTGCTGGGCGGTGGACTTGGACACCTCACAGGTGAGCTCCACTGCGTCCCCTTCGTCATGGGTGAGGACCTGGGGCACCATGGAAGCTGAGAGGGTGTCTGCAATCACTGAGCACAGGGGAGAAACACAGAGAGCAGCTGGTCATGGGAAAAGTCGTCTCTTGGCCTCGACAGGCAACCTGCCTACCACTCTGAAACTGCGGCCAGGCCCTAAGGGTTCTGACAGTGTAGGAGAAATCTCTTTTGTAGCTGACTGACAAGACTTCCATCAGCTTATACCAAGGTGTGAAGTGGTTAAAGCCTCAGCAGGGAATCTCTCTGTGGTACCCTCTTCAGTCAAATTATGGGCAGTATTAATTAGGCAACCCCAGGGAGATTAACATCCAGCCCCTCAGGATCCCAAGGGCAGGCTGGTACAACACAGGGATAAAGGGGGGAGCAGGGGTGAATACCAAGTGGAAGCACTTGGGGGGCTCACAGTAGGGCCTTTCCCTTTGCCTTCCCTCTCCCCATGCTCTGCAGGAGCTGCCACCTCCCTCCGTCTGTGGGTATCCAGCTTGGGTCAAGTCCCACGCCCTCACCTGAGAGGACACCAACAGCTAACACACAGTGTCTGAAAACTCCTGACCTCCTAAGCGCTTAGGTGTGAAATGCTGTGGCTACATCAGGAAGTGAAGCAGAGGCTTCCTCTCCCTTCCCTTGCCCTGGCTGGGAGACAACAGGCAGAGCAACCGGCAAGGGGACATCTGGGCATCCCAACCTTACCAACCCAGGGGGAGGATAGCAGTCCCACAGCGGGGAGAGAAGGAAAATTTGTGCTCACCGGTCCCATCAATCACCCCTTTCTCCAGCTGCTCCTCTATCAGAGACCCAGAGACGAGCACGCCTCCCCAGTGCAAAGGTGGGGACAAATGGAAGCCTGGCTGCACCCCCGACTGGTGGGGAGCAAGGCTGTCTTTCAGGACCCACCTGAGAGGTTCGTCTTGGCGCTGTAACTCCCAAAGTACCTCTCATCTGTGTTGGGCGTGTGGCACTCATACACCCCGGCGTCCCGGTCCTGCAGCTCGGTGATGTGCAGCAGGACGGCGTCCCCCTGCACCCGCTCCACGTAGATCCCCCGGCTGCGCACCCGCTGGGTGTAGATGGCGTAGGGGAAGGAGGGGTCGATGGTGCTGACGATCTGCACCTCCCGCTCCGGGGCCGAGGGCAGGTAGATGGACCACTGGAAGTTCTGCTTTGCCGGGCCCTGGTAGCCGCTCACCTTGCACCACAGTGTGACGTGGGACCCCCTCACACGGTAGAGGGGCCCCTTCTGAACAGTCACCACCCGTTGGCCAGTGCTCAAACCTGCCGGCAAAGAGGCAGCACATGCGGTGTTTGCAGGGGTATATGCCACCCGAGGGCTGCACACCCAAAATGGCAGTGGGTCTGGATGCGCACAGGATCGCAATGTAATAACGAAAAGAATTGCTGTGCAGTCTCATTCTTTGAAGCACAAAGTCTAAGGGACTTCATACCCCTTGCAGGTCCTGTAACAACAGACCTCCAAACTTGTTTGTCTCCTCTGTGACACTGGAGGTCACACAACGGAGAGCAGAGCGTCATGGACCAGAGGACTGTCAAGCCTATTCGTGGCTGGAGAGCATCTCTCAGCCAGCTGTTCAGAGGGAGCAGCAACCAGGCTGGGAGCACTGGAGTAAGCTTGTGGTATGTTAAAATGAAGAGGACCAAGCACTCAAGTCCTGTGCAAACTGTGCCAGGAAGGGAGCAGGTGCCAGAACTGACCACTGCAAGAGAAGAAGATGCAACGCAGAAGCCAAGGGACATGCGACAGCAGAGGGAATGGGCAGGCAGAGGTGCTCCATGGACAGAAACTGCGGAGGGTGCAGGAGAGGGGGCCAGCAAGAGCTCCTCCAAAGGCACCGAGAAACATCAAGGGAACCCTCCGCTTCTGCCTGCGGAGGGCTTGGGGAGGTGATGGCCACCCATGCACCCTCCCATCCCACAGAGCTCTCAGTGGTGACTCACTCTATTCTGGTGCCCAGCATGCACACCAAGCAATATGCCCACAGGATGTGGGCACCAAGTCAAAAACCAACCATGGAGACCAGGCCCAGGGAAGAGAGCTGGTGGCAGCACCCTTGAAACCCCCTCCCCAAGGGAAGGAGGGGGTGAGTAACCCCCATCGCACCTTCAGCAGCCACACAACAGGGGCATGTGCGTCTCCTCATCAAAACCCTGCCAGGGTCTGGGCTATCGCTTTGTAGTGAGACCACAGTGCCAGAAGGAGAACGTGCTGCTGCAACTCTTCTCGCAGCCACCAAGCCGGAACAGTGCCAGCCATGGCAGCACTCACCCTCCTCACCCCCCAGCCCCAGCAAGACACCCTGCTGAGCCACCCACCTGCAAAGGTCCCGTCCACCTACTTTAAGAAAGCAAAGTGGCTGGGGAGACAGCCCACACCTCTGATCCGTGCGGGTGCTGCTCCCAGCCCCGGGTGCTTTACTTCCCCATTGCCTGCCCCACGAAAACCCCCATCACTAGGCAGGGTACTCACCCAGGAGGAGGAAGAGGAGAATGAAGGCAGCCACCAGGCACCGTGCCAGCCCCATGGGAAACGGCTCTGCTTGGGTGCTCTCCCAGAGGGGCAGTGGAAGGCTCTCATGGGCAATGGCAACAGCCATCCAGCTGTTTTGAAAGCGTCTGGGAGGAAGCTGACTGGCGGTGGTGGTTTCCTCTGCTTAGAAACGGCGGGGAGAGGTTGGGGAGCGGGGTGCAACACCAAAGCAACACGCCTCTGGGAGGTGACAGCTGGCACCCCAGCCCCACGCCACCTGGGCAAGGGTGATGCCCAAGGCCCCTCCTGCCACTGTGTGCATGCCAGGTGCCTGGATGACCAAGCTCTGCCTCGGGGTGCAGTGGGGCACCCCAAGTGGAGTCTCTCTCCCACAGCACCCCCACCAGCCCATCAGCTACACAGGCAGGAGGCCCTCTGTCATTAACAGCCAGCCCAGCCCAGGCAGCTTATCAACTCTTGAAGGATCACCACGCAGCCAGAAATCAGCCAGGAACGCTCTCCTGTAACCACATCCCGTGGGCAGGCACTTGGGTGCGGAAGATCCTGGACCAGCACTCCTCGCAGGGGTGGCGAGACTTGGGGGGCTGCATGGGGAGGGCTGAGGCCAGGAGGCTGCTGGCCACAGCCCCAAAGGCAAGCGCTGCGGTTGCATCGGCTGCCGCCTGGCATCGCGTGGCCCGGGGCATGCATAACGGTTGGACCCGGTGATCTTAAAGGTCTTTTCCAACCTAAATGATTCTGTGATTCCATGCTGCTGCTCCTGCCAGCAGATGCCCGGGATGTGGTAGGAGGCTGACAGGGGCACATCCCAGGCAGGGGAAACCCAGCTGCTGGGGCATGCAGCCAAACAGCAGTGAGGGGCTCAAACCAGACACACACTCTAAAAGGATTTTTTGAGGTTTTTTGGTGTGGGTGCATATGGTTTGATTGTTCAGGGTTTTTTGTTTTTTGGTTTTTTTTTGGGGGGGGGTGGTGTCTCTTGTTTGATTTTGGTTTGGTTTGGGTTTTTTTCCCCCAGGAAGGGTGGTGGCACAAAGCATTTACCCCTGAGCCATGCTGCTCCTGCTGTACTGCCGAGGCATCATCTGAACGGCTAAATTAGCTCAGGGATTCACAAGCAAAACCCAACCATAAAACAAGCCCCTTTGCTTGATCCCATGGGACTCCTAGAAGGAACAAGATTCATGTACCAAACCAAAACAAACATGAGGTCCCTCCTTTCCCTGTTTAATAAACTGATTCATATGACAGCTGGCGGGGCCAGGAGATGGAGGCAGAGACTCCTCACTGCAAGGCTGGTGTCTCCATTAGCCAGCTCCTCATCAGCCTGCATGCGCAGCTCCCATAGCACCACACAGCTCCCAGAAAGCCAAATCCAGGCCGGGGGGGGGACAGGCTGTCACAGCAGGCAGAGAGGCTCCTGCAGGATCTCACCTGTCCCCTGCCACCCACCCTCACTGCAATGAAGTTGATCAAAGGAGTAGCCCCTGTTTTGGGAGAAGAGGGTGCAACACAGGGCTGAAACCCATGCACTGGCTCCTCAGAGGTGAGCAGATGCAGCAGAGGCTAGCAAATGGTGGAGTGCCCCAGCATGGCTGCTGGCGAGGAGGACCCGTGTCCGTGTTGGCAAGAACGCCCGTGACACGGCCACGCACATAGCCATGACTGCGTGGTAGGCTTCCCTGCTGCAGGATGAAATCTTCCCATCTCAGAAGCAAGGGATGAAGAGGTTTGCTTTGCCAGCAGTGCCCCGGGGACGATCCTGCTGCCAGTAAGCCAACCCTCTTACCGCTTTGGAGGAGGGAAAAACATCTCTGCTACAGCAACAGAGTAAATAGAAAGGAAACTTGGAGTTCAACCTCAGTGAGCTTCCGCCAGTCAGTGTGCAGATAAACACACACATGGGGACAGTTTAACTCCAAGCTTGCAACTCTAATGATGCATGAGTCGCTGTTTACATTCGCAATAGAGAAACCAGGGAGAATAGGATTGCCTGGCCCAGTCCTATCACCAGCAACGATGCTCCTCTGTGGACAAAACCAACAGCTCCCTCTCCCTTGGACTGTGCAGTCTAAAACTTATTCTCTTCCTCCCGGGGAAATCAGTGCAACCAGACATACAGCAGGGCTATTAACCACACAAGACAGGGTAAGGGAAGAGGATCAGAAAATCCTTTACAAAGACAATCTTGCCATTAGAAACCACACCAGTGAAGCCCGATCCACAGGAAGAAAAGATCCCCTCACCCTATTTTGCTGCGGAGGACACAGGACAGGAAGCAAGGGGGAAATACACCTCTTGGATAGCACAGAAGATCCCTGCCTGTACCCACAGCGAGGGCTTGCCTCCTCCAAGCTAGGCAGCGCTTGTGTCCATGCACCTCGCCTGGTGAGCTGAAGTGCTGCCCCAGGGCCATGGGGATTAAATGCTATTGACACCCAGTCCTCGGCACAGCCAGCACCTGAGCAGCAGGGCCACCTCCCAGCACACCCCAGCAGGGTACCACCATCTCCCACTTCAGAGCACAAGACCAGAGGTCAGGTTGCCTGCAGCACTGGCTTTGGCTTTCACGTGGGTGATGACCATCTTTTACTGCATGCCTCTGCACCCTTTTTCCCTCCCTCTGCCTCCCTGGATCCCTTTGCGGGCACCCTTTTTGGATGCTGCCCAGCCACTTTGGCCCAAAGCTTTCCAGAAAAACACCACCATAAATGCAGCATGGAAAGCATTACCAAGCCCAGTGCAGCCAGGGTACAGTTAAGACTCTACCTACAGGAGCACAGCAGCAATCTGCAATGTCCATGGGGACATTGAAACCTCGCGGACAGACAACTGCTGACCAGACACTCCTTGAGCACTGCAAGGAGCCTGGGGAGGGACGGGGGTAAGGCAGGATCCTCCCACAAGAAGGGTAGAAATGCCACGGAGGAAGCCATTGAGGATGAAGGAGGCAACCCCATGGTCAGTGTTGGTTTTCAGAGGGAACAGACTGCCGAGACCCAAAAGCAGTTAGGCAAGCATAGGGGAGAGGCTGCAGACCAGATTCCCTGCCTGGCTATATGGCCCCCATGAGCCACTCACCCCACTTTGGTGCCTGGGGTTAAGCAGCAAGGCTCCTGAGCAGCAGACTATGCCGGCCTTCTCCGCCCACAGTCGCCACTTTCTTGGCTGGCTTCCACCCATTACAGCAGAGGACACAGCCTACCCTGCCTCCTGAAAAACCTCAACTTACAAAGAAATCCAGACCTCAAACCACGTCTCGGGCAAATCCGGTTTTGCACAGAAAGGGTTTTTAGCCACTGCTGAGGTTGCTTCCTCTAGGAGAAAAGAAACCCAGCTCTTAAAAGAAAGGGTTTCCCCATGAGCTTTTGGTATTGCTGTGCAACATCCCAGCTGAAAGCAAGCTGCTCTGGCAGGAGCATGAGCTCTGGGGCCTCTGCTCAGCCCCACGGCTCTGCCATCTCCTCACCCCCTTCTGAGCCAGCCCTCAGCAGTGACCTGCCCTCCACGTCCCTACTCACACAGATGAGCACCCTGGGGCTCCCCAAGCACCAAAGCACAGGTGGCAAGGGAGCTACAGACTAATTTCAGTCCCAGCAGAGGCCAAAGGGGGCAAAGACAGCACAGCCCTCTCATCCTTGCATGACCGTCCCTGGAGCAGCATGAATGGGACCCCTGCTCCCCAAAGGCTTTTTGGGGCCAAAGGGACCTGCACTTGGCTGGGTGTCTGCTTGGCTATAAACACGTTGGTGCCTTGCAAAGAGCAGCCGCAAAGAGCTCCCTGTATTTCGAGCTGCTCTGGCGATCAAACAGGGTGGGGAAATACAGCCCAGAGGTGCAAGCTACAAGCAAGCTCTCCAAAAATCCCTCCTCTGCCTTCACTTCACAGATGTCAGGAGATACGTCCTCCTCCCAGAAATGCCATTTCCACATCCTCACAGGGACCCGGGAGGGGCAGGAGGAGAAGGAGGGAGGGAGGAAGGTTGCAGCCTCGAAAGCGAGGGGCTGGCGCCAGGCAGGGTGGGGGGGACGCGGGGAAGAGTAGAGCATTAGCCGGGATAATCTGGCAGTCTTGGGGGATGCGCCAGAAGCCTACAGATAATCAGGGGAGCTGGCGCAACAGACTTTGAAGTCTGCTGTCAGGTTTTCTCAGCCCGGCTCAGACATCAAAGGCAGCTGGTTACTTCCCCCAATTATGGAGCGGGAGCCAGTCAGCTGCCTGGCTTCCCCAAGGCCGGCTGGCTCAGCCGTGATCCCCCGGGCACGCTCTCGTGGGCAGAAACCTCCTGATGGAGCGCAAATGCCCAAATCCTCCAGCTCCTGCCAGAGTCAGGCTCAATTTGCCAGGAGCTTGCCTCACAGTGATGTGGGCTTTCACCTTGGGCTGTTGGAGCCAAGCGAGATCTCAGTGGATAAAGATCTCCAAAAGGCCGTGCTGCTGAAACAAACCACCGGCCAGTCTGAGGGAAACCAGACAGCCCTGAAAACAGGGGGAAGCCTAGCAAAGGTGAAGAAGACTGCACCCTTTTCTCCTGGTGGTGGGAAGGACTGCTTTGGTTACTCAAATCCTGCGTGTCCTGGGCTCTTGTGGAACAGGGCTCCAATGCATGGCAAGCACAGGGTCTTCATAAGCAAAACAAACCCGCAGCAGCACAGAAAGGCTGTCGCACCAAAAAACACAGTATTATTGGTACGGGTACTGAAATAAATCACAGGAAGCTGGGAAGCAGAGAAACACCCATCCTGTCCAGCTTTCTAGGGCTCTGGCCACTCTCAGTAGTGAGCAGCCAGGGCTGGCCTAGGAGGAGAATGCCCACAGCATCTTTTTTGGTGAGCTGGCGTTTGCTCTCATTTGCACTATCATTTCTACTGTAAAAAGTCAAACAAGAAAAAAAAAAATGGCCAGGGCATTTCAGAGACACCAAAGTCCTTCAGAAAAGTGGGATAGCTTATTCCTGCTTCACTGCCACAGCAGCAGGCAAACATGCTTGTTCTGAACCTGCTCTGACAACAGGACATAAGTACAGCCTAAACCACATGCCTCATGTATCTTACCCTAATGAAAAGTGCTTTTTAGCCCCCCACCCCCATTATTTATTTTTTTTCTTTTTAAATCTTCTACCTACAAAAAAGGGCTGAAAAGCCTCGCTCCTCTATAGTCATAATTCCATCAGTCTTTGTAGTTTGCGCCAACAGTGCATTTCTGACATAAATCTCCTGGACATCTCACCTTCACTGTAGGCGGCAGAAAGCTCAGGGGCACAACGTGATGCTGGGGACCAGGAGGGATGCTGCACCAAGGGAGCCAATTCATCTTCTCCCTCCCAGCTCCTCGCAGCACCTTGAGCAAAATGAGCCAGCATGTGCAGCACCTTGGCAAAGCGGCATTGCTCAGCTGCCCTTTCCTGCACCGCATCAGGCCACGCTCCTCGGGCTGCGGAGCTTGGCTCCGAGGCGGCACAGCCTGCCTCCGTAAATCCCAGCAATCCCCCGCCACAGCACACACGGGGCCCAAACACATCACCGTGCAGCCTGCAAGTGCAGCCCCCCTGCCCGGCTCCTGCGCGGCTACGCACCGCCCCCAGACCTCTCCACGCCAGTATTCAAAGCAGCATCAGCATCTTTTAAGCAAGCAGCATCATGAAAGCCTGTTTGAAGCAGAGCAGCAGAGGGTTGTGCCTGGTTGTTTTGGTTCCCGATGGACACAGTGAGGGCAGAGGCCAGGGAAGAGAGGAGGGAGGTTAAGAGAGGGGAAGAAGGAGAGCAATTGCAGTGGGTAATTGCAATTGCTGTTGTTCAGTAGGAACTTCTGTGAGGGAATACAGAACAGCATTACGTGTTGGGAAAGAAGCTAGGTTTTAATATTAAGCTGCTTATTTAGGTCTCTACGTTATGGAGAAGCTGCACTTCAAAAACTAATTAGATTGACAGAGCCTGGATTCGATTACAGGATTTCCAGAAGCAAGAGGGTTTAAAAAAAAAAAAAAAATTAAATAGCTGCCCTGGAAATGTTAGCAAGGGAATTAAACAGCCATTGCTGCAGCCAATTGTTAAACATATCTAAGCCGGGAAAAATGACGACTCCAGCTACCAAAGCCCACTGCACCAGTGGCTGCAGCAGGGAGCTGCTCTCCTAACAGGCCTGAGTGGAAGATGCACAAAATATGTGTTTCCCAGTCCTAGAGGTAGGCAGAGGGTCTCCAAGGCCCCTCAGGAAGCACGTGCCTCCCTCTGATGGCAGCGTGTGAATTGGAAAGCACGTGGATTTTTCCCCTCCCTGAATCAGCTGCAGTGAGCACAGCATCTGGGAGCCACAGGCAGGCAACTGCAGGGCTGGGGCTGAAGAGGGACAGGCTGTAGGTCCCACAGGGCAGCACAAGGGCTACTTGGGGAAACCCCATCACCTACGTGGGCAGAAAGTCCCATCCTTACCAGCCAGGACACTAAGCCTCCACCTGCACAGGCAAAGTGTAGCCACCCCAGCACTAAGAAGAACATGGGAGTGACACACAGCTATGCTCCTGAAGTGATAAAGCAAGGTAGCAATGGCAGAACTACACTTACAGCTCACCTAGCATCAAAGCCTTTGCTCATCTACCCAAAACGATTCCCTTTTCCCACTCCTCTGAGATCATGGGAAAAGCAGAAATTTCACAATATGCAATAGCAGAGCCAGAGCAGTCCTTTTTAAAATCCCAGACCTACCAACTTCAGTTCCTCTTGAAGCACCTAAAGCATCCTTCATCTGTGAATATGAAGGTTCTCTGCAAGTACACATCCACAGCTGTCTAAAGAAATTCAGCTTGGGGCCTGAGGGGTTGCCAGAGTGGGACCCTGACTCAAAATGTAGCATTAATACGCTGTTCAGTCTGGATGACTGTAGCCTGTTCGTTCTGGAGGTGTTTAGCTAGAAGACAGATGTACCTGGCCATGCAGTAGATGTTCTGTTCCTATATGCCACGTTTTCACCCTCTTTATTTGGGTAGAGCACTCTGGACAACACCACCCCATGTTGGCCTCATTGCTGCACAAGCATCCCAAGAGCAGATCAGCAGACCCTTTGGCATGGCAATACTGATGCCATTGCTGCTGGTATCCTCCATTCGCACTAAAGGAGGATATCTCTGCTATAGTCACAGAAAGGCTTAGTTATATTTATGCTAAGCCAAACAAATTTTCTTCAAACAAAAGGCGGGAGCTGCAGTGAACTCCAGGGAAAGCCTGTGGGGTGCACAGCTTTGATTAAATGGAGACATCAGGAAGAGTTGCAAACGTACAAATTAGATCTCACTTCTTTGTGCTCGGATTGTCAGTCTCAGTGTGAAAGCAACTCCTCCTTCCATGTTGCCACTGCAGAGCTTGATAAAGGATACATCACTCAGTACTGCAACACAGAAGCAGTTATCTTACTTCTGCCTGACACCTTCCACCTGAGGTCCTGCAGCACCTCTCCTGCTGCTCCCCAAGACTTGGGGAACACCTCTCACCACTGAAACATGGGTCTCAGTCAAGTTGGGAAGAGGTGACACTTGGGTGACAGGCTGCTGCCACCGCTGACAGAAGGTAAGGGAGGGTTTAAACACAGCAATGCCGTGCCCAAGGGTCCCGAGAGCCATCTTGTTAACAGTGTATGCAGTCAGGTTGGGGAAGGGGAATTTAATGAACAGCGACTTACAAAAGACCTTTCTGGATGAATGCAGGGGACTGCGGGAGACAGAAAGGAAGAGAGAAACAAAAAGATAACGGCAGCAGGCAAGGACACCTCAGCATGCACCTGAAAGGCTACAGGAAAAGCCATCAGCTTCAAAAGGACTGTAACATCTTATTTCTAAAGAAAATGTGTACTTCTGCCAGGCTGGGCCCTAACAGCTCAGCTTCTGAAGGGGCCCTCCCTGAAACATCAGAGACAGACATTTCTGAGCAAGGGGAAGAGGCTTGTCAGCCGACAGCGATAGGGTGCTGGGGTGAAGAGAGTGGGCAGTGACAGAAGACAGCTGGTAAGGTCTGTCCCTGTGGAAGAAGGCCAACACCCGATAAAATAGAAAGACGCGTTACCCTTTTCATTCCTGGAAGACTCATCTTACAGCAATGATGTGCTCTAAATAAATACTTCAAGAAGCCTGGTCATTCACTATTAGTACAGCTACTGGAAGAGACAGCTTCAGAGGAACTGGACACTGTGGATAACACACCAGGAACCTCTGCATGAGACTTGGTTGACTCCAGTAGTCACACGGCAGAAAAAGTGCATGGCTGAAGACTAGGAGCCTGAGCAAGGATATAAACCACAGTTAGAGCAGATTGGATCCATCCTGGTAACTGTAATCCAATGACTATGCTTATGCAAAGGCAGAGATGTTATACAAGTAACAAAATTGAGATTAAAATCCATCACAGAGCTGTTTTCACAAAAAAATGTAAGTTATGTGAGAACGGTTGTTACAGAGATCTTGAGGACCCATCATCTGTCTCTTGGTTGAATGACTACAGCTATCTGCTGTGGCATCCTCCCTCCTTCCCCAGCCCATCACTAGAAGGAGCTGCTATTACCTCATTTCTCTCAGCCCCTACCTGCCTGGCCAATACCTTTATACATTTATCTTGCCTAAGTCTTATGTCTTAGGTGAGCTGTGCTTTCTTTTACAGCTAACAGTGAGAAACAGGTACCTTCAGGTTCTCCCTAGTCTAAAATGCGGGTCTCAAGGAGGTCAGAGAAATTGCATTCTTTAGGTATCTGTTTCTCAAGTCCAGGGTGGGTAGCCTAGGTGTTAAAGATGAATCCCATCATAGTTACCTTGAGAAATTACTTTGCTTCATACTAGGCACAATGTTCAGCACAGTGGTTGCTTGCCTGGAACTCATGACACCGAGCAGCATTCGTGTTACGATAGCAAGCAGCCATTCAGGAGAAAGCAGGCCAAAACCATCTTATTTAGAAAGAAAATCTGTCCCTTCTGTTTTGGCAAACGGAATCTGAATGCCTCTTTGGAGTCATTTCCCCATCAGAGATGCTTAGTTTCCTTGCATATTGTCTGGAGTTGTCCTGGTTTCGGCTGGGATAGAGCTAATTTTCTTCATAGTAGCTAGCATATTGCTGTGTTTTGGATTTAGTACCAGAAGAATGTTGATAAGACACTGATGTTTTTAGTTGTTGCTAAGCAGTGCTCAGACTACTCAAGGACTTTTTGAGCTTCTCCTGCTCGCCCAGGTGCATAACAAGCTGGCAGTACAGCACAGCTAGCACAGCTAACCCAAACTGTCCAAAGAGCTATTCCATACCATATAACGTCATGCTCGGGGGGGGGTTAGTTAGTTCGGTCAGTCGGTCGGTCGCGGGGAGACTGCTCGCGGCTCGGGGAGACGGCTCGCGGCTCGGGACGGGCTGGGCATCGGTCGGTGGGTGGTGAGCAATTGCATTGTGCATCATTCGTTTTGTATATTCTGTATATTCTGTTATCATTCTCATTATTACTATTATTATTATTTTCTCTTATTAAACTGTCTTTATCTCAGGCCTCGGCTCTAACCTTTTATTTTCTTTCCGATTCTCTCCCCCATCCCACTGAGGGAGGGGGGAGTGAGCGAGCGGCCACGTGGTGCTGAGTTGCCAGCCGGGTTAAACCACGACAGGAGTCCTCATGAGGAAAGAGACTATAAAACATTTGTGTGTGTATGTATGATGCCAGCCTCGCAGATCATCTGTAGTGGGCACCGGCTGGAGTTCTGCAGGCTTGAGCTCTCAGAAGATGATTCAAGGATGCACCACAACAACATACGCCTGCTCTCCCTCACAGGGATGAACACCAAAGATCATTGTCCTTTAGAGATGCAAAGACAAGCTAGATGTCTAAATGGCAAAGGCAAGAAGAGACTCCTGAAGAAAAGAACAGGAAACTAAAGAGGGGAGGCAGAAGGAACAAAACATGGAGGAAATGAGCAAGCAAGGTTGGGGACAGAAAAAGGAGGTACCTGAATGCCAAAGGGGAGGTTAGTAGTGCTGTACCTGCATTCAGAACCTGCATTTGGCTGTAGCCACGCATAGCTTGCATATATCCAGGCAGATGCTAAGTAGCATGGATATTTTTGCTGTTTACCATAGCCTTAACACTCCAGCCACCGCACACCATGCCCGGGACTTTTGTAGAGCTGAAGTCAGCAGAGGAGCAACAAGAGCCACAAAGGCAACACCACTCCTGTCCTCTCAGACATCTCTGTGCGTTCTCAGATACCCAGTAACTGGTATGTTCATATTGCTCTGCTGGAGGAGCTCTGGAAGCATCCTCCCTTCTCTCTAGCCGCACCCTTTAAGAAACTTTTGGGATCTTCCTATCTTTGAGACTCCTTGCCATCTATTGAATATGGCAAATCCTCAGCGGGATCATACAAACAAGGAACTAGAGGGCACGACGCAGGTTAAGTTGCCAACAAGAAATGGAACTTCATGTCCATCTATCTGAAGCTTCATTATTCACTTCTAAAGCCAGCAGAGGTGCACTCAGTCTAAGTCTGTGGTCTAGTCTAAGGCCCAGTACATGCTGGAGTTTATAAAATCTCACGTGAACAAAGTATAATACAATACTAACTCTTGCTTTCACAAAGTCTGCTTTGGAAAGTCCTGCCCTTACACCCCCTTGGCAGAGATGGAAGCAGACATGCACTTACACTTTGGTACTTTGTGGAATTCATCTCAGCTGCCAGGGAGAGGAGAACAGCTTGTCTTTGTGGCAGCTCTTCTGAGGGACCTGGAAAGCCACAGAGCCTGGCTTCCTCAATAACCCAGGCATTCCCCTGGAGCTCTCAGTATCAATCATCTGCTGGCTACGGCCCAGTGCTATTTTCCTCAGTAACGGAAGGAGATCCCTGGCAAAGGGCTGTCCAGTAGAAGCCTACGCACTGTATTTACCTTGCACAAGAACAAGCAGTGGCTTTTTCTTCAGTTAGCACGTCCCACAGTTTGGATCAGTTGCTAAAGGCTCCTTCTTGAAACACCATGTCTCCCAATACCTGCTGTGCAGACCTCAGCCACCTGCAATCACAGAAATGTAAGAAGTCTCACTGAAAAGGCAAAAGCCATGCATTTCCTTGGAAGATTTGCATGACCAGCTTCAGCTTCACATGACAAAGAGGAGGCAGGTCTTCTTATGCATGCTGCTTGATTCCAGCCAGCTTCAGCCCAGTGGAGGTTTTAGGAGTGGCCTGCGTTCTACTATGGAACAAGCACAGCCAAGGACCTTGCCTGAGCCCGGTGCTTAAACACCCAGGCTCTGGCACAAAAGTGCTTTTCAGGCTGTCTCTATGACACTAGGCAGACACCTCTGTAGGCAGGTAGCTGAGTTGAACCCATGGCAGACACAAGGTGATGCTGGAGACTTGGTAACTCCCATCTTTTACAGCAACACTCAGGCTGTTACTTGCAAGTGTCCCGCTCCATCTCCAGACTTCAAGTTTTGGCTTTATTTTCTTTTTTATGATAAAATCCTCAGCATGCTTTCAAGAACTGTATTCAGATCCAGGTCATCCCAGGGGGCGGGGGAGGCAAGAGGATTTCATAAAGCTAATCCAAACTTACCGGTAAGCTGTAACCTGCACAGCCAGAGGCCAGCAGCTGCTGTTCCACAAGCAGGGCACTCATTACTCATGGGCATGCACCTGTTAAACATCTGCAGCTGCCAAAGGCTCTGCTGAGGGATCAGGGACCATTTATGATATTTCCCTATCTCAGCTGATGGCCTCTGTCACCCCTTAAGAACTTACAGCTTGGTGCCACCTCCCAGCTTCCTGTAAGCATGCTCTACATAGGATCTCTCTCCAGCTGCACCACCACCAGCTGGAAAGAAGCCAGAGATACACACTTTGCCATCAACTGGCCTGCACTGCAGCCATCTCGGACGGAGCATGCAGCAGTCTGAACACAAACCGACCTTGCCAACACCTGTCTTGGCCTCCCAAACCCACTGCTGCCTCAAGCAACTTCTTGTTGAAAAGCAAGTTACTTCCTTGCTGTCCTATCATGGTGTCCTCACATGGTTGCTGGGGGGGTGGGGGGGAATCCTGAATTCAGCCACTGGCAAGGTAAGCAGGAAGTTTACTTCCAACACTACTGATTTTCCTCCGGTACGTTGGAAATGAGAAGCCTCAGGAAGGGTTCAAAGATGACTCAACATCTAATGGCCAGGTTCTACAGCAGATATTTAACACACACTCCTAACCATGACTCCCGGCCCTAGGTAATCAAAAGGAAACTCCCCCAACAAAAAAGTTGACTTACAGTGGGGTAGAAACAGGATAGACTCAGAAAACAGTTACATTCCCCAATTCACCACACAAATGTAGGCAAATATTTAAAAGTTACTGTAAAATAGGGCTCACACTTAAGGAAACAGGTCCTGGAAACAGGACTGTCAGGTTTACACTGGATACCCTTGCCTCAACAATAGTGTCTGCATACATGCAAGGTACAAGGAAAGAACTGCCCATGGCTCAAACATCCAGACCCACAGCACAGACATAATCAAAAAGGCTCGCTCTTTATTTGAAACATAAAAAGAAACATTTTACACAGCTTTGTTAGAACTATTCAGTACCTGCATTCCAGAATTGTGCCAAACACTTTATTTTATAACTTTGAAATTAAAACAATAAAAAAAGAAAATAACTTGCCCTTCTGCTATTTGATGTTCAAGCTTGTCCTGGATTGAAATTCCAAGTGCCTGGAGGAATTTACCAGCTTAACCAGGAGATGTGGCAATGTGAACAGAGGAAAATCAACGTGAGCCCTTAGGATACTTTGACAATACCACAGGTTGCAGCAGGGAGGATATGGATGCTTGCACTGCATCTCAGGCAGCTTACTCTCCTGATACTCTGCAGGTTTAATACACAACCAGATGCACACATACCTCCACTCACACAAATCCCGGTCACACAGGAAATAATAATAATAAAAAACATGAAAAGTGACCTAATTTTTTTTTTCATTAGAGAGAAGATTCCCACTTTATTTTAAAAAAAGGGGATAATACAAAATTGGCACAAGTAGAAGGCAAGCTGGGGGGTTAAGTCTAGCCCCTCAGCTTCTAGCCTTCCAACTATAGCAAATACAGGGTGGAAGGGGATGCAGCATTGCCTTCCAAGGGGCTGGCAGCAGTAAGAGCTAGCAGCGAGCTTGCTTCACCTGGAATGACAAAGATGGTTTGTTATGGACCATGAAGGAAGGGCAGCATTAGCTAAGGACATGGGGACTTTTCATTAGAGCAGGGAGCTCTGACCAAAATAACCCTGAGTTTTTTCCAGCAGGGAGAAAATGTGCTATGTTTTGTGCTTGGGAAGAGCTGGCGGTTCCCTGCTCGTTCATTCCCTAATTATTGCATTACAGTCGTGATACTCTCTTCCTAAAACTTAACCAAGAGCACATAAACAAAGAGTCAGTCTGCAAGGACAGATGCTGAGCTTGGAACTTCACCACCACTAACACCCCTCCCAAGATGCCCCAATGCCACAGGCCTTCCATGTAGAAAGTGGATGTTAATGCAGGAAAGAAGCTGCTAAATCAGTGTGGGGAGGACAGCCAGCATCCCAAACATCAGAATGATGTTTCATAACATCCAAGGAAAAAGCAAGATTTCACTACAGCAGACATAGGAGAGGAAGAAAAATTCTTGCTGTCAAGAAAAATTAAAAAATTCTTCAAAATTCAATTCTTCAAAAATGTCAAAAATTCTTGCTTGTCCTTCCTTTGGAAAGCATTGCTACAGATTTCTGGGCTTTCACAGTGCAAGCTAGACTGCTCCTGCCCTGTTCTTCAGCAGTGGCAGCTACATCTGCCTGCAACATAGGCCTTTACAGAGCTCTTCCAGAAAGGAAAACATGAGGCCAGAAAGAAAAGTTGCTATGAATGTTCAGGCCAAAGTCTTCCAAAGGTTTATATGTTTGGGGTGTCGCCGTTTTGGAAGACTGTATGAAATGTTTTAGAGTGTCAAACAACAAGTTGCAAGCCCCAACTCTGCAAATCAAGTCCATTTTGAAGATGTCTCGCATTCAGCTTCCAAAAATCACTGGACATCTCTATGCACAAATATGTATATGTATGTGATTGTATGTATGTTTGCACGTGGGAAGCAGAACAGCCTTCTAGAAGAAAACTCATGTCAGCCTCAGAAAAAGGGTCACAATGTGGCAGGGGGGAACCACACAAAAAAAAAAAAACCTTACCACAAAAAAACCCGATTTTGGAATAGCAACAGTGTTGAGTGCAAGGCTCCACAAACACTAATGCAAAATGAAGACTTCATAGGACAGATACTAGACCTGCAGCTTCCCTGGAATGTGCAGTGGGATGAGCTATTAGTAAAGCAGACCAAATATGTAACGAGTACCTAGATTGGCAACAGCACACCACAGCCACTACCTTTCATGGATGCTCTCCTTTAGTGTCTTTTATCTTAAAAAAAATCTGGAAAGGATTGAGCCCTGGCCTCAACTCTACATTTCTCACCTTCCTTGATGCGAGCCAAACCTTGGCTGTGACATCAGGTTGCGGTACAGTCCCACTTCCTTGTTTGTTTATACACAGTATCTCTATTCTGACTTTTATTGCTTAAAACACCAGCTGTGCTGGGAAGACAGAACTGCCTGGAAAAGGAGCTGCTCCCACTCAGGAGCCAGGCCAGTGTATGTGGAAGACCAAAGCAGGACTTCTATACTATAGCACCTAGGAATAGGTCTCAAACCCATGGGGAAAACCTGCTGCAGGCCCATGCACAAGACCAGGATAACTGGAACCTCTTGGGCTTGCTCCTATTCCTACCCTGAGCTGCACTTCAGCTACTGCAGATCTCAGACTCTGCTCACAGGTTTAAGGGTTACCACTGAATGACTGGCAGAAGCAGCACTGGCGTCCGGTCTGTGCATTTGGTAATACATAGTTTACAAGTCTTCTCTAAACATGATCAGTTGGTCAACTGCAGACAAAGATCCATCTCACTTTTTTTTTTTTTTTTTTCCCCCCACACCATCACCAGTGAGGCAAGGTCTCCCACCACTCTGCCGAGGCCAGCAGAAGGCTGGGTCTTGTCCCTAGATACCACGTGCCCCCCCCTGCTACAAGCAGAACAGGGTCTCAGGCACAACGTGAGCAGCTGTAGTGGGGAGAAAAGTCGGTGGAAGGGGTGGGGTGGGAGAAGGTGGCCATAAGCAGACATCCAATAAACGCTTGTCTGAGAATTGACTCTCCAGGGTTATCAAGTTAGCCCCTATTCACCACAGCTTAAAGCTGTGAGCACTGAAAATAAAATTAAAAAAAAAGTTTAAAAAAAGTGCCTCAAAGATGCCCAAACGAGTTATGTTTTGGGGTTAACTGCAAACCCTTTAAAAGCCAGGGAAAAGAAGGCATGCTGACAACTGGAACAGTCTCATGAGGCACCAGCAGAGGAACCTTCTCCAGCCTTCAATCCAACACAGAGAAGTCTGTGATATGCCAAGGTGGACAGAGAAAAGGAACAGGATGGTGTGACGGGTGTAGAGGGGAAAAGTAGATTGGTTAATACAATGAAAGTCTAACGCTTCTACCAGTTCCTTTCCCACCCATCACCCTACCCATCACACTTTCATACAGGGATATCTTTTCAAAACTGAGAGGGGAGGGAAAAAAAACCCACCCAAAAAAAAAAACCAAACAAAAAAACCCCCAAAAAACCAAAACCACCAAACAAAACCAAAAAAAGCCTTAGTGAATTTTGTCACAGGGCCCTGCTGAAAGAAGGCTCAACAGTTTGCACAATAGAAGGACATGATCCCTATTGAAGAAAGTGCTGCTGGAAAAGGAGAACTCCGAAGTCGCTAAATATGGCCTGAATGCTCTCAGGATGTGACGTGTAACAAGGAGAAGCTTGAGGTCCAGGCTGAAATTCAGAGAAGAAACGCACTGTCTTGTCTGAGCCTGTGAGCGAGTGTCTCAGCACAGTCAAGAGCCCTGTGAGTCTCTCCCGAAATGCAAGTGTGTCCGACTCCCACGCTCAGTCCATCTCCATCGACATTAGCCGGCGACGCTCTCGTCTTGTTTCCTGCACTTCCTTCTTGCAGCACCAACGGGAGCTGCAGTAGCCAATGAGGCAGGATAAGAGTCCAATGACAGTGGCCAGACCAATGCCAATCAACAGGGGATACTTGAAAGCATTCAGAACTGAAAGAGGAAGGCAAAGTCATTAGATATCACTGAGAAATTCAGAGATCCCCTTCATTTGTTCTGCCTAAAAAGGAGAAAATCCCACATTACTCAGTCACGGGAAGATTCATTACTTCAGAAGGAAATTACACTCATTTTCTTTCTTGATTTCTGTCTTTTGAGGTTTGGAAAATTAAGTCTCTTACTAGGCTCTCTTACCTCCTCACCCTAATTCTTCCTCTACCATTTCAAAGCCTCAGGGAGTCTGGAAGCACCAGAGGAACCTTGGAGTAAGAGAGCAAAGTAGAGCTAGCTCCAAGAGGTACTGCATTACCTGTACCTCCAAACAAAAGCCTTGCAAAGTTTCCCCATCAGAGGCAGACTATGGCTGCACTCTTTGTAATGTTTCCAAATGGCAAAGAGTGGACTCCTTTACACTTTGCTTGATTAGAACTACTCAAACAGTATATTCACTGTCACTTGGCAACCCTGTTTAATCAAACTCCAAAATTGGTACCTAAACAAGAAATTTGATTGGTAGGCACCTACTGCTCAGTTAAAACACAGGGTCAAGAATTGTAAGGAGTTTGGAAAGTACAGTTATAATAGTTATCTGCACAGTAGGGAAGACAAAACCTTCTGATTCCTTTCAAGTTCATGGAAATTCCTAATGTGACCTCTCCTGGAAATATTGAGAAGAAAGCAACTAGTTCAAAACCCCTCCTCTGCATTAATTCTCCCCCTTAGCTACATGCTGAATGCATCATCTAGTGTGCAACTTGCTTCTCATGAAGTCTAGCAAACACTTGCAACTCAGGTTGGAAAGCAGACCAGGCATTAAGTCAGGGAGCAGCACATCTTGTGGTTAGGAGAGGGAAGAAAGAGTCAGAGCTCTGACTTTCTGTTCTCAGCTTTGGTATTAACCACAACGCAACTCTACTTCAGCACTCCCCATCTGCAAACCAAGGCTTCCTCCTGCAGGCAGCAGAAGGGTTAACACCTGGAGAGAATACTATGTCTTGACTGAAAGATGCCCCGGCTATGCAAAACATCGCCAAGAGATGATCAGGAAAGACAACACTCCAGCCTTATGAGTACGATCTGTTCAGGCTTACCTAGTCTACAGAACCTGGAATCAGAAGTGTCAAACAATAGAAAAGGGTAACAAAATCTAATGAGATTATCACAGGTACCTTTAAAAATAGCAACAGGGAATATTTGTCACAGAAAGACATAAGATGATGTGGAAAAAAATACTGCGTAACACATGCTGCAATCTCTTACCATCCATTTTCACAGATAGAAAGATGGGTTTGGCTTTGATGTCAGGTTCCCGCTGCCATACGCCAGTGGCAGATCTCACCCACGGGGTCACTATGCAGTAGTGGTTCCCAAAGTCGTGGTCCTCACAGCCATGCACGCGGAGCCGGAATTCCAGTGGGCTGATTCTCTCCAGGCTGAGATCACTGCTCCCATTTCTCCTGCTCTGTGTGACAATCCCTCTCCGGTCCAGTGAGGCCAGCAAGACAGGCTCTCTGTCCAACACAAAGGAGCGCACAGCAAA
The DNA here is from genome assembly GCF_000687185.1 of Egretta garzetta. Classification (NCBI taxonomy): domain Eukaryota; kingdom Metazoa; phylum Chordata; class Aves; order Pelecaniformes; family Ardeidae; genus Egretta; species Egretta garzetta. The sequence goes on from NW_009259100.1 coordinate 2,091,600, forward strand.
CCAGGAGACATCAAAGGACATATCATCTGCATTTGTGGACAAAGAAGAATTTGGACACATTGGTGAGCTCCAGAGTCTATTCATAGTGCCAATTCTCAACAGAAAGGTTAATCTGCAGGGAACATAGCCAACACTGGTCTGACAGTAGAAGAAAGAAAGAAAAGAAAGAAAAAAGGAAAAAAGAGTGCTCTGAACACGTCCTTTATAGGAGGATTCAAGCAGCGAACTGCAATGGCATGAAGAATGTAGCTGCGCAGAAAGGGTGACTTACTACAGGGATGACAAGGAGGAGGTTTCTTGCTTTCCTGCCTGCCATCCTAAAATTTGTATTTAATCTCTGATCGAAGTTTTCACCAAGCACGCCCAGTGTCATAGTAAGTCCTATAGCTATGCTGAAACTACATTGAAAAGGTATTGGAAGTGCTAGGTATTTGCTAGCAGAGAGTGATATGCAATCACTGTCTTCATGCAGGGCCTAGACAACCACAAAGTCAGAAGGCTCTTTCCTGAAGACTCCTTCCTTACATTTCATCTGCCTAAACGAATACAGAAGTTGTACACAGAGCACAAGAAAATTACCTACAAAAATACAAAGCATTCAGGAGCAAGGCCTGACCACGATGCTCTTACACTTTTTTTTCCAGAGTTGCCGGTTACCGTCACGCATCATCAGGCATCACGCCTTGTAGAAGTTTGACCACCCAAGGAGATAGTCTATAGAATGCATTTACACCTTTAACATTTAACATAGCTGACAGGTAGTCAGAGTTCATCAACACATCTAGGTCTTTCTATGTTCATGCAAGATCCTATTGATCCCATTAGCAGATCCGTCTTAACCCTATTAGGCTGATGTAGCTGAGTATCTACTTTAAAAATCACTGCTATTCTTTGCTAATGTAAGCCCAGCAACACTGTCAGAGTCTGAAACCTGGCATGACCTAGGCCACAGACAGGAAAGCCTCACTTGTTTCATCAACAGGTCTTCCTTTTTGGCACACAAACAAACTGATGGGCCCAAACTGGAAACAGAGGCTACTATTTCTGTCCTGAGTTTTGGGTACTGGTAGAATTTAAAATTATTTTAAAAAATTAAATTTTTTTAAAAAAAAATAAAAACTGATCTTCCATCTAATTGAGTTTGCTCTTCTCTAGATTTCCACATTTGATCTCCAGGCTAATGGAAAAATTAAAACCCCTAAATTTGCTGCTGTACTCAAATTCTTTGCAGATATAAATGAAGACAACCTTTAAGCCTCTATCAGGCAAGCTAACACTTCAGGAAGGAAGGGAACCTTAAAATACTATTTTAAAGTAAAGTGAAATAAAGGGGCATCCTCAGCAACGCTACTTGAAGTATAGCATCAGCTTGCCAGATGGAACGTTGCCCCTTACTGCAGACAAAACCCACCCACTGTTTGGGGTATAATTACCTCCCCTGTGAGGTGCACTGATTTTACACACATCTTCAAAAACGAACAAAAAGACGAGAAAGCAGATGGTTCTACCAGAGATGCTGCCTGATCAAACTGTTTTGAGACACCAGCCAGTTTCCTGCCCTGCCTGCCACGGCCAGCTGCTCTGGGTGACAGCACAGAACCTCAAAAGAGCATTGTGCCTGTCTTGCAGCCCTAAAGCAGGAGTAGGTTTCCCAGTCCTACATGGGGGTAAGCATAGGTCATATTGACCAGCAGCCCTCACAACAATCACTCTTGCCTATCATACTACAAATCCTACTATTAATTACTTGGCACAGCACTCTGATCACTTCCCTTGAAAGCAAAGCTAATAAAAATTACCATAAACACATGTTCAGTTAATGGGACCAAACTCTGACCTCTGCTTTGTGTACTCATCCAACTGTCTGTGGGAAACAGGGCCTCTACTGGAGAGAGCTCCGTTTCTATAAACTACTCTTCATCTCTGCTGCCTGTTTATGCCAAATACGGTAATAGCACTGGTCCACAGGCAGTCACATTGGGAACAACCAATTCCTTCCAAAGATCATCAAGACTGCCGTTAGCTCTTGTGTTTCCAGGTACTGTAGGAGCATATGGACACTTTCCAGGCTAAGTCCACCTATGCTGAACACACCACTGCACTTGCTAAAAAAGGTTTAAACAATACATTTAGACACACAAAAAAAATAAATCTAGCCTTCAGATTTCCACGCAACTTGCTACCTTTGAAAAATTCCTTCTTTTCAGTCTCAATTAATTTGAGGCTCTCTTCCCTCCACATACAAAGATGAGTGCAGGCACTTGCTGTCATTTTGAAATAGCCGAATCTATCTTCTGTAATTACAACATGGGACAACAGTATTATGCCAACATATTTTATTAGTCAGTATACACAGTGTGCAATTAGTGACTCACTACAGACAGTCAGAGGGAGGATTTGGCTCCGGGTACTCTTTGTCACTATCCTCCTTGAAATAGCTTAATACAGTAAAGTCATCTGATTCATTTCTATATATCTCTGGCTTTTATGCAATAAAAACACAGGAAAATTTAGGAGAAACAGGACCTAATCAGCAGCTTCCTAAAGATCAGTGATGAACGTGCCTAGCAGCTCCCAAGTGTTAATAAATACGTGGTTTTGCTGACATAAAACAACAGGTCATACACTAGGCTTGCAAAAGAACCTGTACCATTCCACACACATCTTGCATCCATGTTGACAAGTCACTCTCACAACTTTTGTCTGCAATCTACAAAAAACAAACCCAACCAAACACTCACACTTAACACCACGAAGGTTTCTTCCACCGGTTCCTTCCACACTCAACATTGTTGTAAGTAGTGTGGGACACCTGGCCAAAGTGCCCCACATTAGAGGAAAGCGTAACGTCCCAGTGCCAAGCTCAGAAGGCCATCAAGGACCTCAGTGCCCCCAGATCATGCAACTCAGCTGCTTTCATAAAGGAACACAAAGCACCGGGAGCTGGACACTTCAGAGCTCTGCGAGCAGAGTAATAGTGGTGCTATGCCTCCTCCCCTCTTCAGTCAGTGAGGATCATCAACACGTAAAGCACATCTTTATGCACATTTCAATTTGTCACACAGGACTAAGCTGTCTGGGTCTTAGCTGCTTCCCTGGCCAATCACTCCTCAAAACAGGGAATCCTATTTCTAGACCAGCTCTTAGGAACAATACACTTCCACTGCTTAGAATGGAGCTCTCTCAGCATCTTGTTACAGTGCTGAATCACAATTTTGAGACCCTTTTTGTTTACTACATTTAAATGAGGTTGAATAGGGCTTCCTAGAGAGCTGAGCAAACCACTTCAAGCCATACAAGAGGTAAACAAGCTGGTTTTGTTAAATTCTCCAGAGTGCCCACTGGGTCTGTCTGGAGCAGATAAAAAAAACCATCTCCTTTCAGGCACAGTAAGTAATACTTTTAAATCCCTAAGCACATAGCCCAAGAAAGGGTGATCTGGGAAGTCTAGAGAGATCGTTTGTGAAAATGTGTATTCAACAGAAATATCAGAAGCAGCTTTTATATCTTCAGGGCACAGAACTACTACTATTCCCCCTTGACACACACATACTCCCCTCACATCAATTCAAAACACCAACCACAGCTGCCAAGCCAAAGGAACACTTCTTTAGATGGAGCAGTTGCTGCCATGTACTGAGCTTAGTAATACACACTCCATTTCAGCAGGGTCTCAAAGAAGCAGAGGAAATTAAAGCACGCAGCAGTCACGCCAAAACCTTTTACACCCTTTTGAAGATTTCCCACAGGGTGGGTACACACACACACACACACACTCACACACTATTATGAATTGCCTCTACCAGACAAGGGTCCAACCCCTAAGTAATGCTTCTAAAAACAAATAGATCGATCTAAATCTAACAAAAAAGGGCACTGACAAAGATCATTGGTCACATAACTTCTTCTCAGCTCCTTGGAAGTCCTTTATTCTTCTGCCTGTGCATACAAAGAGGGTGAAGAGGTGGCACCTGACACCTCAACTTATTACAGGAAGCATACATACTAATCCACATGCATGCTGGCAAAGTTGAGTGCCTATGTGTAGAAGAGCAGAGCTGGCTGGCATACCAAGTGTGTTCAGTGTTTTGCATGCACATTTAACAAGACATCCTATGAAATTCCCTGGTCCTTCTTTGCTCATAAGAGCCCAAAACACAGCCCTGCAGCAGGTCTGACACCAGAAGAGTAGATGGTCTATGAAAGCCATCAAGCCCCTCAGAAGAGAGTCAAATGCAATCGCTCTGTTTTCCTTTCTCATCAAATTCCCGAATGGAAAGACCATGTCTGTACTGCTGTCATCCGTTTTCTTCTAGGAGGTGCTGGCAACTCTTGCTCTATTTATCTGATTACCTGGTGTACGGTTTCCCTAACAACGCACCTCATTTCCCCACAGAGATGAGACAGCCCTGTTATTTTCACTGCCTGTCTCATGTTTGGCACTCATTTATAAAGCAAGTTCTCTATTCCAGTTGTGAATTAAATTGTGATATTGACTCAGCATGGAGACAGATCAGAGATGGGATACAGGGGAATAAGGTTACTACTGAGGAACTACATCTGTTTGTTATCACATAAGCCTTAAGGCCCTTCTTCACCTAACCTGCTCCGTTATCCCACTGCTCTAGTCCCCTCCATCTCTCAAGGTCAAGACAGCAGGCTGGCAAGGGAAGCCTGCACACCCTACAGCTGTTGCACAGATTCCAGCTGCTCCCTGCAGTTCTTCTGCCTGTCTCAGCCAGAGGACCAGCAAGGACTGCAGAGGAGCCAGCTTCTCAGGCCCATATGAAAGGCCCAGATGGGGTTTCTCCACACAGCATGGCTGGTTAGGCCCCAAGTCCTGCTCATTCAGCAACTGGAGGCTCAGAGCATGGCCTGAAAGGTTCCCTCAAAACCTGCCAAAATGCCACACTTTACTCCATTCTAGATATATCTGTTGCCTGTGTCTCATCTGCCCCATTACAGACTCAAAAAAAAAACAAACCCCAACTCCCCCCCCCCAAAAAAAAAAAACCAACAAACCCACACCAAAAAAACCAACCAAAACCCACAGAGGCAGAGATCCACCATGTTCAAGATGACATTACCCAGCTATGGAACAGATTACAGTGCTGACATTTAAAACTTTGCACTGGCTGCTCATGACAGCATCATTTCCAACTCCAGGCATCATCTATCATCTATCAATTCAACAGACATCCACGAACACTTACGAAGTTGCTCAGTCAAAACGTAAGTGTGCTGATGAAGCTCCTCGAAGAGGACACCTTTTTACTTCAATCCCTTTGATTATCCTTATCTTGTCAGTGCTTCTCCCAGTCTCAAACTACCAAACACACACAAAACCATCACAAACCCAACTGCAGCAGGAGCACCGACAGCAGAGCCCCACTGTTACTAAGTGGCTTCTTTTCAAGTTTTAAGTGAGTCAGGGATGCTGAAGCCTCTTTCACAAGGCAACCCCAAGCTTATTTTAGCTGTCAAACACCAGCAGAAGCAGCAGCTTCTCCCTGCCAGCAATCATTGCTGTGCAAAGTAAGCCAGCTGCTTTTGGGTACTGCCTCACAACGATACCTGCAAGAGCTTGGGCACACCTCAACTTAGAAGAGGCTTCTTGCTGAGCAGAAACCACAGGACAGACTGAGGTAGACATACAGGCATATGTCGCTGCTTACTGGGTCCAATATCCCAGGCTATGAATCTTCTGACAGCAATAAAGTTTACTCAGCTTTTCCTCCCTACCAAGCGTTTCAGTAATACAACCTACAGACTTCTATAATTTTTTCACAGGCAGCACACAACTGAAATCTAGCAAATTGCTTCCCCACTACGCTCAGATTTAATGTAGAACAGACATCTTGGAATTTCAAAGTGATGAGCCTTTACTAAGCTTGGTACTTATCAGCTACTATATTGTAAGTACTATTTTCTGCACAGCACCTCTTTTGTATTGTAGTAGCTTATGTGTAGATTTCTAAGCTTCCCATTAATCAAGACATCTTTATATTTAGGTAGATACATTTATATATTTATATTCACATACAGATTTATTTTAAATACATTTTTATATTCATATCTATATACTGACTTAAAAAACCTAAACTCACTCCATACCCAAATTTGGGGTATAATAACTAGAGTTATTCTCACAGCATTTTGATTAAAAGCAGCTCAGGCAATGCTTGGCAAGCAGCTAGCTTTTGAGCAACTCTCTGAAATTCTCAGCTCATAAAAAGTTGCCTTTAAAGTGTCTGCTATCCTTTTCACAGCAATTAGGTACTGCACTTCTTCCACACACAAAAAAAAAAAGGGTCACCTCTGAAGGCATCAGCAATAAACATTCATTTTTGGCATTTAGGCTGCAGTAATCAATTACTGTGATTTTTAGATTTACAGTAAGCCTTAAATTCATTCTGAATTGTGAAGCTGACTGGCCAGGTGACTTTAAGATTTGTTTACAGATGACCATATTCTCTTAACAGACTTTGCCAATGGACCCCCTTCCAATTAAAAGAAACAGGAATAGGCTTCATGGCCCATCTAGTGGTTGTAGGCTGAGATTGCCAGCAGTGGGGTCAGTTGGTACAGACAGCACAGGGGGGTTTAGTGGTAAGAACACTTTTCCCCCCTCCCCTCAGAATGTGAAACAAAACCCCTTGGGTTTAGATTGGGCTGTGTAAAGCAAACATGTTCTCCTATGTTTATCTAGTTCTATAGAATTTTCAGTGCTGGTTCTCAATTCTCCAGCCTCACTCAACGGACAGAGGGTTGTAACTGCTCGTATTATTCTGCTTGGCGAAAGCAAAAGAGTTACAAGTAAAATAATTTTACCAAAATACCTGGCTCAAGTACCATTCCTTCCATTGTGACGATACACAGCAAATCTGCCAGTTCACCCTGGTAAATCGTCGGGTTGTCAGAATGCACCGAGACATTAAACACAGGACCTAGGAAAGAGTAACCACAATTATTTATGACAGGCTTTTCCTGAGTGTCCAAAACCTTTCTTGTGTGTTTTTGAAGCATCCTCTGCTAGTTTGTGGAGACAGAGCTCTGAGGTAGGGATAAGCAATCATGTAAGTTTTAGCAAAACAGTTATTCATTTTTAGCCATTAATTCCTGCACTAAGACAAAGTACCCAAACTGCCAGATCTGTCACCCCACACAGAGGCTGCTGCCCAAGTCTGCCTTCTACTGTCCTGCACAAAAGGAGTTGGTCTTTCACTGGTGATTCCGCTAAGAGCACGAGAGTTCAGGTCTTCAGGCTAATCCAGCATGGATCTTTTCGGCTGAAGCTGTCAACAGGAATTCAAGTTAGAGCAAACTAAAAAAGTATTTTAATAATACAGATGGTTCTGCCATGGAACTGAAACACAGACAATACAAGAAGTGCATCTGATAACACTCTTCTGTGGGCTTTCCTTCAGGCTGTGCCACAGACAGCTTCTTTTGTAGAAGATGTCTCAAAGCCCAAGGGTGCAGTAACTCCTTCAGTTGCAAAGCAGTGATGATATTGATGAAAACCATTAGGCTGTTATGAAATGCTCAAACACCATGACAACATGTGGTGTTTGACTTCTGAGGTACATAAGTTAAAAACCAAAACTTCCCCAAATTTTTACAACTAAATCTCTGGTGCAAAATTAAGAAAACCACAACTCCTCAGATATGCCAACGTTGCTTGTGCTCTCTATTTCACAGGGCAGAAACTGAAGAACGTATCAAAATACCCGTAGTGATTTTTCTTCTAAACAAGTGAAGGAGATGAGTAGGAGGAAAGCTGATGCTAACGGTGGCCTCAGGGATGGCTTTGGGGGAAGGGGCCAGGGAACCCAAGAAGGAACTTGGGACTCGGATTAAGAAGTAACCCTTCTTACCCTCCCCAGACTCCATTAGCTGCTATCAATACCTGGCTCAGCTACCCCTGGGACAGCAGCAGCAATAACAAGCTTAGAAAGGTGGTTTGGGAGGAATGAAAAACTGTTGGAAGATTTGCCCTCCTCTACTCTTACATGCTACTGTTTTGCTACAGGAACTGTAAATTTCAAATCCACTGAAGATCAGTGGCAAACAATGCTTTTGATAGAGAACACTCAAGGAAATCATCCAAGACAACCCACTTGTCCCTTGCCCTCCCAACAGGTTTCTGTGGAAAGCTATGCTGATAACTTACCACACTGTACACACTTATCGCATCACTTCCAAACTGAGGTTCTGGAAAGAAAATTGGATATGCCATGAAGCTAGAACTGTCATTTTTTGTGAAACTATTCTAGACTGCAAGAGCCTGGCTTGTTTTGGTCAGCAGAGATTACACAGCACACTAAGAAATGAATTCCAATTACAATGCAATAATTACTTCTGTGGCTTCCAAAATTCCCCCCACAATTTCCACTGGGCACAATGTGCTGCTTTTTGTTACACCATAAATTTCTTACAGTCCTCTTCTCTGCTCCAGAAGCAGTTGTACTTTGTAGACAAGAGCAGTACGTAGACATATAATCCCAGAGGTTTGTATCCATTTTGACACTAGAAGTCCTCTCTATTAAAAATTAAGATTGTAAATTACCCCACCAAGCAAGAATAAAAGGGTGGTAGAGATACAGTAGAGGTTACGTGTAGACTGCTAGCCCAGACTCCTACGTGCTTACGGTAGAACATATTTAAGGAAATAACAGACCTAGAATGCTTTGAAGTTTAGCTGTTCAGGTGGTGACTTTACGAGCAGGCAGCAACTTTATGAGTAGGCAGCAGCCCTAACTTAAGCTCAGCACGACAGGATCCTTTACTGGGGAAACAGAGAGAGATTAATCTGGTTGCTTCCTCAGCCTCTATCCAAACCCTATGTGAATCCAATTTGTTTACTGACTGACACACACCACACCACCCCCCATATTCCCCTTACAGCCTATTTGATTATTCATCTTCAGATAAAACAAGACATTTTCCATCATTTTCTTTGGAGTTGCGCAGACGGGACAGAAGTTCAAGGTCCTAGGGGACTAAAGGTAGCATGGACCAGGGCACTCCAGCCAACTGTAACAAGAAAAGTCTCAAGCTGTGTGTGAACTGTCACAGCAACAGAAACAGAGACTGCCAAAATCTGCCAGGAACATCCCTGCATTCCCAGCACATACCCTCTGCTGCACTGATCAAAGGCAAAACAGCACCATAATAATCCCGGTACTGTCTATAGCTTGGGGTCTATCCTAAGTCCCAGCAGCGAGTGAGGTGACATCATGTCAGGAATATGGGACATGCTCTACTCAGCGAACAGGCTCTGTCCTGGCTAGATGCTGGCAGGGACTGAGCAAGGGAGATGAACTGCAGGATCTGAATTTTGTCAGGCTAGGGATGGTTTGCCTTACCCCTGCCCTGGCAGGCTAAACAAGGAAAAATAGAGGATACGTATAGACAGGACTTTTCAGGCCTTATTTCTAGGTTTAAAGTCCAGGCATCTACTGCATTCAGCAGACACTGGCTTCAAACCCCGACATGCCAACAAACCACTAATGCAGAGTGGAGTCTGAGCACTCCTGGCCATTGAATGTCATGAGGGTAAAAACTAAGCTTGTTTGGTCACTCAGCCAGGAAAGGCCATGTATCATGGCAATGCAGCACTCCCTACACACTCTTCAGTTCCAGGTCGCCAAGCACATCTCTACCCTGCCTCCCACATGAAGAGTCAAAGCTTCCTGGGCAGTAAGGCGGCTGCGAGGCAGCAGCTGCTCTGTCATTTCATGATCATACTTCCCCTTGGTAAGCCACAAACAGTTCTTTCCCTTTGGTTATTTCCCTGCTAGGGTACATCTCTTGCAAATTACCATCTGTACCTCCAGGGAGAAATCACTGTCCTGTGTTAGAAGAACTGGATTTCAACAGAGTTGAGATGTGTCAGGGGTTGTGCTCTTCTCTCTCCAGCTGAAGAGGGAAAATAATTTTCTTTTTTTTAACCTAAGCAAGCTTCATTACAGTGAAAGCTTCTTAGTTCAGTCTTGAAAACTCTGATTGCAACTTCCAAAGAAGAAAGATGTTCCTCCTAGGAACTATCTTAGGCCTTCTGCCCACATGCCCCATGCCCTGGGCCTCAGGCTGCCCTCAGACATGAAAGGACAGAATAAAGCGTCTTCATAGATTCTGCCCCCCCCAAAAAAACCTGAAAAGGCAGGAGGTTGTTTTCAACAGACACTCGTTAGCCGGACCACAAAGACCATTTAGTGCCCTACCCTCCACCATAAGGGATACCTGAGTCAGAGTTGTAGTCACTACACAGCCTGGGAAAGATCACAGAAGCTGACGACACGGCTCTAAGCCCTCATTAAAAGTTATCTGCATGCTGCCCTTCACTATAGAAGGTTTCTGGTCTTGGTTTTGTTCAGTTTTATTCTAAAAAACCCAACCGACTGGAGCTTTCAACCTGATTGTAACTTGCCTGATTTATGTCCCCAGCTTAAACAATTTATTCTGGCTTATGCTGAACCTGTCTGGCAGCATCAAACAAAAGCAGCAGCCAACCAGTGTTTGTTGGTGGGTTGCAAGCAAAACCATCACCTTATCTAACTGGACATCTACTTTACTGCAGGCTCAAGAAAAGCACCTGGGCAAAAAACAGCACCAGAGGAAACACAGTATGCTTCCAGACACATTTTCACAGTTCCTGAGGACCTCCCAAGAGGTCACAAATGTGCCACAAAAACCTTCTGCAAGGTGTGGATCCTGTTGAGGTTTTTTTTCCCCTCCATTACCATCACATCCCAGTATTCAAGAGGCCCTGGATCTAGACTCCACCAAGCAAGGCTTGGCACACAAAACACAAGTGCTTTTCTTAAGTTGTTACCCTCCAAGACAAAAAAACCACCCCTCAACCCTAAGCTTACAGATGCAGGCATGTGGTAACAAGCAACTGCCAGGAGACGCTGATGACACTGACTATCAGGGTCTCAGCACTGCCATGCTCAAGCGCTTGCAGTGTCACAGTAAGGGTTGTGGAGGTGGCATGAACC
>NW_009259100.1:2102615-2117381 GCF_000687185.1 Egretta garzetta
CCGCTCTTCAATGAGATCAGAGTTCATGCTACGTTAACACTGAGAAAAACAGAACTCCACAGATAACAAATGATGTGGCTTTGCTCACCTTGCCACCTGTATTTAACAGTTTGAAATACTGTTATTGGCACCTACTGGTCACTAGGGAGAATAAACAAACCAGAAGTTAGTTTCAAATGCAGGGTTGGCAGATCAAGCATGACCTGTAAAACTCATCAAGAACAAAGCAAAGTTAATTGCAGGAAAGCTGCTCAGGAGTTTGAAAGCTGAGAAATAATTGGATTTTAGTAACTTCAGGTTTGAAGATAAGCATCATGCCCTCAGCTAATTTGGAAACTAAAGAACACAGATTTGCAAAACAAACCAGCGTTCCCAAATCTAAGAGCTAAGCATCAACCTTCGCCTAAATTGCCATCTTCTGCTGAGACCTTTGATTTAAACTAAGCCAAAATCTTAGTTCCTCACTATAGTAAGGCCATATGTAAACTTAGAGACAACCCCTAAAAGTTTTCTTCTTTATTAAAGTAATAACAATTTTATAGTAAAAAGCATCTGCAGTAAAGATAGGAATAAAGAGTTTTCAGAATATTTCTTGACTTCTGAATGCTTGAAAAATATTATGTAATTTTAAACAGAAAGTGAAGAAACTGAGGTTAGAAGTTTACTAGTGCAAATCTGGAAGTGCTTTAAAGAGAAACTAGGTTCCAGGATCAGGACCTGTTTGGTGTAATTTCTTCTGAAAGTCCACTTCTGTGGCTGATCTCATCGCTTAAACAGTTGATTTCATGCAACCCAGGAAGGAAACTCCAGGATCCAAATCCTATAGCGATACAGTTTTCAGCTAAAAAGTGTATTGCAAATTCTTTACATATGTAAATGAAAGGAAAAAGCATTTATAAGCTGCACCAAATTTGGTTTATTACTTTGTGCTCAATCAGATTCACACCAAACAAGCTACAGGGTGGAGAGGGGGCATTCAAGTTTATTGACTTAATCTATGCAGCTTAAGGATTTACATATTGGAGAAAAATAAAAAATCCTGAGCCCTGTTTAGCTGATGCCACCCCATTCTCCCTGCTCCCCCTCCCTGAACAGTAATCCAAACACCTTAAATCAGCAAGAAAAAGAAGGAAGAAAGGAGGGAGAATAATCAAAAGCCAGTTAACATTTAGATTTACAACAGAAGAGATCCTAATTACCTAGGTCCTAGGTGACATTTTGACCTTTTCTATACCATTTTAGCCTGTACTTCTCTGCAAAAATAACGTATAGTCTCCCCACAGACACAAGTTACCTTTATTCTCCAGAGAAGTAAAGTATAACAGAGAAAGGTCAAGTAGCCTGACTGACAACAGAGATCCAGAGCAGGCTGTTCCACCCAAGAAGCCTGCACCTAGTCACAGAATCACAGAATCGTAAGGGTTGGAAGGGACCTCAGGAGATCATCTAGTCCAACCCCCCTGCTAAAGCAGGCTCTCCTAGAGCATGCTACACAGGACTTCATCCAGGCGGGCTTTGAATATCTCCAGAGAAGGAGACTCCACAACCTCCCTGGGCAGCCTGTTCCAGTGCTCTGCCACCCTCAGAGTGAAGAAGTTCTTCCTCATATTCGACTGAAACCTCTTATGTTTCAGTTTGCACCCATTGCCCCTAGTCCTGTCGCTGGACACCACTGCAAACAGACTGCTTCCGTCCTCTTGACTTCCGCCCTTAAGATATTTGTATGCGTTGATGAGATCCCCTCTCAGTCTTCTCTTCTTCAGGCTGAACAAGCCCAACTCTCTCAGCCTTTCCTCGTAGGGGAGATGCTCCAGTCCCTTTATCATCCTGGTAGCTCTCCTCTGGACTCTTTCTAGGAGTTCCTCGTCTTTCTTGAACTGGGGAGCCCAGAACTGGACACAGTACTCCAGGTGGGGTCTCACCAGGGCAGAGTAGAGGGGGAGGAGAACCTCCCTCGATCTGCTGGCCACACTCCTCTTAATACACCCCAGGATACCATTGGCCTTCTTGGCAACAAGGGCACATTGCTGGCTCATGGTCAGCTTATTGTCCACCAGGACTCCCAGGTCCCTCTCAGCAGAGCTGCTATCTAGCAGGTCATCCCCCAGCAGGGAGGCCACAGTCAGTGCGTGCAGCTTCCCTGTTTGCAATCAGCCAGCACCATGGACCAGAATGGGGAAAAAACCTGATGCAACCCACAAGTTCTGTCTTCCAAAATATTACTCATATCTGCCCTGGCACCAAATCATTCACTCTTGAACTGAGAATGCCATGACCTGCCTTTCTCCAGATAATGAGCTCCTTCACCTACACTATTCCAGACCCCTGCCCTCTCCCTGTTTCTTCATGGCGCTGTTCCCTAACAAGTTTTACCCCAAGCCTCATAATAGCTGTTACTGGAAGGAGCCTCCAGTAGCTTAGTCTGTGGTTTCTACTTCCAGCTACAAATTAATGCACACAGGCACAAAGGCACACAATGACGAAGCACGTTCCTGCCCATTAACAGTGGCTGGAAAATACCAGCCTTTCTTGCCAAAGAGTTTCTGCTGTATTGCTCTTCATTCATTTCCATGATTAAGGTTTCTTTCCTTTAAGCATCTTTCTATTCTCCTTTCTTGAAACTGAGTATCTCTCAGGGTCATTGCAGGGCATCATTTCATTTTAACTGCAAGTTCAACATCAATACTCAGCTCATATTTCAGCAGCTCTCAGTTTATCTCAGCTTCTTCCAGCGTGAATGATAATACATTGCTGTGCAATGAGCTCACATGCAGATGTAATGCAGAGTTGAAGATTTCATCGAGACGCTTCCCTCAAAGTTCTCTTTTACTTTTGCCTCTCCAGAGCTTTCTGCCCTCTGTTGAATGCCACAGGGGGAAGCCAGCTCAGAGCACAGCCAAGCTCTAAATGGTTCTTTCTCATAACAGGAACTTCTGGAAAAACTCAAAGGGAAGAAGGAAGTTTACACAATGTGGAAAAAGGGACAGGCCACTTGAGAGGAATATGGGAACATTGTCAGAGAATGCACGGATGGGGTGAGGAAGGCTAAAGTCCACTTGGAATTAAATCTAGCAAGGGATGTCAAGGACAACAAGAAGCGCTTCTTCAGCCCAGAAGGCCAACCGCACTCTGGGCTGCATCAAAAGAAGCATGGCCAGCAGGTCGAGGGAGGTGATTCTGCCCCTCTACTCTGCTCTGGTGAGGCCGCACCTGGAGCACTGCGTCCAGCTCTGGAGCCCTCAGCACAAGAAGGACATGGAAGTGTTGGAGCGGGTCCAGAGGAGGGCCACAAAAATGATCCGGGGGCTGGAGCACCTCTCCTATGAGGACAGGCTGAGGGAGTTGGGCTTGTTCAGCCTGGAGAAGAGACGGCTGCGGGGAGACCTGATTGCGGCCTTTCAGTACCTAAAGGGGGCCTATAGGAAAGACGGGGAAAATCTTTTTAGTAGGGCCAGCAGTGACAAGACAAGGGGTAATGGTTTTAAACTAAACCAGGGTAGGTTTAGACTAGATATAAGGAAGAAGTTCTTTACAATGAGGGTGGTGAAACACTGGAACAGGTTGCCCAGAGAGGTAGTGGAGGCCCCATCCCTGGAAACATTCAAGACCAGGTTGGACGGGGCTCTGAGCAGCCTGATCTAGTTAGCGGTGTCCCTGCTTCTGCAGGGGGGTTGGACTAGCTGAGCTCTAGGGGTCCCTACCAACCCAAAACATTCTATGATTCTATGATTCTATGATTCTTCAAGTACATCAGTAGCAAAAGGAAGACTAGGGAAAATCTGGGCCCACTGCTGAATGAGGTGGGTGCCGTGGTGATGGAGGATACAGAAAGGGCAGAGTTACTGATTGCTGCCTTTGCTTCAGTCTTTACTGCTAAGGCCAGCCCTCAGGAATCCCAAACCCTGGAAGCAGGAGAGAAAGTCTGGAGAAAGGAAGACTTTCCTTTGGTCAAGGAGGATCAGGTTAGAGATCATTCAGGCAAACTGGACACCCGTAAGTCCATGGGCCCCAATAGGATGCACCCACAAGTGCTGAGGGAGCTGGCACATGTTATTGCTACGCCACTTTCTATCATCTTTGAATGGTCACGGAGAACAGGAGAGGTACCCAAGGACTGGAGGAAAGCCAGTGTCACTCCAGTCTTCAAAAAGGGCAAGAAGGAGGACCCACGGAACTATAGGCCAGTCAACCTCACCTCCATCCCTGGAAAGGTGATGGAACAGCTCATTTGGGATGTCATCTCTAAGCATGTGGAAGAAAAGAAGGTTATCAGGAGGAGCCTACACTGATTCACCAAAAACCAGCAACAGCCCTCTCTCATCCACTGCTCATCCCTTGCAGTGCAAAGGCATTGCCACTGGAACAATACCTCCAAGTTACCAGAAGACAAGTGAGAGATTTCAGGTTGGGTGCGTATAATCACAAGTCTTACAAGAAGCTGTCTTGATACACTGGCTTCAGAAGAACAGTGAGGAACAGAAGACAGGTGTGTTCCAGGCTGAAAGAAAGACCATATATGCATACATCATATCCAATAGCTCAGGAGGAGAGAGGGTGCATTTGAGTTTCAGCAAGAACAATGCAGTGAAATTAAGAGAAAATTTCAAGACAAGCACTGGCAGCTGCTCTTGTCCCTCACATTGCTGGGCAACCTTTGAAAAAAGAGATAGCAGAACTTCTGTTCTAGACTGGGGAAACAAAAAAGAAGCACTAAAGAATATCAAAGTCTTCATATGGGACAGCTTCCCTCAGCCCCCCAAATAAGCTTAGTTTGCTTACAGCTACTAGAAATACAGCAGGCATTCATTTGCGAAATTAGTCTAGTGATCCATGTTATTCATAAGGCCAGACCAGAGGATCTGCAAGATCCTCTCTGGTCTGAAAATACATCCAGCAGAGAACAATCTGCCATTGATTGAATACTTGAAAACTAATGACCTACTAGGGTCCTCCTTACCACCCCCACCCCTTTGACTTCCAGTTTATATAATCCAGTGGACAAAATCCACATTTCATTTTTTAGTTCAGTTAGTTTCAAACAAATGCCTTTACATTAACATTTCAGATTGTTAACCAAATGGAATAAATACGTCCCTCTGCAACAGCAAGTGGAGAAAGAAGAGAGGAGGTCTCTGCTTGCAGCCAGCAAGTTCTGCCTTGAACGGAAAGAATCTGAGCAAGACATTTTCCACAGATGTTCATGGAAAAACATTTCAGAGCACTGCCACATTTCAAGCCTATTGTGGCAGGAAACACTGAAGTTTCATGTGCGCAGTCCCCAGCTCGTATATAAAAAGCTTACAGGCCTCCTGCCATTCAGATAGATCACATTGCACAATGTGTATGCACACTGAAAACCCCTCCTTGAAACTTCACTCAACTCAGAGATCTGGGAGGGAGTCAAACTAGAAGAAAGGATTTCCAATCCTAGCAAGCCTCCCCACACCCTATCAAAAAGGAATCAATAAAAACAGCTGAGAAAGAAATTCCTCCTGTGACTAAAAGCTTCATGTAAAACCCTTTAAGGGCTTCCTTCTGCTGAAAATGCTGCTTCCGTATTGATCACCTCCCTACTTCATCCCTCATAGTGCAAGCTGAAAAATGCTGTCAAAGTCCAAGCCTTCAAAGTAGGGAGGAGGAGACTGGAATACCTTCTATTTTTCAAAGTTGTACTGCCTTATTATACACCCACCCCCAGTCACAGTTAAAATGCCTTTCTGTTACACTTTGAGAAACCCAAAAGTCAGGAAAACTGTTGCACTATTAGGAACAAACACACTCAGAAGCTGCTCATCACCCGTTTAACTCAGGATTTAGCAGAGTGGTGCTCTGCAGCTTTTACAGTTACCTGGAGAGCTGCACACCCCTCTGCTTTTTCTGACCCTTTCCTGTTAGTATCATCCCTCCAGTTCTGGGGAGCTTCTCATTCTTCCTAGAAACCACTAGCTAACTCAGCAGTTCTGCCTTTCACCACTCCCATTAGGGAAAAATCTGGCACCAGCTTCTTCCTCTCAAGAAGTTTGATAGCTGCCTGTACCACAGGATGCAAGACCAGGGTATGACGTCTCAGCTGTGCTTTTATAGCTGGCTCCACAACTTTGCCATTTTCCTCCAGCTCCCTGACTCAGTCACAGTTTGCATAAAAGACAGTACACCTCAGCAAACAAAACCAAAGTAATACACTCACAAAACATCTTCTGTCTTGTATACCTGATTCCAAATAATAATTCCACAGTTAGTCCATTCTAACTGTGCTCATCACATGCCCTCATCGTGCCCAGAGATGAATGTCCAGCAAGGATATCCAAGTAACAACTGAAGGACACAAAGTTCACCCACCAACTGAAGAAAGGAAGGTATTACAAGACAGATTTTGCTACATGCCAAGATTATTTTGGAAAATAGTTCTCCAGGAGATTGTGCCTGGGATCTCATTTCTCTCCATTCTTTTTTGTAAAGAATGAAAGGCCGACAGGGCTTCAGGACCATCCCTCCCCCTGCTCCAGCCTTGCTACTGGAATTCACACATTCTCAGGGCAGTGCTACAGGCTGACTCCCTTTCTTCATTCTACGCGCCAGAAATCCTATCTGGGTGAAGAGGCTGGGAGTAGAGAGTGACAGCAAAAAAGTCAAGACTGCAACATGCACGCTTTCCTCCCATGCATAGCTCACAGGTTTCCCTCTGAACCATGGATATAAATAGCATGCCACCAAACATTTTGGATGGGAGTTCAAACTGACTTAACGTGAGCATGTTGGGAGAGTCAACAACCACCACTTTTGTGCAGCAAAGCCTCCACGTAAGAGCTTGGAAGGGAGGGATTTGAGACAGATTTCATTCTTGCTGGTTTCTTGCATCACGCCTTTGCAAATGCTGCTCTCCCACGGTGTCTGACACAGATACCAAGAGTAACAAGGCTGAAACCGTAGCCCATTAAACCATCTTGAGAAGACAACAAATCTACAGCAATATTCAGCTGTGACAGTGCTGCTCTAAGAGGCATTTGGAACATAGACACCTAACAGATTATTTTCAGAACAGTAACTTACCATAAAACTAAACAAAAAGCCAACCAGAAATTACCTAGAACTGAGAGAAGCACTGAGCTGAGTCAATGTCCTCTCTCTGGCCAGCTTAGGTCAGGCTGCATCTTCATTAGGGTTTGTATCAGGATGCTACATTTTCAAAGCTTCTTACAAAGTGATGTTCTCATTGCAAGGCTGTCCCCCTATGCTCAGCCTTGTCCTTTTCCCAGCGTGCCTAGTATAAGGAAGTTTGGTTTTTAGAAATCAACCTCGTAGAGAACAGTTACCTTAGCTATGGATGCAACCAGAAGTCAGGTTGCTCTTGTCTAGCCACAGACACATCTTCTAAAAACCCTACAGCCCCACTATTATAAGCAGAATAACTCACATGAAGAACAAGGGATTTGAGGAGAGACTTCCTCCCAAACTGTGCATGTGAACAGGGCAGAAGCTTTGAGATAAAGCAGCTAACTAGAGAGCTCCAATGTAGGACACACATTTGGCCTACACCGAGAACTCTTCAAAACTGCTCCAAAAGTCACCAGTTTGGTTTATCAAATCATGAAGTGAGCCCCTCACTCATAAGCGCACCACCATTATAAAAACAACTCTGCAGTACTTCCCACCCATGCAGCATGATAGGAAGTCAGTGTTAACATGCATCTCTGATGATCCAAACCAACCCTGTCCCCTTCTCCCTCCCACCAACAATATACCAGGACAGGCACATTTCTCTAGAAAAATCTCAACAGACAGGCTATGTTACAGCTGAAGGTGAGGGTTTCAGCAAGGATGTGAAGAACAGGATGCACTTCTGGTGCTGAAATTCATCCCAATTTGTGGAGCTTTGTAATCCAGCCACAAGTGGCCTTTAAGGTCTTCCAGTGGCAGGATGCACTTGCTGAGATGGCCAAAGTGTCACTATTACCTTGACCTGACCATTTTTGGTAATTACGGCAACAGGAAGGTGTGCTCAGGCAATTTAATGCTATGCTAGCAGAGTCTGTTCTGGAATAGAAATCTAGTTTATATTAATGTCCTTCCAGAGCAACCGCTACTTAACAGCAATCTAGTGATAAAGCTGGCAAATGTGGCAGCAGTTATTCCATACTGAGAACCAGCTCTGAGCCTGCAGGACCATAAAAGCTGCATTAGTAAAGAAAAACCCAGGGGTTATGATTATAGCCAAATCATTAAACATCTTTCTGTAAACAATCAATAGCACAAAGGACACAAGTACCACCAAAGGAGACAAACAAAGCTCTGAGCCATCATACCATTTGGAGACCCTTCCATGTTCCAAAGGGTAGGTATTTCCCAGAGACAAGAAAACCACTGGGAGAGCATCAAAGAACTCCCTCCCTTTCTGGCTTAGACACACAGCTTCCAGATTCTGTACCAACCTGATGTCTGGAAGTCTATCTGGATAGGGTTGGATAAGCCATTCACCGCTTCACGCCACATGCCACCACCACCTGGAGACCAGGCAGTCACCACACAGCGATACAGCCCAGCATCAGAAATCTGGGTCTGATACATCCTGTAGCGGAACTCATTCTCCTGGACCTTCTCCAGAACCACGCCGTCCACACGAGTCTGGTCTGTCCAGTCTTCCAGTCGCACTACTGAATCCTGGTTCAAGGAGATTATGCGAGTGGTTCCATTGGGATTTGACTGATCCGTTAGTGGCTTCTCAGCAGTAATGAGGACAGAATAGCGTGGCGTCTTGATGTTTTTTGAAGACACTTTGCATGTCATCTCAAAGGTGTGTCCTGCTACAAAGAATGGCTTCAGTTTCACCGCCTCCACTGTAAGCGTGTAATCTGAAGAGGGAATGAAATAAGCAGCAAAGAGAGGGGTTAATAAATAGGTGCAGATATTTCTGCAGCACCTTTCAATCTAGAAGATTACAAATAAGCAAAGTACTTTTTTGGAGATGCAAATCCCGGTACATTTATCTAAACACATAGGGACATCCCAGAACGCTACTCAGCAACACATACACACCAGTACACAACAGTTTGGGTCAAGATGCAAGGATTCAAACAAACACCAAATACTGAACAGATAATGCAATACACAGGTCATGACAGGACCTCCAGGACTTTTTTGTTCAGGAGTAAAGATAATAGTCAGACAAGACTCAAGAGTCACAGTTTTACACTGGATCTGGAAGAGCACCCTCAGCAACAGTGTACAAGGACACACTCCTGACTAGTGACATAAGCTGCCACTAACCGAATCAGCAGCACTTAGTGTAGCTCCTTTTATTTCCCTTGAAAATCTACCCTAGCAGCAATGCAGACACATTCAGCTGAACTCCCAAGATCAGCTGAAATTGCATGACAAAAAAGTTGGTGGTAACACAAGAAGCCTCCATCCCCAGCATTCCCATATACTCATCACTGTGTTGAAAGAGTTCGGTACACCTCCGCCTCCACACGTGTGGTTTTCCCTTGCCTCTCATGCATTCACCTGAGTGCAAGCCTGCCAGACCTTGACATTTCCCAACAGCCCATTTGGCATCAAGAACGCCAGCAACACTTACTGCTCAGTTTCTTTTCCTTTCTTCAGCATTCTGCAAGTTTGCTGGCTCCTCAATCCCAAGAATGCCTTAATTACAGGGTTTGGGAAAATTATACATCTAAGAGCACAGCCCCAAGACACAAAAAATACAAGCTCACAATAAGAAATTAAGAAAATGAGGAGTGACTGAAATCAGAACCAGATAAAAGGAAAGGGAGTTGCTAGTTTCCCAGCACTCTGATGAAGAGACATCCCCCACACTCAGGTTCTTCCTAAGGAAAGGGTGCTGAGGCAGAACACACAGCTTACAGCTGCTTCCCAAGGTAGCAGTATTGCAAGAATTCAACCAGTCCAACTTTCTGGACTTACTTTGCATGTTCTGGACTTCCTCTGCATTTCTGGGCTTACCTTTGCATATTCTCCCTTCCCCCCCTTACAAAAAAATGGGTATAGACAATATTAAAAAAAAAAAAAAAAAAAAGAAAACCAAACCAAACCTACACAGATCACCTTTTTGCAAAGTGAAACTTCTCAGGAAAAGGGAGATAAGCAATGGTGAGATTGTTACACACTCCCCAAAACCGAACTAAATGCAGTAATATTTATACCCTTCTCACAGGAGCAACAAGATACTTGTCAAGATTACATTTTGCAGTGTTTTGCCTTCAAGCAGCAGTTTTCACAATGAGTAAACACAGCCCACAAGATGAGAAACCCGGTATGACAACTTTATATCAGTACTGCATAAAGCAGATCACAGTACAAAGCTATATAAAGAAACAGCAGGAGCAGGGAAGGCTGAGCTGCTTCTAGTGGTCTAGCTGAGCACAGAATTACTCAATACTCCACACCAACGCCCCCCCAACACTTCCACCCGCTAAGCAAGTGGGAATACAAGAGTTGCGCATTTAGGCACTCGGGGTACAACCACAATTGAAGTTGCACACACAGAGTCATTCTCTGCTCCCTTGTGTGAGAACTCATCATGTACCTGATTCTAGACTTCAAATCTGTTCTTCCTCATTCTGTGTCCATGAGATTCTGCTATCACCCTCTTCATAAGGCTGCAGCATTTAGGAGCCCAGCACATAGCAGCTTGGCATATATTTTAGGAATCTAGTAGACAATTATACTCTTGCCCCCAAAGCAGAAGCACAAACAGCTAGCCGTACTTCTCTGCCACATTTTGCTGCTTTCTAGGTCTTGTAAGGAGGCTCTGGGCAAAAAGCCCTCTCTATGCAAACGTTCTTTATGCTGTTGATCTTCATGTCAGAGTGCTGGGCCCTAGACACTGAAAAAGAAGTCTTGTGTTTGGTCTCTCATACATGTACTTAAGACAAATACCTTCACGTGATCAGAACAGTACAGATATCGCTGAGAAGAGACAACTCTCCCTACAATCTGGGCTCTAAATGCTTTACCTCAAATATTCCCTGAGCTGCAGGTCAGGCAGCAGTACACAGGGGAGTGTCTTTTCCCCACTAAGGACAGAGCAAACTTTGCTCCTAGACATCCTTTTTTGACTTCCCATTTGAGGGCAACAGAAAATGCTGCTTTTACCAATTATTTTTGCTGAAGAAAATGAGAAAGGAGTGGTGGTAGCATGGGACAGCAGTTTGGAAGAGAAGATCCGAGGCCCAGAGATGCAACTGGAGAACAGTGGTAGAATTCAAAAGGGTTAGAAATTAGGATGCTGAACGGAGAACAGGCAGATATATTCTTATGAAAGTACTTTCAAAGGATTTTTCTACCTTTTAAAAACACGAAATTCCTTAGGTTAGATAAATACAGAAGGCAGATGCACCTCCTCTTATGTGAGACCATAAGAAATGCAGACCAGAATAGAGGAAAGGACACAAAAACCAGCACATAGAGGAACATTTCTGAATCTGCCATAATATTAGAGACCTGTGTATAAAGTTAAAAAAAAAAAAAAACCCAAACAAACAAACCACCAAAAAAAAGCACCCCATATCCTATCAACTAGAAAAGCCTGGATCACCATTTTTAACAGTATGGTTCTGTGCCAAAATTGTTCTCCTTCAGTAGCAGCACACGAAATATAATTAGCACTCCATCACCTGCACCTAGAAAAGCATGTAGTTGTCTCTGTGTGTTACACTGGTAACACTGCACATTACGGGAAAGAGGAAAAACCAAAGATTTGGCACTTAGGTTAGAAATAGCAGTAATCGTCAAGAAAAGTTAAGCCATATTTCTTCATGTTTCCTATGTTAGCAGAAACTACTCATTAGATCTTATAGCATAAGATGGGCCAGAGAAGTCAGAGAACATTTTCTTCCAAGAACTGTATCCTAACATCTTATTTCTAATCTTCCAAGAATTGCCAAGGAGTAGTGTCTTGACCATACCCTGCACACTTACCCCTCTACACACACACCTGCAATCCCATGCAGCGTCTCACCTCCTTCCTGTAAAGCTCCATGAACAAAAAGCACAATAAAACACGCCCTGGTCGGTCATATACAGGAGGCTGCAATCAGCAGAGTTTATGCTGGAAAGCAATAGGGGAAGAGATCCTAAGTAAACCATACCCAGAGCTTATGACCAGTTTGGGCGCTACTCCAAGACAGAGGGCTAGCAGCAGAAGAAATCCTAGCGAAATGATTCGGATAAAATTAGAGTAATAAACTGTACTTTGGAGCCTGGCAGTGCATGCCTCTGCCTTCCATCACCGGACACTCCAAGTGGTTAAGCCACACTATAATTCTCTTGCTCTCTACCACAAAGTGCGTGCTCAGATTCAAGAGTACTTCCTGGGTAGTGACCAAAAAGAGTTTTTCACCTAATCTAAGCCAGTCAAATTGCTAGAGAAGCCTAACAGCTACAAGGGCAAGGAGACTTTAGGAAACAGCAGACACCTTCCCTGCACTCCACTGACTTCTGGTTGGAAAAGCAGCACAATGGCCGTGGCTAACAGTAACCTCAGAGCCTAACGTCTCATCAGCAGCCACAAGTAACGCCACCTCCATATTCATAAAGGCTTCTGCATCCCCCAAGCCCACCAGCTAGATTGCAAGTACAGGGAATGCAACAGACATTAAGGTAACGGCAGCTCTGCCTTCATAGGAGAAGGAGACTATACAACACCCTGAGGTACAATTGTAGCCCCAGCAGCTCTGATACCAAGAGCTCTGAAAATACAGCAGGCACACTAAGGCCTGCACCACAGCCTGACACATGTATATACAACGCAAGGGCTCTCCTCACTGCTGCATGCACACAACTAGACTACCCTCACTGGCCTGCTCCCCTGCCACGCAAAGAGCATAAACCCTTCAGCCTCACGCAGCCATGGGCATGAGGAGCCCAGCCACCCCTGACAGGAGCTTGTACACCTCTCACCGCACTTTCTTGTTCCTACACCCCAATTGGCACACACACCTGGCAGCTTGGTGCCATAGGTATGGGAATTTCTTTGCTCGGGAGGAACTGCATGTCTGTAACTATGCAGTGTCTATTATACACCAGCAACGGTAAAGACAAGGGGGTGCCAGAGATACCACTTGTTCTCTATTCACAGGACCTGCTGAAAGATTAAGATGCCCTTGCTCCCGATTAAATGCGATGGGAGGGCCTGGGCAAGCATTTAGGACAAGTAACATTATGTTAAATACAATTATTTTGTAAATTAAAGACAGAGGTGTTAACAGAACCCCAAATAACAGTACCTTTGGAATTTCAATTAAAAGATAATGTCCTCTTTTGCAATGTATTCCGTGCAGATCCAAAGTTGGCAACACTAGGAAGGAAGCACCAATTCTGCATCCCACCACAAACAGCAACTGTACTTTAAACATAGGCAGTACTCACACTCAAATTACTAAATAAAATTATCTTCTAAACTACCAAACTTTTTTCTGGGTTGAAATAATCTACAGAGCCAGTCAAAAAATATTTCCTCCCTTCCTCTACCCCTTTTTACTGATTGGAATTTGTACTCTAAATAAGCAAAAAATAACAATATAATTGATGCTTTTCATTCCTGAGGTGAGATAAAGATGCTTTCTTTGTCACCTTGATGGGGGAGAGGGTAGAAAATAGAGGGGAAGAAATAAATCAGGCAGACCATGTCAAAAACAACGGTGATCTATGATAGCAATTGGCTGCATTTGCAAAGCTGAGTAAGCAGAAAGACATGTGAGCATTATTGGTCCCAACAGAACAAAATAGAAAAAGAAGATAAAAACCCTCAAGTTAAAATGGGCAAGCATACAACTTATTATACAACACACACAAAAAGGACTTTGACATCTTCACATGGTGTTTACAGTTCAAGCAAAGGCCTCCTTATCCTGAACACCCCTCTGTGCTGACCCACAGACACAACATAAAACCGTTTCTCCTTTCTCAAAAACTCAGAGCAACCTTTTCCAAAGTGGGATTTCTCCTCTCCCCTGAGCACCGCTCTGAAGTTAACACAGACGATGCAAGTAATGACATAGTTGGAAGAAAAGCCTCTATGTAGGCACAAGCTATCCAAGGAAGAGGCAAATTTCTGTTCTCTCCTTAGGCGAATACAAGGGAGCCTGGCTGCTGGCTTTTATAAGCACTGGGAGCAGTTAGGGACTCAAATCACCAGAGATACTCGTCAAAACAACAGTCAGAGAGCAGAGGCAGCAGCAGATTAACTCCTTCATGGTTGCTGGCTACAGCACTGGGCTCACAGCCGAGGCTGGAGCTCACACGAATAGGATACGGCAGGGGTCAGGGCACACAGAGAAAGGCATCTGGGGCCTGACTGCCAAAAAAGGGTGGGGAGGGGTCACATGAGGGGTGGAAGAAGGGGAAATCAAACCTATATTCTGCGCGCACACACACCGCCTTACATACATATAACGTGCTTTTTCAGGAGGAGGAGGTGTTTGTAAGAGAGCTCACTTTCACATCGTAAATCCCCCAACTCCAAGTTTTGCCAACAAAATGTACTTTTCATCACAGGGACTATAACATTTACATTTGTGTTGCAAAATTAGCAGAGTTTTTGGAATAAGACCAGAAACAAGGGAATGTTCACACCTGTCACGGTTTGTTTTCCTTCAGAAATGTCAACACAGGCTGAGACTTTTCAACTCCAGCTGGTCTCTCTAGCTGCTCCGAAGGCGATGATCCATTACGCGTGCATGCACATACACACACACACTCCGTGTTGTGGCATAACAACTGAACTAATTGGGACCAGCATTCAGCATT
>NW_009259100.1:2117484-2144814 GCF_000687185.1 Egretta garzetta
CAGACCATGCTTGGTCTGGGGATGAAGGGAGTACTGAGAAAGGAGGCCACCATTTCTCTTTCCACTGAAGCAGAATCACAGCAGAAGCTCTCCAATTTGCTGTTTAGGGATTATCCCTAAATGACTTTAAACTGATTTCAAACTACTTGTCTCTGAAATACAGTTTTCTGCCTGTGGCTGCCTGAGCTAGACCATTAAACAAATCTATCAGGAAAAATGCATCTTAGCTAAGCATAGTTTTTTGCCAAATATCTTAAATCCTAGGCTATCCTATTCCTTCTGTCCCTAATCCTCTTGCATGACCTCACACCTAAGCCAGAATGGTATCACTCTACAGGACATCCAGGATACATACATCCATTTTAAGCCAGTGTGAAGCGATTCGCGTAACTCTAGCTTATAAGAAATGCTCCCACAGTCAGTTTAAATACTGAGTAGAGCTAGTTCACTTCTGCCTAAAAAAGGTCCAGATGCAAGCAAATCACTGAATGACTTTGCTTATTTTTTGATACTCTGGTACTGCTATGCCCATGAACTTCCTCAGAAGTGCCTTCTAAACACAGGCTTGTAGAAGACCGGAAAAAACCTCTCAAGCTGGCAGACAGAGAAGACTTAAAGTGAGTGACATTCCTCTTTTCACCTCAAGACAACCCTGTTGCTAGCAGCAAGATGCATCCTAGCGACACCGCAATACTCCCAAATCATGAAAGGAGGCAATGACCACAGCAACACCGCTGGATGCCACCCCTGCCACAATGACAGCCCGGCTCCTGGAAGTCTCAGCAGTTTGACTGACGTACCTGCACTTTGCACTTCCACTCCCAACTGTTGCATAAAACTGGTGAGTGCTGTTAAGTAGTTACTTCCCTCCACAAATAAGAGGCCTTTATACACGGTAATAATGTTTTTTCATCTTCATAACACAGAACAACATTTCCAAAGCCCATTAGCAGCCCTTCTGGCTGACAGGCCTACTCAAGAGAGAACCATCTCAGCTACCCAGGTCTTTCAGCGAATAGGTGCAAGGTTCCTACCTTGTGTAGCCCAGAAAATGCTGACAGGTGCAGAAGTCACATCTCTGCTCTTTACCCAGCTGTTGTTGCGGTGCCGACTCCACGCAGAGATAACACAGAAATAATCCCCTCTGTCACTTTCTGAAGTCCACTGGATTCGTAAACTGAAGGTGTCAACAGCCTTTTTAGAGAAGATTATTTCCCCATTCTGAGTCCGCTCTCTGCTCCTGTCCCCAAGCAGCAGAGTCCAGTCTGCATCCATCGTGGCCAGGAGTTCCTCTGCCACCACATCGTCACTGCGCAGTCGCGGCCTGTAGTACCAGGAAACCGTGAAGCGGATATTTGCTTCGGTGTCTTGTGCATTTGTGATCCTACAGTTGAGCTCTGTGGGGTCATCTGAAAACTTGGGTGTTTTAGAGGCGTTCAGAAATACCTCATAGTCTGGCTCTGCAGTAGAGGAAATCCAGAAGAAACAGGTTAGAAGCTACAAGCAGTATAGAGAAAGTGCCAGAGCTTATTATGAGATACTGCGAACTTCTAACACCCAGTCTGTGAAAGCACCTGAGCTGGAAGCCAAGTGCCAGAATATGCATTTTTCTTACAAGACCTGGGGGCTGGGAACTTGGACTCCAGTTCGCAGGCTTGCACCAGTCTGACACAATTATGCCTAGGCCTACATTTCCAAACAAGACCTTTCGTTTTGGGTGTTTAGTCAGACCATTTCTTAAAAATCATTCCCTTCTATAGGCCTGGCCCCAAGAATCCACCATGTGGGTTCAGTTTCAGTCCAGCCAGGCACCTTTTGCACCTGTCCAAATGCCTGGGGCAGCCTGCAGCAAGAGGAGACTGGCTATTCTCTAGCTTTGCACTGACCAGACACATCCCACTTCCCCAGTTCCTCTCCAGGATAAGAGGCCATTTCCCAGCCTGAAATGCCTTCTTTTCCACACTTCGCCATCCCATCATGTCTCTACAATACTGTTAAAGAATATTAGAAAACAATCCAAAATCCAAACACTTCACCCAGTCACCAAAACCAGGGGGCATGGGTACCACCACTGGCACTGGCCACGGGCAGCACCAACAGCAGTGCACAGTAAATTTCAGCAGGCAGCATAATAAATACCAACTAGGTTAAGAACCAAAAACGCATAGATCAGAAGAGCTTCACAAGTCTGAAGAATGAAGTACATGCTGTACAGCCCTGAGGCTGGAATACCTCAAGCTTGAAAAGGAGTGCCTGAAATGCATGGGTTAAGAATAGGGCTGTTGTATTTAAATCTGAAATAGCTGGCTGTCCAAAGCCTAAAAGCGATAAGGCAGCCACATGACTACTTTCTCTCAGACTACAGAGATAGTAAAGGAAAAAGATTACAGCAAGAACCTCACACCACAAAGGAAATACATATTTATTTACTAGCGTTAGAATATTTTTCTGTCTTGCTGTCTACTATAATTCAGAAAAAAGACTAGCTTTCCAACTGTTCAGCCAATACTCATCACATGGCTTTTACATTGTAAGTGTATTCATCGCTCTATATTTATTTCTTGCTTTATGTTTTATTTGGCATTTTGCCCTCCTAGAAACAATTAACCAAAGCTATAATTGGGACAGAGCAGGCAATCTAAGGCTAAACTTAGGCTGAGCTCACCAATGAGCCAAGATAATAAAGCATCTTAATAGAACTGCTGTGCAAACTGTGTGCACACATGCGCTTTTGGACTTCAGATGCAAAGGATAAAAACAATTGTATCAAGCAAGCTGGCTGCTATGTCAGCTCGCAGAAGAGATCTCTCGCCATTAAGTGTTATGCATGCAGTGTCCTTGCATCTAGCAAGAACAAGGGCATTAATACACACCAGGCACTAGAGTACCTAGTGATACTGATGCTGAGTTTCTGCAGTATTAGGTAACACACAAGCATAAAAGTACTGTTTACGTAAGTCTGTAGTACCGACAACCAGCAAACCTGTGCAGATTTCTGCACGTTTTCAGTGTAAGTAAGGCATAATAAAATGCATAGAATTCCTCTGCTGTAACCAAGGCATAGATTATTAATGGTGGCCAAACCCCACTTTTGGTGTAAGCCCCCATAGATCCTACAGCTACACTACTCTTCCTGTCTCAGTCACAAAAGACTAGTCTTCTTCAGGGCCTCGTGACACACTGCTCACACTCTGCAATTTTCTCATCATTCCCCCTCGCCTCCCCCCCTCCCCCCCCCAAAAAAGAAGGCATTCGAGACCAATTGATATTTTCGCAGGAATAAAGACTGTGAAAGCAGAAACTCTTCTCTAGACAGGAACACAAGAAGGAAGAAGCTGCAAGAAACTCGAGTTCTTAGAAAATCACTTCAGGTTTGTTTTATTTGTGGGCAGGGGAAGGACTGCTAAGAAGAGAGTTTTGGCTTTGACAGCACCACTCCAGATAGGCGCTTCACCCTGACAGACACTCAAACAGAGGATTTAGAAAGAATAAAAGGCTGGCTGGATAAACCTCATTCCTCCAGTCTGTCAGCTGTCAAAGAACAGCCTCACTGACAGTTCAATGACTTAATACTCCAGCAGCTCTTAACTTCCATTAAGGAGGAGGAGTCGCTGAATTCTGGATGCAGTTGAAAACCTCAAATGCTGAAAATTCATTCTACTTTCCCTTGCCCTAGCAACCAAGCATCTGCTGAAGAGCAGATTTTATTCTCTCCAGTTCCCAAATAATACCAAATTGGAATGGAAAGAGTAAGGAATAGTCCTGCAGGTACGGGCACTACGAGAGAGTACATGAGCGTGCAGTGCACCTGCGCATGCACGAACACATGTGCACACGTGCACATGCACACAAGTCAGGGGAGGAAGGAACACTCACAAGTTGAATGTGCAATTTGAATGGCTGAATGAGGTACAGGAAATCAAGACATTCATCACTTGTGCACTTCTAGCACACATTACAAGCATACTTGAGAACAGCCACGGCTCAACTGCTCTGTACAATGCTAAAATGCAACATTTAAAGTCATTGTCACTCGGATTTAACCTTGTGACATAGCTATTTATTTCTGAAAACCAGGCTTCAGAGCAGGCTCTCTATATGCTGCCTCATTCAGTACTTTTATGTTGGAGGAGCTCTGCCTTTGTAACCAGTACCACCAGGACTTTGGGCAGTACCACCCGTTTCTGACAGCAAGAGGTGCATGGAGAGTTTAAGCCACATACTTGCATCCAGTCAAAGCTGGGAACAAACACCAAGTACTACAGCTCTGCGAGCTCTCCCCCAGCTCATATCTAGGGTTCAATTCATGCTTCCAACACAACCAATACTTTGTGAATTTCAGCAGGTGCAGATACCTTACCTACAGCATCCTGCAACACCATCCTGAGTTTCATTGCTTGTGAATTGAAGCTGTCTCCCCAAGATTAAACTAGGAGACAGGATGTGTAGGCTGACATATCTAGACCTATCCCTAAAACAACAGGCCTTTTAGAAGTTTTGCTGGAGTTTCATTTTTACTATTTCTCCCAAGTAACTTACTTCTAAGGATATTTGCATAAAGAGAGATCTCCACAGCTGGGATAATGCGAAGCAAAAGCTTTACAATCTGCAGCATGCATATGAGACTGTGGATCTCCAAAATAGATGTGTCTAGCAAAAAAAAAAAAGGGAAAGATACTGTCAGCCTGCTGTTGTAGGCCAAGTAGATCAGATAAGCCTGTTGAATCTGTTACCTACAGCTTCTGTTGCTCATTCAGTCAACCAGTCTTAAATGAACTGTTAAACACAGCTGCTTGTAACGAGCCCCTTCCAAAAAAAAATGTGAACATTGACAGTATTGGAGCTGTAAGAAGGGAAAACCACCAAAAACAACTGGGGGATGAAGGAAGGAGAGAGTAAAGAGATCATCAAGTAGATTGGGTTTTTTCCCCCCACTGGTGAATTAAAAGAACTTGCTGCAGAAATGCTGAAGTAACATATGGAAGCTGTAACTTCAAGTGCACAAATAATTCTTTGCTTGTCCAAAAGGCTAAAAACCCACTCATCTCTAGGACCAAATGATGAAAAATGCACCATACTGAGTGGGATGTTAAATACCGCAGGAAAATCCCATTTAGTGGCCACTATGCTAATCAACACTACTAGCATTAAATGAGCCACAAACCAGGTCTCTCTCACTCAGTCACACTACTCAACAGCTATGTCACATGGTCTTGTAAAATGGACTTCTGTGTTGAAGGAGGAGAATAAAGCAGTATAAAGTCATGTTCCATTCTAAATCCATCATTAGGATGTGGTGTCTCTCTAGTGATTAAAGCGACAAAACAAAACCCCAACACCTTTGAAAGCTATTAGAGTTCATTGTCAAGTTTCCATTATAAATTATTTTTATGGTGTATGACTCAAAAATCAGGGGAAGCATCTGATATCACTATGTTCAGAGCTCAGAGAGAATGCCTGTTGCTGGACCAGAGCCCTGCTAATGGTATGAGGGAGGTAAAACGGGACAACATGACAACAGGGGCAGCTTCAGCCCCTGGAAAACAAGGCAGGCTTTTAAGTCCTATTTCCCAATTGCAGACTGTTCAATGACACCAGAACATGGAGTGCATGGATGGGACATGAGGCAAGACATCCTAAAACCTGGTAATGTACAAAACCAAAACCCCATAGGACAGATCAGTATTTTTATATGTGAGAGAGAGAGACCTTACATATAGACAATAAATGCAAACGAGAAACTTGCACAGAAGAGATTCTGCAAGGTCCTCTCCCTTTTCTGATGTGACCAAGGAATGAGTGGTGCATTACCCATGAAGTCTGAAAGCAGAATGACTCACCTAATGCTGTCACCACCACACTGACTGGTGCAGATATCCTCTCCACCACCTTATGCCAGCTCCCGTTGTGCAGTGGTACCCAGACAGCTGCTTGGCAGAAGTAGTAGCCAGAGTCTTCAACATCCACATCACGCACCAACAGGCGATAGGAGTTCCTATCTACATGGCTCAGGCTGATGAGAGTTGAATCACTGACAATAGAATCATGGTCCATGCTCAGCAAAACCTGAGCATCTGACAGGGTATCATCAGGTGATGCAGAAAAATACCACATCACCTCCGCTTGGAAAATACCACTCCTGTCTGTTGTGATGTTGCATGTAAGATCCAGGGAGTCTCTTTCGGTCACAGACACATTGCTTGTTGAGATGACCACATCTAGAGCTTAGAAATGAAGAGACAAAAATTCAAACAAAAAGTTATTATTTTTTCTTTAAAAAAAAAAAAGTCTACTAAGTTATCTAGGACTTCACATTCTATTACAGAAGCTTCTGAAGTAGCTCAGTAGCCCTACATTCAAATGACTGTTTGATATGGAGCTGCATGATCTATTACAAGGGAAGTACGCATTGTCAGTCAAACAAGGGATGCGTGATGAGGGGGAGGGGATGGGGGAGGAGGAGAACACGGTTTTTACAACTCAACAGCAACTGGTCCATGAAGGCTTTGTCCCAATCACAGACTGCATGTCACCTTCACACAGCAGGAAAACCTGTGCAGGATTTTCCATTCTCATGGGAGGGTCAAGCTGGTTTGGGACTATCTCTCAGAAGAAAAAGTGTCCATTGAAATCACTAGGAAGTATATTAGAATTCAACTTTGGTTTCTGCTGAAATCGTTTTGAGCTCCTCAACAGAACAGCTTTAGATGAGAAGCCACCACAGACACACGTTGGAGTCCTGACTGACCTCAGGTATGTTGCAGAAACATGAAAATGGAAGCAAACAGAAGGCAGCAGTAACTCCTTATACTGCTGACTCCTCCATTTACTGCTCTGAGCAACACACACTGGGGACTTCAAAGTAAAGCCAATAGCCACTTAAAACACATTTAACAAACTCTTCCACTGGCCGGTGAATATTTTTAATACATATAGCACACGTGGTCATAGCCAGCATTCAAACAGGACCTTCTGCATTC
The DNA here is from genome assembly GCF_000687185.1 of Egretta garzetta. NCBI lineage: Eukaryota > Metazoa > Chordata > Aves > Pelecaniformes > Ardeidae > Egretta > Egretta garzetta. The sequence continues at coordinate 2,124,465 of NW_009259100.1, forward strand.
TGTAGGTTACCAGGCTGGCCACAGCTTTATTAAAAGAAAGCCATGGGATGAAAAGTGTCAAGACCAGGAGTAGAAAAGCTGGCCTTAGTTACTTGTGAGACGTAAACCAGGGGTACTGCGTGTGTCATTTTTAAACCTCAGTGCATATCATTCACCAAGTTACCTTGTTACCACATGTCTGCACTTGCTCATTCCCTCATTCTACATTGCCTAAAGATTAGATTTGGATCTCAGTGCAGCACCATTCCCACAGTGTGTAACGCAGCTGCTTCTAAAATCTCAGCTGAGGCCAGCAGACAGGGCTGCAACGGCAGCAGCTCTTCTCAGCAGATCTATGACCAAGACCACAAGCAGGATTACAGATTCCTGCCTTAAACAGGCAACCATGTCTCTGGTGCAGATTAGTGACTTCTATGTAAAACCATGTTCTACTATATAATAGGTACCCATCTGTAAAAGCTTTCCAGGATTATCATATCAGGAATGAGACACAACATATAAAGGCCAGAGCCCAACTGAGCAACTACTACTATTGCCGATAAAACCAAGCAATGCTCATCTTACCACTTACCACTTGATAGCACAGAGCAGTCAAACTGAACAGAGGGTAGCAAGCCCCAGCCAAGTGGTAAAGCAAAGTCCCCTGTCTGATGAGTATCTCATTGGGACTGCCCTCACTGTTTTATCATGGGACTGGAATCAGTAGGAAAGCCTAGTTAATTTAACAGACTAATACCAGAATACAAAATAAGACTCATCTGCAAGGTTAAGAGCAGCATTTCTCCAAGAAATACTTCTGCCTTCATGAAATACTGACAGGTGTTCAGAATCTGGCAGTATATGCATACAGAGGGACTCAGAGTTTACCCCATGTGTATTCTCAATGCTCTGTTTTTGGTTACAGACATGTCTGAAGGCTTCGCTTAGGGTTATATACCTGTTGTGCAAGGCACTATTAAAAAAAGACATACAAGAACAAAGCAAAGCCCACAGATGTAATGATTTTAGGAGATGAAAGTGATGGGCAACAGAAAAAACACACACAGTTACATGTGCATGACTTTTTTCATTAGATATGGTAATTTATCTTTTGTTTTATTCTGGTTTTTTTTTTTAATTTTGTTTCTACAAATTCAGACCTACAGTTTATAGCAGCAGAGAATGAGGGAAGTGCACCAACCGGGCATACCATCATACAAGATCATTTTAGCATGCAAGTGTAGAGGTTTCTGATGCAAGCACAAGATAGTCTTCAAGTCCTACTACAGGATGTGTGGGTAAAAATTTCCACAATGTTTTGCTAGAGAATAACCTATCCCATTTAGTATAACTTTAGAGAAAGCCTTCATGCCCCTGACAAAGTGCCAATGCTACCAATGACTGAGCTAAAAATTAAGACCAAAAAATCCTAAACAAAAAAACAAACTACGAAGCCTACAAATAAACAAAACCACACACCCAAAACACATTAAAAAACTGCACTACTACTGGTCCTGGCCATTCTCATGCTGTTTTCAGCCACTCATTAAACCCCACCTACTTAAACCAAACTCTCCAAAAGTGCAACAAAAGAGAGAATTACAGCTCTTAATTAAGCAAACCCTGCCTCAGCAGAGAGCAACTGCAAGCTTTACTGTGTAACAGATACCCTGAAAAAAAAGAGGGGGCAGATTGATCCTGTCAAATTTCACAGGCTAAGCACCACCAGGATACTAAAACTACATCCAAATGAGCTAGCAAAAAAACCCCCAATAGTTCTGGGTTCTCCCCATAGTGATTAAAGGATTACAAAAATGAAAAGAAACCCTTACTGTCTGAACAATTCTAAAATATCTTGATAATCTCACATTTCTGAGGGACCATCATCACCTGTTTTTCCACCTATTGAGTGGCAATATGCATCGCTCCTGCTTTCCCTTCTCCAGCTAGCAGCAGTAATGCTAATGCAATTAAGTGCTTATTGCATCTACTCCTGAAACCTACATGGGCAGGGATATCTGGATATCCTCAGCACAGCACAGCACTATATGTATTTTTATCTCCTTAGTTCAAGCATGCAATGATGTGTTTAACACAACCATTACTGTCCTAGACCCCAGCCAACATTGCGGAGCAATCAGACCAGTGTCAGTGATAAAAATCACTGGATAATTTATCGTGTTAAATTATTGCTGCCTTCCTCCTTTCTCTTGATCTTTCTATGCTATTTTAATAACGTACAGAAAAGTTTCACATCTGTCACTGAATCACAAGCCATTTTTACAGGGGAAGTGCAATTGTTTAGTGCTATGGGACAACCCATGTTAATGGGAGAGCAGAGGGAAGGTGTGGGGTACTCTGGGGTTAAATACAATGTTTATTTAAGAAATATAAAAAACAGAAGCAATCTGAAGTGAACTAAGGATGAGATAAAAATCTAGGTCTAAGCATCTAAGAGTTCCAGTCAGCTTCCATGCCATCACCCTTCTCCTCAAAATAAAAGCTAGCAAAGTTATACCAAACGTTTTCTATCAGCTCAGATGTGAACAGGCCAGCTATCCAAACAGAACTCTAGGTTTCTGGAATGTATCCTCATTTGGTTCAGCTTACCCAATTTCTGCTCTCAAAGTATTACAGTCTGCAACTACAGTGCTGCTGTAGCTACAAGCTGTGACCCCAGCCCATCAGTAACACTCACCAGTCCTTTGGATTGCCATACTTGCTATCTCCACGCTCTTCTCCTGAATCTTCTGCCATGAGCTATCTGCTCCTCTCACCCACTCGCTCACAAGACACCTGTAGGCACCCCCATCCAGTGATGAGGCCTGGGATACAGATAACCGATATGTGTCATTTGCTCCTGTGTCCAAGCGGATATCTCCGTTACGGTAGCGCTCTTCATAGCCAGGACCTGTCTGGAATTTGCCCTCATGAGTCAAAGATAGGATGTCCCGCCAAGTCAATCCACTTTTGATCTGCCAAGTCACATGCAGGTGAGTGTGCTCCGGTGAGGTGGTAATTGCTGAGCAGCGCAACTTGAAGGAGTCACCCTCAGACAGCCTGAGAGACATTGAGGAACGTGCTTTTGAACCACTCACCAATAAGCCGTCGGAAATCACTATTAAAAAAAAAAGACCAAAAGACACAAGCATCATAAAATGGAAGAAAGAAGAGAACACCCACACTGACCTGTTCAGATAAGAGTCAGTAAAAACTACCACATGGTAGTTTGTTACCTGGCCAATCATTCCTTCTTCCACACAAATATATTCCAGGAACAAGGAAAATTCAGCTGAAAATCCATTAAAGGAAGTGCTCCCCTTTAAACAAGCCAAGACAAGCATTCAAATTCATTTATCCTTCCCCTCGCTTTAGTTTCTTATCCAAACATCATCATTCTGACTATTCCCATCCAAAACCATCTTGATTTTCATGAGAGTAAAAGGTAAAGACACTTGAAAAAAACCAGTCTCCCAAGCTCTACTGAAGAATCCTAAATGAGACCGCAAAGCTAGGGCATGACTGCAGTATCAACATGCTAAAGAGGAAAAGGAAGATTACCTCCTTCATATAGGAAGTTCTCCAAATGACACTATAAATAAGTCAGAAAAGACAGGCTGTGGTTTTTTACCTGAAGTTAGCCTCTCTACCCAGAGGCTTAGGGACATCAAATATTTGCAGATGTCTTCAGAAAACCTACTGCTTAGTTTTCCCATTTTTTATTTACATATTTACTAAACAGAAAAAAGGAAAGTGATATTTATAGTAAACAGCCTCTCTTTGCTTCTTTACCTCACTTGCCTTTGCTATCATACTTCCCAATTTTTGATTTTGGCATTAGGAGAATTAAACAGGAACAGGGAGGAGAAAAAAAAAAAAAAAAAAAAAAGAAAAATCACAATTCTCATAAGCAACAGAAATTCAATGTTCTTAAGGGTACATCTATAATGAATATCAAAAACAAATTTAGAGCACACCTCACTCTTCAGAAATACCTTTCACTTGGACCTCTGCATCATAATTTCCCTGAACAGTGGCATCAGTGCTGGGCGTGGAGCATTTGTATCTCCCTTGGTCAGCTGGCTGGATGTTTCTAATCACAAGTTCCACAGCATCGTTGCTGCTCCGTCTCAGTTTGATATCCCCGTGGTCCACGCGTTTTTGGTACTCCTCAGAAGTGAATGTGGAATCCCAGGTACTCACTATCCGCACAAAGTCAGTCTCTCGGGAGAACTCCCAGTCAAAGTTCTGTTCACTGGGTCCATCGTAGTCACTTACGCTGCAAGGGATCACCACCTCCGTGCCCCGTACGCGAATAAGAGGACCTTTGGGTACCCTCACAACACGCCCTCTGCAGAAGGCTAGGCAGCAGAATAAAGAGAGAGAGAACATACAGTTAACAAAAGGAATTACCAGGATAGAATTACACCCAAAAAAAAAAAAAAAAAAAAAAATAGAGTAAGGTTGGGCACCCCACTCTGTAGACACTGGAAGTAGTAAGAGCAGTATTTCTCATTAACATTTAATCTCACTGGAGCAGGAGCCCCTAAACACACCATTTTTAGTGTGGACAATCTTTTTTTCATTATTTAGTAACACGCTAGGTAACCAAATACTGAGGGAGAGAAAATTGTAAGGAGAAAAAAAAAGAACTAGTCACAGATCCAATGGGTAACAGTTTCTCTACAACACGCGAAGTGCTATGTAAGACACTTAAACAACATTAACAAGTGGTTTTTATTGCTACAGGGAGGGCATAACCTAATAATGCATTTTTGTAAGTCTTCTGCTGACATCAGTAGAGTGTTCGAAGTAGGAAACTAACTCTCCCCTAAGTTGAGGGCCATAAGAATGGTAAGTTAACTTTCTCCAAAAATGAGCATAGTCACTTCTGACCTGAAAGGTTGTGGCTCCTCTAACACAGGTGAGCTTCCATGCCTTCCTAATGGATTTAAAAGGAAGAACTGATTTCAACAGACACAATTTGCTTGAACAGATTTCTGCAACCACACCCATTTCCAGCACACACTTCCTCTTTGGTGGAAGTCCCAGAACATGGGAGCATGAGCAGACAAGGCTCCCTCCAGAGCAGAGAAACACACAGTGTTCAGAAAGTGTTTTCTGGGGCTGTCTCACTAGAAGGATAGAACAACAGCAGCAGTTCTCTGCAGAAGGCTGGCAAAGCAGTATGTTACGCTCCAGGCAAAAGTGTGAAGCACTTAGGCTAGCCAGAGAACCTGGCAAAGACACAGCAGACTTTTCTGGTTGATTTGGCTCTATAGCCCAAAGAATAACCCCAGCAGCTGCACAAGGATTTTGGCAGGTTCTTCCTTCCCAAAAGAGCAAACTGCTTTGATTCATAGTTTCAGTTTCAATCAGAGAAATCTTTTCAGAGAGAGGTACTACCTAAACTCAAGTCTCCAAATACGAACAGCCTACTGCATCCCACCAGCTCCATACCCTAGCAAAAATATTTTAGCAACCAGGTAGAACAGGAGATGCCAGAACACTGATCAACAGATCTTATTAAAACCAAGTAGCTGGCCGTAACAACATCAAAAGCAGTCAGACCAAAAGGTTGATCTGAGATACCATAGAGGCAAAACCAGATTTAAACAAACAACCCCCCAACACACAAAATCTACCAACCCACAACTGCTCTAATTCACCAGCTACATTGGGAAAGCCACCAGCTAGTGACAGGAACAGCAATATACTTGCTGAGCCTTTCCCTCCTATCACTCTGTATATCTTCTTGCTGTAGATTAAGACCTGACTTGCTGTCTCAGAACTACCATGCCAACAGGTATCCAGGTGCAGGAAAAGAAGTTAAGTCACATGGAGAGAAACCACCCACTGGGAAACCTGTTATAAAGTGCAGCTTGTCCTCTCCAGAGCAGCATGTAGGTGTTAAAGAATAAAGATTTCTGTGGGCATTTAAAAACTACACAAACAGCTGTACACACTGGGTATAACTACAAGATAAAAAGTGTATTTTTATCCCCAGTTACAGTTCAGCCAACAGTTGAACCAAGGGCTGACACTGACTTTACCTCCCTGGTTCACAACTCCCAGCACGCTCCTTGCTTTGCAGGCTGTTCACGTGTACAGGCTCAGTCGTAATAGTCCGATTTCCTCATTGCCATGACCTTCTGTATTCAACATTAGTACTTCATTAAACTTATTTGTAATGCAGACTGGGGTTAATCTCTTACCCCTTATATCCCTCCCAGAAGATGATTATTATGTACCTGACCAAGTGATTCACTAGTCCCAACACGGAGGCCGGACTTCTCTGCACCATTGACGTGTGAACCAGAGAGAAAAATGTCCAGTGCCGACGTATTGTTCCGCAACCAGGTGTCTTTAAGGACATCTCACTAAACACAAGCACCGCATACTAAAATCATTTATACAGAAAAACAACCAAGAAAAAAATAAAGCAAGCTGGAGGGCTCTGGTATATTTCCTTGCTAGATCTTAAGTTGCAGCCCCATTCAATCCTTCAACTTATCCTCTTACAGAAAGCGGTAACAGCAGCAGGTAAGCTTTAAAGCACTGCCTGACCGCCAAACCAGCTTCCAGCAGACCCCTGTGAGAAGTCAGCTCAGGATCCTGGCAGAGGGCACTCCTCAGACGCTGATGTCCCTCTAGAAAATACTCTCCTGTGACATTAAAACAAGCAGACAACGCTGTTCCGCATGTGTCTTCAGCTGCAGACCCACATACCGTGCACCACACTAATCCAATCTAGAGGTGACAAAGGCATGACTAATGTGGCAAGGACTGCACATTTGTGTTTCAGATTAGCACCGACAGCTCAGTTTCTCTTCTTCTAAGGTCACTAAAAAACCTTTGACACTAAACGAAGGTAGGGGGTGATTAGCACTTTCATAAAAGAAGGCAGGCCAAAGGGAAAGACAGGGGCACAGGGACTGCTCAACCGATCTGTTTGAAGTCCATACCCTATTGCTGTAAAGCAATGACTATCCCGTTCCTCACAGCACAGTCCCACAAACAATTCCAGTTTAACAAAAAGTTGGAAGGAGGGCAATGGAACAGGCTGCAGAAGAGAAAAGGGACAGCCTGTAACGGTTATAATTTTATACTTTACGACCAATAACATTTGTTACTGTTACGATACATCATGATTCTCGTAAGGCAGGAGCACAGAGACAGCATCTTGAGAGAATGAGAACTCACTGCAGAGCGTCTGCTGTGCCCACAGGTATGGAGGAGCATGCACAGGGCAGATGCTCCAAGGGTGAGCTGCATTTCCAGGTGACCCAGGAGGCTTGGTATGTAGCAAGCTGTGAATTCAGGGTTCTGCCTTTTGTCCTGCAGCAGTCAACAGCAAAAGTATCCCTAGCTACTAAGATGTTACATTCTTTGCTGTGGGTTAGGGATTAACATTTCATATAGCTGTAGCAGAAGGCACAGAGCTACAGATACTGATCTTGGCAAGAGGTGAGCTCCATTTTACTTTGTCAGATAAATGAGGAGCTTTTATAAATATTTTATTCTTACAGTGCCCTGCGTTACTTGCATACACCCCCTCCATCTTTGGAGAGCAATCAAAGTTCAGCTTTCATGACATGACAGCTTCAAACTCTAAATTTTTTGGAAACATTTCTTTTTCATGACACCTAATATATCTCACTGTTAATATAAGGTGGCATGTTCTTAGTGAATTCACTTGAATCCCATTTAACTGTAGAAACAGATGGAGCAGGACAGAATAGTGTATACACTAGTGACAGAAAACAACAGAACTTTGACAATCAGTGGTTTTCAGTATCACTGAGACCACCAAAGATGTGTATTTAGCAGGAACTCAGTAACTGGCTCTGTATTATAAACTGCAATGCTGGACATCAAACCTGCCTGAGCACAAGATTAATTGCCTAAATACAAAACTTTATTTTTACAGAGTTACCAGACCACCAGATGAAATTGCAAGGAACTATTTTCTAAAACAAAAGGTAATGGAGCCCCTTCAAGGAGGCCAGCACACAGACATAAGAGACAGGACTTGTTCCTTGAGGTCATGAGACAGGTGATAGGACTACCAAGCAACACTAGTGCTTTTGCAGGGCTCGGCCAGGAACACCCCAAAAAGCAGGGCAACCAAAGAGCCTTCATGGCTGTTTGTCAAGCACTTGATTAGAGGATTCTCCCAAGGGAACACATGAAATACTCCACTAGGAACACTGGCAAAGTTTGGCTCAAGGCAGAATAATAAATTGGGGCCTGCCATATTAATAATACAGAGGCATGATAGCCCAGATATAGCCTAGGCAGTTTTGAGCTAGTGTTTGTTCCCTAGCAATGGTTCATGAAGTACTTAAATTAATTTGTCCCATCACCTAGATGCACCATCTCATTGCTGTCATTAAATGAAATCCTTTCAAAGAGAACAAGGAAAGCAGATGACTGAATAGATAGGTTGTGAAGTCAATCTGAGTACATTAAATAGCAACCTGTCATTTCTAGCATAACCAAGAAAACGAGGCAGCAAAACTGTGCAGGATCTACGAAACAGGTGGTCTGTTTAAACTCTCAACAAGCTACACAGCTCCTCAAGGAAAGGGCTGGTGAAGATTTCCTCCTGCATTAGGGACACTGCAATGAGGAAAGTCTTCTAGGAGCTTCATCTTCACAGAGGTTTTGCATCTACATATCATTTATGCAATAACAAGATGAGAAGTAATCTGTGGAGTTGCTCACAAGGCTGAGAAGGTATTATCATTGCAAAGAACACACTTTTGCTTCAGGACTCTTACACAAGGTGCTTCCTCCAGCTTGTGCTAGACAGCTCGCTCTAATAAGAAAACATGTTCTCTTAGCAGCCCAGAGAAGGAGGTCAACTCTCTATGTCCGCCAGCCAAAGGAAAACACAATGTGACATGCAGTAGGAAGCCAATTAAAGCCAAAAAAGTAAGAGCTGAAGAATGAATAAATTGGCTCAGACTAAGCACTCGAGCCTCTGCATGAGAAAGACTTAGAACACACAGTCCAGCTCCTCAACCAAGGCAGTCACAGGAGATACAGCAACAACTTTGCTGATGCCTTTCATCTCAAAAGAGCATTCCAAACAAAAGGTTGTTTCATTTGCCAATTAATTATTACCATTTTCCTGGGAAGGAAATACAGCAGCCCATTCAAATTCACAACAGTTTATGACAGGAAAAAAACTCTGCGGCCAACTTTGCAAATGGTGGTAATGATTTTCCCTCCCTGAACTCCACCATTTATTTTCAATCTAGGCACCACTTTGCTGCAGCACTGTGTAAATGAGTGGGTTGAGTAGGGACAACCCTTCCTGTGCCACACTGAAGAATGAGCAATGGATTCCCCACCGCTAAAGCTGCGCACTCTGCCTCCTATTTCTAGCAAAATCCCAAATCTCCTACTTCTGTACTGTACTGCTTAACTACACTGTTTGCGATGAATGAAGTCATTTTACAAAATGGAGAGGAAAAAAAAATATTTGATTTGTGAACTTTTTTTTTGTCCCACCAAAGAGACACATCCACACAAAACCTCTTCCTCCGTTTTGATAGAGAACCGATCAGGCTCGCGCTGGGAGGCATTCAGCAACTTTCCCTAGTGAGCAGGTAGGTAAAGGGACAGACAGCATGCCACACACTCACAGGCTCTTCTCTGGGAAAGGAGAACCAAAGCATATCAGCATGGGAGACTATAATCCTTATCTCAAATCTTCCCCTTTTCCCCTTGCTCCTCCTCCCAGCTCCAATTATCATCAGGCAGCTACACATCATTTGCAACTATCCAGGAGAGAAAGAAAAAGTTGTAAGAAACATACCTACAACATTTGAAAACCTTTCAGTACTGCTAATGCAGATTTTTTTAATATATAACATGATTTTCCTAGAAGTGGCACATTTACACAAACAACATGTTGCTTTGGGATTCCCCCCCTTTTTAAAGGCAATCAATTAAATTTTCTATCCTACACTGTATGAGAAGAAAAGTCAGAAAGATTAAGCAGAATAAAAGGAATTTCTTTAAGTACCTGAAATGCAGCTAACTATTGACATTTCTTTACTGGTCTTGAAAAGGAAAAAAAAAAAAAAAATCTAAGTAAGTGAGATCTCTTACCATTCCTTCTTAACACACAACAACATCATATTCTTCTTTCCAGTGCAGATAAACACAAAGTAAGGGTTGGGATCTATGCTAAAGAAAGTGGTAGGCTCTTGCTACTTTTTCCAAATTACAAAACTTAGATTGCCCTAATCAGCAGAAGCAACCCTCACCTTACAACCAGACAGCCTGCACAGGGAGGGAACAAGGGGCTCCTTTAACAGAGACCAAATTTGATTCCTTATGTCGAAGCTGTCATCACCATAGTAGCCCGGAATCACCTGAAGCATGTAGGGCTCCCTCCACACCTTGCAAGCCAACGGTACTGTCACACCTCCCTGACTGCAATACTCCCTACCTAAAAAAAGACTGATAAATTTTTATGGCTTGAAAGATCTACAGCATATCATCTGAAGATATCAGAGAAGAGCGAATGAAAGACTCCATGAGAGAGACATTTGCATTGTTCTTTCCCAGGCGGCTAGGATTCTTTTTTTAGATAATGTAGAGCTCTTATCAAAAGGAATTAGCCTGGGTGTAATTGCTTAAAACCCATTATCTCTATCAGGATGAAGAAACGCATACTGCATCTTAAGTGAAGCCTCAGAAATGCTATCAAACTGCAAGGCTGCTGGATTGTTCTAATCTCCATGCCATCCGAGATATCTCAGTAAAGCCTCATCTCCAGCTCTGGGTGAAAAAGCAAGTACCTTCCCAGTTGGACTCCATCCATATCATGTGGATTAAGATTCACATGAAAGGATTAAAACAACATATTTTGCAGCACAGTAACAACCTGCTGTCTTCCCCATTTACTCCCCCTTCACCCACCATGCCCAAGAAAAGGGATTTCAAAAGCAAACCACAAGGCTTTCACTAGGACACAGTTCTTAGTTATCACAGAACCACAGAATGGTTTAGGCTGGAAGGGACCTTTAGAGGTCATCTAGTTCCACCCCCCTGCCGTGGGCAGGGACATCTTCCACTAGATCAGGTTGCTCAAAACTCCAGCCAGTCTGACCTTGAACACTTCCAATGATGGGGCATTCACGACTTCTCTGGGCAACCTCTTCCAGTGCCTCACCACCCTCATTGTAAAGAGGTTCTTCCTTATGTCTAATCTAAACCTACCCTCTTTCGGTTTTGGAAAAACTTCACTGAAGTGTCTCACAAGAAGGAAAGCCTCCTTCCTCTGCCATGTCTCTCTGCTAAGGCAACTACAACGGGCAGAATTGCCCCTCTCTTGGGCTATCGGGAATAAAGCACTAAAGCACTGTTCACCTGTCCCACTCCACCCTTTTAAAAACCAGCTGACTGGCATCTCTTTCACCCATGCACACAACCCTTTTCAATTCTCTGCCAAAATGAGCCATGGGAATTTGCCGTAAAGTGTTTCTGTGGGTTATTCCTGCTACAATACAAGGAGAAGAGACCAGTAAACTACAGTGGAAGCTTGTAAGGCAGAAACCAGGCTGCACATGCAGTACTAATTACGAGTTTAAAACACTATCGCTAATTGCTGACAGAACAGATCCCACTGTGCACCACCGCTTCCCAGTCACGGGGAGGGGTATGCTACTGGAAGGCAGAGCAAGGCATACGCAGGTAGAGGGGAAAGGAGAAGCTAGGAGACCTTTGGTAGCTGTGCAAAGCAGAAGGCCAGTTTGTCAAACAGAGCGGCCCTTGGCAGGCAGAGAACTGTAGCACCACTGGTCCAAACAGAACAAATGCCTAACAGGCAGAGATAATACTAAATATCGCATTTTAGATTCCTCTGGGCGTCAAACAACTCCATCACATACCATCTCAATTTCCTTCCCCTACCACTGACTGACAGTTGAAGATAAAAGGCTGTATCTAAAGAACTACATTTGGTAAGTCTCCAAAATGCAGCTGGGAGCAAAAGGGGAAGCAGAGAAAAAAAACCCAATGAAATGCAAGCATCAACATGATGCTTCTTCCTGGGTCTCACCTGAAATACCTGTCCCTGCTAACGACCTTCATTTACTTCCTTCCAAAGAGTCTCAAAGAACTCCATTTTTACCCTGCTCTGCCAGAGCAGCCCGTTTAGGTTACCTGGTGACATCTGACCCAAAAAGTCCAGGGACTCTGGAAGTGGTATTTAGACTGCCATACAAGACAGGTGATTTTCTATCCTTCTGCCTCAGAAGCAATTTGTGTTGCCAGAGGAGAGGTTCAGTATGTTACATTCTAAGGAAAACAGTTGACAAAGCAGTAAAGCCCACAACTCAAAGCTGGACAGCTAGCACAGTTGGAAGCAGGGCTGCAAGTATTTGCAGAAATACTTTATCTAAAGTATCTTCGCATTTTCTTTAGTGGGTAGGACGGAAACAGGTTAAAAACTGTAATACTAATTCCAACTCAAGAGGAGTGTGTACATTCACCAACATTTAACCGAAGTCCTCAAGCTGGAATATACAGAATAATCAGTGCTGTTCTGCAACACCATTAACTTGCACTTATCTGTTATCTTCAGTCTTTCCCAAAGCAGTTAGAACCGAGCAGAGCAGTCCAAATCCATTTGCTCTGTACTGCAACTTCCTCTGGGCAGAGACCAACCATTTTCTTTGATCTTGTGGAACGCAACACACCACTAGGATTAAACCAAACTTTCTTTGGATTTAACTGGAGAAAACAATCAGACTAGAATAGATGATGTCTAAATCTGCATCTACATTAACTAAAATTGTACACCGAGTGTGAAAATCCAAGACAAGACAAAAAATCCAAATTCCAGACAAGATCATGTTAAACTATGAAAGCTAATACATTTTTCAACCAGCATGATTTTAAATAGGACAGAGCACCCAGCAGAGGTGAGAAAGCTGGAAAGCTAGGAAAAAGTATTTTTCTCAAATACTTTTTAACGGATGCACATATAGCAATATCCATGTGTTTCACAAATCTATAATTTCACAAATTATACTTTTAAAAAATGAAATCCTGGAATCCTCCTCCCCTCTCCCCAAAATAATTTCCATTATTATCATCCCCTTTTCCTCCCAGAGCAGCAGATATTGGTTTTTATTGGTGTGAAGTAATCACTTGTTTTCCAAGTTATCTTTAATGTTAGGTAATATCAAAAAACCCACTCAAAATGTTTTCAAATATAAGAAGTGCTGAATCCAATGCAAAGTCTTTTACTTTTCATTACCAACTATACTAAAAACAAAAAGCAAAACAAAAAAAACCCCACCAAAAGCTATTTGGGGTTTTTTTGTGTGGTGTCAAGTTTTTTGGGTGGTTATTTTGCTTTGGGGTTTGGTGGGGTTTTTTTTTGGGGGGGGGGGATTTTCCAGGGTGTTTTGGAGGGGGTGTGAGGGGTTGGTTGTTGTTTTTGGGGGGTTACCTACTTAAATTTGATAGCACTCATCCACCACAATTTAACCCATCATGCTTTCATAATCCAGATATTATTAATCTTAACCTCCACTTCCCCAAAAACAATTTTTGGGGATCATTTCAAATCTCAGTACACAGAGACTAGTTTCTCAACTACCCATCACTGTATGAGCAAAGGTATCACGTAGGCTTCAGCTCAAACAACAACAGAGCAAAGCCCAATTACAGAAGTCAGCAGCCACAACACCAAACAACCCAACACACGCGTTAGGCGCTCAGACTCTGGTTGGGATCCTGAAGGGCAGCTTCACTCTGTTTGCATCTGCTGTTGTGCAAGATTACGGAAGGAGGCGGATGGGCAGCAAGGCTGCTGGAACTGCTGAACAAGGCAAGGCAGCATATGGCACTGGCCCACCTTGGCTCCAGGCTTGACAACTGATTTGCAGCCATAGCAGCCAGTGGAGGGATGGATCTCAGTGTTTATAGAATAATCCTTTTTGCCTGTAATTTAATTATCTAACGGTCTCATCTTCACCATAAATAATCTCCAAGCAAAGGGACACATTAAAAATGCCAACAACCAATGCACACAGAATGGGTGTTACAGCATGGGGATGAGTGCCTGTGCCATGTCAGCACATGCCGTTAAGTGCAGTAGCACAGCTATTGCCCACTCTTTTGCTGCAGAAGAAGTACTTGGACAGATTAACTGACTAGACCAAACTCATGCAGTTAAGAATAGACCACAGGCGTTCCTGGTTTCAGGCTTAGTGCTCATTTCACTGTATCACACTGTTTCTTTACATAAAGATGAAAAGAGAAAGATAGGTACAGCTAGGCAAAGAAGACACAAGCAAATGCAAAGCAGACAGTTAGCTTGTGCTCTATCAACTGGTGTTCCCGTAGCTCAGGAGCCCCCCAAGGACTTCATTTGGACACCTACACCACCACCATATCCATACTGCTGTCTGCAACCTGGAAAACCAGAAACTAATGTTTTCCAACCCCTTCTCTCAAAGCCCATAGATCCAATTAGCACTCAAAAGCCAATTCCAGGTCATGCAGAGCAATGCTGTTTAGTATGCTAATCTCCATGGAGCCTGCATGTTAGGAGCACAGATATTTTTTCTCCTAGACAAAAAGGCATTGTACGCATGCGTGCACACAACGACTATGATTTAAGAGACATCAGGGCTCTTCCTTCTTTAATACAAGATTTACATAACTAATTCTGTAATTGAGAACAGGACTGTGAGGTATTTACAGTACTTGTTGCTGCTGAGCTTCTATTTGCTATAGCACTGATGATGAGAAACTCTTGCCCCAGAAAAGGCAGCTAGTCTGATCTCTAGCATAAAAAAACATGGACATGTGAAATTACCCCCGTTTCAGGAAGATACATTTTTCATTATAGTATTGCTTCCCTCTTGCAAAGGAGAGGGTCAGTGGCTCGGAGGGGACAGGAGGAGGAAAGAGGTCCAGGTAAGAAAAAGATGAGAGGTCAAGGGCATAAAACAGTATCTAGAAAGTACACCGAGATTCCAGTCAAGGTCTTTAAGAGGGTCTGTGTAACCCCCACACAGACCATTAAATAAAATTACCCCCAGATGGGTCTGCAACACAGCTGGCTTTAAAAACAGGCATGCCACAGCACTCTTCATTATTTGAAAGAGACAAATACCCACATGGACAGTTCTGGAAACACAGGAAAAAGCTTCACAAACAACACTCAAATCAAACTGGTAGGTTGCATTTAGACTCCTGAGAATTGAGAATGAAGTATTAGATCAGTAGATGGAACTCAAGATGGCCTGCTTATTTACTTTACTAATATTTAAAAAGCAAAAAAGCTTATTCCCCCATCACATAGAAACTTAAGACTAGCACAGCTGTCTGCTTTAGCACCTGGCACAGTCCAAAACGAGAAAAGGCTGTAGGGGACACTTGGTGCTGAGGCCCCAGGAATCACACTATGCATGTTTGGGGGTTTGCATCAGACCAGGTTCGGTGCCATAGGCCAAAGACCCAAGAGCACCTGAAGCACAGCAGATATGCTCCTAGAGTGACACTGCTGGTTCAGTTACATCCAAAGGAATCCTAATTGCACACTCAGATTGCTTCCCAGCGAAAAGCAATGTGCAGAAAGTGGGACAGCGAGGAGATTCACCTCAGAAATTCAATCCTCACCTCAACTAAAATGGTAATGAAGATGCAGCCTGTGTGCTCCTAAAGGATACTTAAAGGACTGTTCACATTTAACTTGAACTTCAGTGTGGAAATGGGAACTCTTCCCTAAATCACAAATGTGAGCTAAGCCATGAACAAATGTATGGCTAGGATATGAAATCCACCCACGCTTTGCAGTGTTGCATATCCCCGCTCAACAAATTTAACAGCCAGAATTTTCAAAAAAGCATGCAAGAGTCAAAAATTTACTGGCATTCACTGCCTCGGAGAGCTTGAAGGCAAATTAGCTGTGTAATTAGCTGTCCGTGCCCCTGAATTCTACCTCTAGAAAGCTGTTCTCACACGTGGAAGGAAATGGTATTGTATGCAGCTGCTGTTTAATTTACTAGATTAATTTTATTGGACAAAAATAAGAGGCTTTCTGGAACAGGTGGGCAGGTATATACATGTGGGCAACACGCGAGAGATTCAGAAACTAGCAGAGAGCTGAATTACCTCATGCAAGACACACACCTGGCACAGCTCCACTCCCAATTACCCCAGTCCTGGAGAGAAACAAACTCCTTTGTACTTGTGCCTTCTAGAGCAAGCAGAAAAAAAGAAACACTCCACTCCTGTGACCAAAGTTAGCTCATTCAAGAAATGAAGATGTTCCATTTTCTAACAACCCTGAGCATTAACCTTCTGGGGAACCAAGTCTCTTTCTAAAGTGTGAGGCTCACAGCCTCAAGCCTTCCCCATCACCTCTCAAAACCTTGCCTTGTATTCAATGCAGGTATTTTGTTATCTCCAGTAGCAGAATAGCAAGGTTCATCAATACTCTTACCGCTACAACCAATACCAAATAGCCTCCCTGGTATACACAGTAGCACATCACACAACAGAACGTCACACACATTTAAGCTTTTGGGGAGAATTTTATGCCATTTAGACATTTGAGAAAACCCATGTTTAGCCATGTAATAAAAGACTGCATCACAACATATTATTGCTTGACATCTTAGTAAAGTTTGGTATTCAGCCATTAGCTACTAATTTTCAGATAAGCATACCGAAATACACATCTTAAAGTGTTTCCTGTTATTCCCACTTTGAAGAAACGTATCTCATAAGTATTTACTTTGCTGTTACCATTGGCATGCTGTCTACAGAAAGGTCAACACCACAGGTGATAAAAGAGAAAGGGAAAGTTAACGCACAGTCAGAGATCAGTTAATATGCACCATCACCCAGACATTTCAGAAAACAAAACTTCAGAGGTAGTCAATTGCAACACACATGAGCCAGCAAACTTCTGGGGGAAATATCCAAAGTTAAACATGAGGATACCACCTCTAACTCAGGAAGACTCCAAGCTACAGAAGATCATGAGACGATACACTAGGATAGTAACAGGGTATGCTCACTCTTCCCTAGGCATCCACTCTTGGGCACTGCCAGAGGCAAGACACAAGGCTGAATGGATCTTTGGTATCAGCCTTCCCTCTTTCCACAGCTTTAGCAAGTAGGAGCTTGGAGTAAGTACCCTTTTACTACTGCTGCTCCTCAGTGGCACCCAGGCTGGTGACTAGGCTATGCCCAGCAGTGAGAAGAGACCAAAAAAGGAACAAAAAACCCACAGAATTTTCAAGTAACTCTAAAAAAATCAGGAGAGGGAATCCTTTTGAGCATGAAACAAGACAGAAAGGCGTGTAGAGAACCAACATGACATTAAAATAGCAGGAGGAGGAGAATACAGTTTCCGAAAGACGCCCAGAAGGAAAATGCTTAATTGTTTCTTTTCTGCTCCAGTCTTCTTGCAGAGCTGTTCTAGGCTACGCTATTTAATAAGTCAACCTACGTACAAAGTAGCTGCTAATATTTGGGTGAAACTTGGATATCCTGAAATTATTCAGTAACTAACACTTATAATCAGCTTACATTGAAACAGACAACAGATTGCATTCACCCTAGGCATCCTCACATTTGCTACGTTAGGAAGAACAGTTACGTCCCATAGTACATTTTTCAACAGAAGACTCTACAGCCAAACTTCATCCCCAGAGAGAGCATGCCGGCCATTTTCTGGATCCTGAACTGGTACACGTACGTAGCATAAGAACTAAAGAAAACACTGCAAGTTCCAAATACCCATTGCAAAAGCAACAGTGCACTGCAGGCTAAGTCTCCGAAGTCTCTACCAGCCACTGTATTAACACAAAGAAACAATTTTAACATCCACTGAAAAGAAATGATGTCTGGTGCAAACACAGCAGCTGCCTAACAGCATACAATACAGAGCAGCGTAAGAACAGAAGTGGAAAGTACACCACCAATTTGAAAGTCAAGGGTGTTAAAATTAATCTGGAAAGCTGTAGATGGGCTTGGCCACAGACACTAGAATCAGCAGTCCACACTTTTAAACTGCAAGAGAAGATTCTTAGTAGTACCTTGTTAAGCACCTTTGAGATTTCTAGCTAACAGGTGTCTCCCTGAACTGCCCCCTTCACTCGAGGGCAAACGGCCCTCCGGTAAGAAAGGAGATGTACTCAATGCACAGGGAAAGCTAATATTCCCCAGAGGTACTTCTGATTAGGCCCAGAAAGCCAAAGCACGAAACACTCCTGTCAAGGGTGCAGAGCAAGCCCTGATCCCTGTATCAGAACATATGCTGGAACCCATGTCAAGTCAAGGAGACCTGCTCACCCAGCCTTAGAACCAGAGGCGGTATGAACGGACATATCCTTCAAAATGCAAACACAGAACATGGAGCCATACGTAAGAAAACAGAAAGAAAACTGAAATGTGAAATAACATTTGTACCTCACCAACCTATACACACAATGAATGCCATTTAGCACTTAGGCCTTGAACTCAGGCTGCAAAAAAAAAAAAAACTGAACTGAAAGCCTGATCTCACAAACATTAACAAAAAAAGGATAAGCAAGAAAGGCACTGAATGCTGTGCAATACCAGGAAATTCCCTTTGCTCTCTTGCTTCATGATAACATCTGAAAAGATAGCATTGCTTGAAAAAGTCAGTGTTATATCCAAGCCCCAGTGGGCAAAAGAAAAGGAGTTATGCCTTCATTAATACTCAGAAAGAGTTGCAGTATACGTGTAGTCAGACTTCTCAATGGATGGTTTAAAAATAAAGGATCCTCCTTCCAACTCAGCATCTAGCCACGTCCAATGTCAGCAATACACAACAATTTAAGAACTGTAACAAAAAGACTGACAAGCCCTTCATACATAAATACAACAAAACTGTTTCTTTTAACTTCTTCATTATTTGCAAATTCGTACTTTAAAGCTTCAAAGTACTATTTATACTCCCTGCTCCCTTTTTATTTTACTACATCACAAAATCAACTGGGTTTAACTCTTTCGGTGGTACAGCAGTCATAAGTCATATTAACAGCACTACCCTATAACAAAGTTTGTTTATTATTAGAGAGCAATCAGTATTATTACTGTTTTAAGAAAGTAACAAAGTATCTAGAGGTCACTCCTGCTGCCAGTGAAGACTTAAAATAGAAGAAAGTACAAAGACTTTTAGTTAACGGCACAACTTTTCTCTCACCTCACCCCCTGCCTCCCTACTTAATTTTTCAGAAATAAGCACAGGTTTTTAGAGATTAAAGATCTGAAGAGCATTTCCCAGGAGCTTAAACCAGTTAAAATCCACAACATCAAGTTAAGACCTTTCAAAGAATTCAAGCAGAGGAGCACCTGCCATAATGCAATGCAAGAACAGCCTACAAACGCCTCTACTGTTCATAGTTTTATGGCCTAAGCCTACCAAGAGTCAAAACACAAGGTACAAGGCACACAACTAGATCAGGTTTTGCCTTTCCCCAGACAAAACAGAGATTATTTCAAGATCTTTGCCCCTTTTACAAGGAATAAATAAACCTTGGACAAGAGATTGCTAGGAAGTCTTGAAGTACAGAAGTCCAGTCTGTCCGTAGATTGAAAAGAAGCACTCTTTGCCTTTATCGTAGAAGGAGATTCTCTTTGCCAAAGAGAACTGGTGTTCAAAAAAAAAAAAAAAACCAAACAAAAAAAACCCCAAAAAAACACAACAACAAACCAGTTTAACACTTGAGTAATTATCTTCCCTGGGCAGTTTTGTTTAAGGTATTTGTATTTTTGCCTACCCTGTTCAGGGTTCTTCTTCAGAGACAGATGTAGTGAAGAAACCTCTGTAAAGTTTCACATGCACAGTTACACCTTTGCTACCATCCTGCATCAATGAGCTCAAACTCAGCTCAGCTCAAGTCCCGTGGCCTCTCATGGTATATACTCCCGTGCTTCTACTCATAGTGACTTTCCTGCAGAACAAAAATCCTTGCTGGCTTTTATACTTCTAATGTTACAGAGAAGACTGTTTAGGTAGAGGTGGATTCAAATGGAGGAAAAAAGGCAGGCAAAAGATGACTTCATGCACAGAAACAGATGTTCTGAAAGAGGGCGAGAGAGAGATTCCAGTCCCCTAGAAATGCCAATATATACCACCAGATACGCAGAATTCTGTCTAAATGAGTGCTATTCAAGTTTCCCAGCAGATACTCACTGCCCTGTATATATTTCCATACAAAGCATGCATGCCATCTTTTTCAAGAGAAGGGAGAACCACCTCAGTACAGGCAGACTAGCTAGGAGACAGGCTCAGGCTCCCGTGGCAGAGGCTACTGAAGCAGAGCCACAGCTCTCTGCAAGCTCCCACCAACTG
>NW_009259100.1:2145395-2149793 GCF_000687185.1 Egretta garzetta
CGGGCCCCCGTGGCAGAGGCTACTGAAGCAGAGCCACAGATCTCCGCAAGCTCCCACCAACTGTCCAAGCTACACGCAATGTACGAGCCTGCCATCTCCAAAGAATGCCACAAAAGAATAAGAACACAAGTAGCCATACTTGCTCCATTTTGCACATCTTTAGAGTGTAAGTGTCCAAATCCAGCATGACTTACCCATACACGCTACTGCCTCTGAGGAAGTACTAGAGATCTTTTTTTTTTAAAAAACAGGGTAAATGTTAACACTCAGGAGCAAATCTGACATCAAATTACAAGAGAATGGGTACATGCAATTGTCTGTGAGGAATTTAGGGGTCTTGCTAAACAGACAGGAATAATCATCAGGATATTCCTGTGATAATCTGGTGGCATGCGTCCAGGACTACACAGAGGTCTTAAAGGCAGGGCATTAATTACCACAAGTTAAAAATTTCCTTGTATTGAAAGCAATCGCCAATTCATGAGCCTTTCAAATTTATAATGTGTGCAAAAACAACAATTGATGGGGAGGTTCAGAGGGAAGTGATGTTAAATAGTACTGAGAAGCACTCAACTTTGAAGGCCAAAGTTCTTTGCTTACCCACACAAACAAAAGTCAAGAACAGGGCAAACAGGGCTGTCCCCTCAACAGCCTCCATGTGCACGTGTCAGTCATAGCTGACACACATCTGGCTGTTTCGTATCAGAAACTGGGTACTGAGCTCACTCAGCCTTGTTCAGGGAGCGACCTTGTTGACTAGAACACCACCCAGTACCTGCTGCTATTTTGCTCAGGCCAGCAGACATATCTTCATGCAACTGAAGCAAAACCAGTAATTCATTTTACACAGGCCCAGCAAAAGGCAGACACGAGTCTGGATTCATACCCACACACTCAAAAGCAGAAAGCTCTAGCTTCACATTACCAAACACTCTGAGACAAGCTGACCTTCACCACCAGTTCACAACACGGGCCCTTATATCAGGCATCTTTGTCCTCTGACAACCAGGACAAGGCTTCAAACCCAAAGCTGTCCATCACACTAACCCTGTCAACATGAGGGTTTGACACCAAAGCAAGGAGATAAGAGAAAAGGATACCTAACCTACAATCGGTCTTCTCAACAGGCCTTCAAGATGTTTAATGCACACAGGTCCTAATTAGGTCCAGCATGTATCATTGCTAGATCTTCTGTGAGCCCATGGCCCCCTCTCCCCACACCCAGGTAACCCAGGCAGCATTTTTTCTTTTCACTCCCCCCTCCCATGCATGCAAGCTCAAAAAAGACCTTATGCCACCAGGCCAAGATGAAAAAACCATCAGGAAGAAGTAAGTGCTCTTCATCACTATGCCATTCACAGAATCTGCAGCTCAGACCCTTGACTCCTCCCTGCCAAAACCTCCAAATATCTTCCCACCCCCATGCACAGCCCACTCTTCTTCAGGGCTCACAGTAGCTCTGTGACTGATCACCTCCCCAGCAAACAGCTCCTCTAAACACACTTTTTCAGCCCAAGCAGCAGTCATAGTATGTCTCATGTTAGCAGCCTCCTCTGAGGTGGAAGCCTCAGTTGCAAGGCTTTAATTCCAAGAAACGTCTGTATACTTACGACAGTCACTTGACCAAAGTCCCACTTTGTACTGCAAGCAAGATCCTACAGCACCAAGGCAACCCTGACACTGGAGGATTACTGCTGACCCCAGACTGTCACTCATGTGAGAACAGTATGCAGGCTGGACTTTGGCCAAACCCATATATGCAAAGCGAGTTCTCACCCCAATGCACCAAAACCAGAAGTACAACCAAAGAAGAAAATACAGAAGAAAAAGAAGCCATCAGGTTACTTTGATGGCATATGCATGTTCCATGAAAGCACTGTAAGGGGATTAGTTTCTTATTCTGGGTAGGCATTGTTAAAGCAAGGAAAGGACCCACCTTATGAGCCTGGGTACAGAAGTGCCCAGTTCACCTGCCCTGCATCTACCTATAGGTTACTAGCCTTTGCCCAGATGCATGAAGAGGTGTCTCTCTACAGTTTCAGACAGGGAGAAAAATCTCTGTGTATACATACAAACCAAAAGCTGACTGCTTACACCAAGAAGGGTCAGTGAGAAATACTTTAGATCACCTTTAACAGCTCCTTTCTAAGTGGCTTTGGCCTATCTCTGTTGGTCCTTACAGGTTTATGAGGCAAAGTCTGGAACAGGCACACACCCTGGGCCCTCTGGTCATGAGCAGGAACAAGGGTACCATCTCAAGTCTCATTTGTTCTGCTGCTATTTTGGAAGGACATCCCCACCCAGTAACTCTATTCACAGTACTGCAGCCTCCCCCTCGCCCTTCCCTTTCAGACTCAAAAGGCAGACACCAGCATCAATTCAGATGCCACAGCATACCCTGCAGCCACACGCATCACACTTCAGTCCTTGTTTTAAGCTGCAGGAATCTGCAAGTACATATTCCATTTACCTGCCAGTGGTGTGCAGAAAACTTGGCTTAGAAAACTAGGGTATTTCAAGATTTGCTTGCAGAGCTTTGAGAAACTTGTGGGTTTTTACCAAGGCTGGTTTTTGGTGATAATTGCCGTAACACCACTATCTCACGCAGACACACCTTTAACTCATTCTTCCATTTTAATCAAGCTTTCCCCCACTTCCCTTTCTCTCTGGGAAGTGTGTCCTGCTCCAGTCCTCTCTTCTCACCCTTCACTCCCCCACCTCTAATTTCTAGCAACAGCCACACTTCTGTTTCCGTACCCATTGACTCCTGGCTATATATGCTATTTTCTCAACTTTTTTTTTAAAAAAAAAAAGCAAAAACAAAAAAAACCCAAACCCACAAACCTAGGGATGTCAGCAGTTTTGCAACTATTGACAGATGCCTATCGATACAGTTGCCAGCAACCAGGGCTTAGTCAATAGCTTTAGTGTCCATTCAACCCTGCTTTGGGATAGACATGAAAGACCCAG
This sequence comes from Egretta garzetta, assembly GCF_000687185.1. Classification (NCBI taxonomy): domain Eukaryota; kingdom Metazoa; phylum Chordata; class Aves; order Pelecaniformes; family Ardeidae; genus Egretta; species Egretta garzetta. The sequence continues at coordinate 2,148,366 of NW_009259100.1, forward strand.
GCTTACCTTGCTACCTCCCACCTCCAGACAATCACAGAGTGATTTTGTCTCCAATAAGCTGTCATGCTCTTTATTTTGTCACTGATGAAGCCTGCTCCAAGCACTTAAACTCTCTAAGCCAAGAGGTACAGCATGTCTTGTCTAGAACCAAACCCTGAGATCAAAGGGAAACAAGGTTGATGCAATAGACTTATTACTCCATGTTAATTTAAATCTCTGTATGAACTGAATATGAACAGGCACACTTTTCATACAACATCAAGGTTCTTTACATAGATATAAATTCCATCCACTGACACCACCTCCCAATACACAGTATGTCACTGGGCTTCTAAAGAACGTAACGCTTCTTTTGGGAGATGGTGGAGGTTGTAACATCTGGGTAAATATTACAGGTGGTGCCCTGAAAGCACAGAATAGTTTGTGGCAATGGCAAAAGGCAAAGGAAGATGCATCACTTCTCCCACCCACCCTCTAGCCCTCGGAAGAGGATTAGACAACAGACAGAAAGACTAACTCATCGCTGCTTATTCTAACAGTTTCCATTAACAAGTAACTGCCTATTTTCACCTCAGTATTACTCACTGTATCCAAGCACAAATGAATACATGTACTGATTAGACATACTCTTCTGGAAAAAAGGGTATTGAAACTTAAATGATTATTCACAAATTGTGTGAATTCTGAGTTTTTCCTCAAAATTATTATGTTTGGTACCCTGAAAATTTAGGAAGCATCCTCTATTAGTTCAGCATCTGTTTTGTATTTAGAAGCTATTCTTTGCAAACGCAGGGGTCACGCTGCTTTTAAAGCAGCTGCTGCCAATTCTCTTTTGCAGGGCAGATTTAATAGCAAATTCCACTGCCACAGGATTCGCTGTGTAATAATGAAGGGTAGTGTGTCAATAGATGAAACTGAACACATCAATAAGAAGCTGGCAGAGGTCCCCGCGGATGCCTCTCTTGCAACAATCATTTTAATGCGTGTAGGAGAACAATGGCGTTACAGCCTGCTCAAAGATTCCCCACAGCCACATTGCATCAAAGACCGACTGAAACACGATGCTAAATCTCTGCTGTTGGAGCTAACAGTGGAACACGCACGGAAACAAAGTCCTTTACATTGGCAATTATTCTTTTTAAGACTGGCAAACCTAAGCAGAGCTAGCTTTTGTCAGAACTGGACTCTTGCAAACCAACATGACCCCCAGTAATGGTTCCACCAAACTCTTTTTAATAGCTACTGATACGGCAAGAAAAGATTGGAAAAGCATGAAAGCATGCAAATTGCAGTCATGAAGCAAACACTAAGCAGCATAGCTAAACCACATCTTTAAGAAAGTCGGCAGAAAGGCAAGTCCAGACTAAGCAAGCCTGTTAAACAGAAAGAGTGGCGTAAGTTCTTGACTTTTTTTTTTTTTTTTTTTGG
>NW_009259101.1:0-604 GCF_000687185.1 Egretta garzetta
CCCCAGTTCAACCAGTCGGTGTATAAGGTGCAGGTGCGGGAAAACTCGGAACGCGGCACTTTAGTGTTGAGAGTAAACGCCACGGATTTGGATGAGGGGACGAACAGCAATATCTCGTACTCTCTCCAGCCCTTGTTCCCGCAGGATGGAAGAGAAGTTTTCGGGATCGACAGAAGCAGCGGAGAGATCCGTCTCCGGGGTGACTTAGACTTTGAGGATGTTGGTCTGTATCGCCTGCAAGTGGACGCAGGGGATCAGGGCAATCCCCCGCTGTCGGGTCACTGCAAGGTGGTGGTGGAGGTGCTGGACGTGAACGACAACGCGCCGGAGGTGCGGGTGACGTCGCTGTCGGTGCCGGTGCCGGAGGACGCGGCGGTGGGGACGGTGGTGGCGGTGCTGAGCGTGTGGGACCGGGACTCGGGGGCGAACGGTCGGGTGCGGTGCGCGGTGTGGCCGGCGTCGCCGTTCGGTCTGGTGGCGACGTTCGCGGGCTCGTACTCGCTGGTGGTGCGGGAGGCGCTGGACCGGGAGCGGGTGTCGGAGTACGAGGTGGAGGTGCGGGAGGAGGACGGCGGGGCGCCGGCGCTGCGCGGCAGGCGCGGGG
>NW_009259101.1:1657-5981 GCF_000687185.1 Egretta garzetta
GACGCTGGTGTGCGCCAGCGAAGTGGGGAGCTGGTCGTACTCGCAGCGCCAGAGCCGGAGCCTGTGCGTGGCGGAGGGCGCGGGCAAGAGCGACCTGATGGTTTTCAGCCCCACCTCCCCGCCGCCGCCGCCCGGCCCCGCGGCGAAGGAGACGCAGCCGGAGCCGCCCGCTCTGCTGGACACGGTCAGTGGCCCTCCCTTCCTCGCCTCTCGCCCCTTGCCCTGACGCTTCTTCCGTGCCATAGTTGTTTATTTCACTTGCTCCTTTTCCTGGTCCACGGAATTCTTGGATCCATTCTGCAGCCGTGTTGTCATGTGTCACGATCTAATGCTCATAGCTGCACGTGATCCTTTACTCTTTTATTTCTGGGTGAGGTGTGATAGCGTAGGCTGCTGTTCTTTAGTACCTCGTATCTTTTTGTAGAGGAGACTGGGGACCGAGAGCATAAGTTGTGATTTAAAGGATTTGTGGAATACCCAGTCCAAACCCAACTTGAAAGTCGTACATGCTGAAGTCGGATGGGTTTTCTCGCTGTGCTGTCTGGTCTAGTTTTTCATGTCTTTGCGCCTCATCATTCTCTATGGTATTTCTGCTTTGAAGACCTCTGTCATAGTCCCTTTCAGGCTTTTGTTCTTTAACATGAGGAAACGTTCCTCAAACTGAAGCCACTCTAAATCTTTGGTTATCTTGCTGCTCTTCTCGGAACCTTTTATTGGTCTTCTCTCTTCTTACCATGTTAAGAAGGGGAGGACTTCCATCAAATATTCAGAGTGTTGGTGAACCTTATGTTTCCGCAAAGCCTAATGAAACGCGTTGTTTTCTTCTGTGGTGTCATAAGTCTTAGCTTTTGGATTGGCACTGAGACCGAGCTGATACATCCACATCAGTGTCTTCTCTGTGCCAAAGATGTTAATTCACAACCTGAAGTGGTTGTTTCAGAATCAGATACAGTCTCTGTTGAAGCCACGTTTATTGCCTCATTTGCTCAGCTTTGTGGTGTCCTGCATGTAAAATATCGTGCCGTTTTCCCACCAAGGTCTTAAGGGTCGTCAGCTCCTTCTGCAGTTGTTCTCGGCAGACCTGTATTTAACTCTGCTCCGTTGGGTAATATCTCCTGTGACCTTGGTTGCATCACTCTCCCTGACTTTTTGAGATCCCTTGATGAGCTGTTAAATGCAAAGATCTGTGCCCGACTGTAGCGTTGACCTTGTTATCTTGCTCAAGTGACCAGGTCTGGTTTGCGTCCCTTCTGCGTAGGTAATCACAACTCCAAGTGCCTCTTTCAGCCTTCGTTCATTTTGTTCGGAGTGTCCTAATTTGTGTTCGTTTTCCTGTCTTGCAGGTAGGGCAATTTTTGTGAACTTTTTGCTTTTGGCTGCTGCGAAGTGCAGGTTTCTAGTCTTTTCTTAATGAGAAGTCTGCCCTCCCTTTTGATTCTCTTCTGAAACAGAGATCATGCAAGGTGACCACAGCTGGTACTCCAGGTTCTTCCCTGTTCACCTTGCGTGGCATGTATTAGTTTGTGGAGCACTACAGAATTATGGTGGACATGGCAAAGACAGTAGAAGTATTTGACGTTGCCCCTTTCCAAGTATGATGTAAATGTACTTTCTAATACAAAGTACTTCACAGGAGAAGAGCACGGGCTAAGGTAGGTGTGAAACCTGTGCAGCGATAGTGCTATATTAAGCAAGGTGCATTGCTAGAAGTCTGACTTGGTTTTGGTGGGCAAATATATTTGTAGAAGCACCCCAGCGATGGTGCCCGCTCTGCTAGTTTCAGGTACCCTGTGGTGGTAGGCTTTGTATTTCCTCTCTTTTCTTCCCCTGCCCCTTCCCGAGAATACTTTTTAAAATAAACTGTTATTTTGTGTCACAGGGTGTGTGCACCTTATGATGGTGATGTGAATATGAGCTGGGATGACACCTGAACCTCCTGAGTCCCCAGTAGGCAGCATGGCTTAGCTTGCCTTTCCCAGGAGATGTGTTGGTAACTGTGAGCAAGAGCCACACTGCCAAATGGTGTTGACTGATTTCAGAATTTGTGCTCCTTGCCATCACTGTGGTTCACTGTCTTGTAGTCTCTTCAGGTGATGTTTACCTTGAGCGAGTGCTGTGAGACTTCAGGTTTCAGTTCTGTTTCCGCCTCCTTAAAGTGGATACAGAAACACTGGGCACTCCAGCAGAGATTTGAGAGCCTGGGCAAACCTGTTTGCTTTTCCAGCCCTGCTTCCCTGAAATCATGAACAGTGATCTCTGAACTCGGCCCTGACAATGGAGGCCTCAAAATCAATCAAGGCAACTGCTAGGATGGCCACAGGTGGAATTACAGGTGACCTGTTACAGACCTGCCTGGATTTTTTTAGCATTTGGTATCTTCATTTTGTGTTGACCTCCTGTTGCATCACTGACGCTTCTGTGGTAGAACCAGCCGATCGCTATTGTGTGAAATCATCTGTTGCATGTTGCTGCCTGGCCTGGGCAGCGGGGTAGCAGCAAACATCCATAGTTGTGTAGAAAAGAGGCCCTGCTGTGTTTATGTCAGTGGATGAGGTGGGAGCCTGGGGACCATGTTGTAAGATGAACTGTACCTTGCCAGAGCGGTGGTGTGAGCCTTTTGTGTTATCTTCGGTTACGGGGTGTGTGGATGACTGCGGTATCCTGCGGTGGCTCATCTCCATCAGTAACGGGCACATTGATTTACAGTACCGTGCATGCCTACCTGCCTGAAAAGGTAAGGAAGAACTCCTCATCCCTTGCGCAGCTGCAAGTGGGGAATAAAACCTACAGGAAATGCTTTACTGAGACACATCAAGACTAGTAGAGAGCTCAGCTTCCCTGAGCTACTTCACCCATCCGAGAGGATTTGTGCTGTGTGGGTTATGTTTAGGCTGACGTAGAGTTAGGACGTGACTGATGAAGGTGAAAGTCCTTGGAATTTGTGTGCATTGCTGGTTTCTTAGGTTTGGACCTACCCTTCAAAAGGCAAACCCATTCTGTTACAGACAGACACAGTTATTATTTGGAATGTGATATCCTCACTCTGTTATTTACTGTATGAAAACCAAGGAAAGTGCATGGGATTGCTCAGCTACATCACTGTCACAAAGCCATGAAAAAGAAAACAATCGCTGCTACCTTTCAGCATTGCTGCACTAGACACAAATAAATTCCATGTGAATCTCTTTCTTCCGGAGACCTGAGTACTTTCCATAGATGGAAGATCAAGGATACAGTCTTCTGTAGAGGGAACAGCTGAACTCTCTTGCAAAGAAAGAAAGAAATGAGGAACAGAGTTACGCTGCCTCAACAATGTATAGGGAAGGCAAAGTCAGGAGATCAGAAGTGGGGTAGGTTCTTTTCAGTGAAGACCTTCCCAGATGTAATTCGTGGGTTAATGTGGGCATTTAGGAAACATTTTGACAAGTACATATCAATCAAAGTGTTTTTAGGGAGGAGAGAAGAGAGGAGAGGAGAAAGGAGAGGAGAAAGGAGAGGAGAAAGGAGAGGAGAAAGGAGAGGAGAGGAGAAAGGAGAGGAGAGGAGAAAGGAGAGGAGAGGAGAAAGGAGAGGAGAGGAGGAGAAAAGAGGAGAGGAGGAGGAGAGGAGAGGAGAAAGGAGAGGAGAGGAGAAAGGAGAGGAGAGGAGAAAGGAGAGGAGAGGAGAAAGGAGAGGAGAGGAGAAAGGAGAGGAGAGGAGAAAGGAGAGGAGAGGAGAAAGGAGAGGAGAGGAGAGGAGAAAGGAGAGGAGAGGAGAAAGGAGAGGAGAGGAGAAAGAGGAGAGGAGAGAGGAGAGGAGAAAGGAGAGGAGGAGAAAAGAGGAGAGAGGAGAGGAGAAAGGAGAGGAGGAGAAAAGAGGAGAGGAGGAGAAAAGAGAAGAGGAGGAGAAAAGGAGGAGAAAAGAGGAGGAGAAGAGGAGGAGGAGAAAAGAGAAGAGGAGGAGAAGAGGAAGATGAGAGGAGAAAAGAGGAGAGGAGAAAAGAGGAGAGGAGAAAAGAGGAGAGGAGAAAAGAGAAGAGGAGAAAAGAGAAGAGGAGAAAGGAGAAGAGGAGAAAGGAGAAGAGGAGAAAGGAGAAGAGGAGAAAAGAGAAGAGGAAGAGAAGAGGAAGAGAAGAGGAAGAGAAGAGGAAGAGAAGAGGAAGAGAGAAACATCTATGATCGGTTTGAAGAAGGGTAACGTTCTGAAGGGAAAGCACGGAACTCGTCGGCAGAGCGGCGGAGCCCGTCCTTCTGGAGCCGAGCGCCGCTGCCGGACACGGGAGGGCGGCAGGAGGCGGCTGCTGGCAGAAGGAGCCGCGGTCGGACACCAGGTGCCGCTGTTGGCC
>NW_009259101.1:6437-7484 GCF_000687185.1 Egretta garzetta
GCTGGACCGGGAGGAGCTGTGCGGGAAGAGCGCGCCGTGCGCCCTGCGCCTGGAGGTGCTGGTGGAGCGGCCGCTGCGCGTCTTCCACGTGGAGCTGGAGGTCACCGACATCAACGACAACGCCCCGCGCTTCCCCGCCGCCCCCAATCGCGGAATTCACGACGCTGCCGGGGTCTCGGTTCCCGCTGGAGGGCGCGTCGGATGCGGATATCGGAGCCAACGCGCAGCTCTCCTACACCCTCAGCCCCAGCGAGCATTTCCGACTGGATTTGCAAAAAACGGAGGACGAGGGCGAGTCCTTATTCCTGGTGCTCGAGAAAGCCCTGGACCGTGAGTCGGTGCCTGTGCACCGTTTGTTGTTGACGGCGAGTGACGGGGGCCGTCCGTCGCTGACGGGCACGATGGAGCTGGTGATCTGGGTGCTGGACGCGAACGACAACGCGCCCCAGTTCAACCAGTCGGTGTATAAAGTAAAAGTCTTAGAGGGTTCAGAGCGGGGAACTCTGTTAATCAAGCTCAGTGCCACGGATTTGGACGAAGGGATCAATAGTGATATCGCATATTTATTTAGTAGGCGCGTCGGTGCTCAAGTAAAAGAAATGTTCACAGTCGACGAAAACAAAGGAGAAGTCAGACTTCAAGGAAATTTAGACTATGAAGAAATGGACACTTACGAGATTGCAATCGAAGCGAGAGACAAAGGCTCCCCCCCGCTGTCGGGTCACTGCAGCGTGGAGCTGGAGGTGTTGGACGTGAACGACAACGCGCCGGAGGTGCGGGTGACGTCGCTGTCGGTGCCGGTGCCGGAGGACGCGGCGGTGGGGACGGTGGTGGCGGTGCTGAGCGTGTGGGACCGGGACTCGGGGGCGAACGGTCGGGTGCGGTGCGCGGTGTGGCCGGCGTCGCCGTTCGGTCTGGTGGCGCCGTTCGCGGGCTCGTACTCGCTGGTGGTGCGGGAGGCGCTGGACCGGGAGCGGGTGTCGGAGTACGAGGTGGAGGTGCGGGAGGAGGACGGCGGGGCGCCGGCGCTGCGCGGCAGGCGCGGGG
>NW_009259101.1:8736-12631 GCF_000687185.1 Egretta garzetta
CTGGTCGTACTCGCAGCGCCAGAGCCGGAGCCTGTGCGTGGCGGAGGGCGCGGGCAAGAGCGACCTGATGGTTTTCAGCCCCAACTTCCCGCCGCCGCCGCCCGGCCCCGCGGCAGAAAACGGTTCCGCTGGGACGGGTCCGTCTCTCTCCCCACTTACTTCAGGCGTGGTAAGCGCATTCACAATTGTGGGTTTTTTTTCTTTTTATTTTTTCTCTTTTGGGTCGTTTATTTAAGTTGTCTCATTTCATGAATCATCTGTGTATGGAAATTCCTTTTTTGTGGTAATAATTTTACAGTGCAAGTCCTCATCAGGTATTCCTGTTGGATGTAGCCGTAGTGATCTGCGTTAGCCACGTGCCTTTGCCTTTTGAGATTTCAGAGTTTGACCTCCTGAATACCTCGCAAAATTTCCGGGGTACATTTTCTTTTTTCCTTTTTTTTTTCTTGCCTAGGGCGTTATCATTAAATGCATTCTTAGCGCTGGAAATTTTTTTTCCGCGCTACTTGGCGTCAAATGTCAGTACTAGCTGTTACCGGATTTTTGTTTCCCTTTTGTAGGGTCTTCTAACGGGTGACAACACCCTGGAGGTGCACAGGAGTTTGGTAGCTGCCTCGGCGTGACTGTAATTAGGGTACTCATTATCTTTGAAAATAGGTGTGGTTACACCTGGTTTGATTAATCTTGTGTTCATTTGCGCCAAGGATGGTTCGGGTTTTTATTGATTCACAAGATGGCTGGTTGATGGGTTTCGCCCATCTTAAAGAGCTGAAATACATGAAGTGGTAGTGACGGGGTGGAGTGAGGGGAAAAAAAACCCACTGGTGGGCGTCGGGAGTGCTGTTCCGACTCTGCAAGCCCGGTGAAAACGTGGGGGAAAGTGGCGTGCGACGCAGGATGCTTTATAAGAAAGTGGAGAACGGTTGGAGGTGCCCCCTGGCCTCGCTGGGCCCCTCCCCACGACCTGAGCTCCCCCGTAGCGTCGTGGCGCTACCCCAGTAGTAGAGTCGCGATTTGCTGAGTTGGTGGGAGTCGAGAGAGGGAGGAAGAGTGGTTAAGGGAGAAGGGAGGAATTCTATGTGCCATAGCGAGTTGTCTAGAGCTGGTAGATTAAAACCTCATGGTTGTCCCAGCAGTGGAGCAGAGGAAGCTGGGAAACACAAGTTGAGCAAGGGAGAAGTTTTCGATCCTGGTTTCCACGTTGATTTGTCTGTCTGAAGAGTGGGTGCTTACTTACCGGGTGGTGGGATGGCTGTTACCGCAGCAGCTGGTGCTGGCCGCGCATTAACGGCGCTGAACCGACTCTGAGATGTTGAGGCTCTGAATCGACTCTTTGGGATGAGAGGTTAGCATCATATTTTGTGTTCTGAAGCCGTGAAAAGCCGAAATCAGGACTCAATGGCCTTGGCGACCATTAAGCAGGTATTCATTGCGGCGCCGGGCGCACGGGGGATCGCCCCTCCTAACGTGCGCGCCGCACAGGGTTAATCGTATAGTTTATATACTAATTTTACATACATATTCATTACATTCCTCAGAAAAGGCGGGGATAGGTAAAGGAATTCCCGGAAATCCTTTACATATTCTCCTCCCAGTTGTACATGCTCAGTGATTTGAGTAAGTGGTCTTCAGGGGTCGTTTACTTCATCCGCTCCTCTTCTTCACCTTGTCCTTTTGGTGAACTTCGCCTTTTACCCCCCTTATCCTGCTGCCAGAACAACCCAGCCGGTACCTGCCAGCTCCCCATCCTTGAAACATTCCCCTTTCCCTCTGTATCTCATGGTTCCCATCCCTGGCTATCCTCATATCGACAAAATGCTAGACGTTTTGTCCCCTACATGCCTTCCAAGGCCAAAGATAGGCAATTTACTACAAATATTTTTTTTTTCCTCTAACGATGCACATTCCCCACGCTGTTAGCTTATCTCCTGTGACCTAAACCACAATGTTAGTACTTTAACCTGGATCCTCCTCGAGGATGTTCTGTTTTCTCAGAGCTGTTATCACATTCCAGCTGCAGTTGGCTTCACAAAGTATTCTTGTAAACCCATTAGCACCCCTTTAGTTCCTTGTTCGATATTCCAAATTGGATACAGCTTCTACAGGGAAATGCGAAGATCTCTCATGTCTGATTTTTACAGGTAAAACCCGCAGTCTGTAGGGCTGCTGGGGTGACAAGAACGAGCAGTGCTTTCATACCAATCCTCTTCGTATTAGGCGTTCCATTCGCCAAGGACGCGCTTGGATAAGTACCGGGGGTTGTGGCAAAGCGGTGTCCGTAACACGGCGCGTTTGAGAACGTGCGTTTTATTGGCTCTTGTACTAATGGAAGTGTTTTACACGAAGGACGTGGACTGAAAAAAAAAAAAAAAAAAAAAAAAATTGCGGATCGTTGGTTCCGAATTGCCGAGAACGGTGCTTACAGGGGTACCGAAATCCAGTAAAGAAAATTGAAAACTTCGTGTCGGTCTTTAAAAAAATCGGAGAGGGTTCTTTCCCGCTGATCCATAGGAAGATGAGAGCGTGTCCCAGGAATTTCTCCTTCTTTCCTGCATCCATGTTAGATCCCTTAGTAAGGGCTTTATGTTTGAGTTCTTTGTGTATTGGCTGGGGATTGCGCTCCGAGTCTCCTTTGATCATGTCCCATAGCTGATGGAGTGGGTCATCGCCTCTTCAGTGTGCGTCAGCTACCGCCGCTTGTGCGTCGCCGGGCGCACTGCTGGGGTGACAAGAACGAGCAGTGCTTTCATACCAATCCTCTTCGTATTAGGCGTTCCATTCGCCAAGGACGCGCTTGGATAAGTACCGGGGGTTGTGGCAAAGCGGTGTCCGTAACGCGGCGCGTTTGAGAACGTGCGTTTTATTGGCTCTTGTACTAATGGAAGTGTTTTACACGAAGGACGTGGACTGAAAAAAAAAAAAAAAAAAAAATTGCGGATCGTTGGTTCCGAATTGCCGAGAACGGTGCTTACAGGGGTACCGAAATCCAGTAAAGAAAGTTGAAAACTTCGTGTCGGTCTTTAAAAAAATCGGAGAGGGTTCTCTCCCGCTGATCCATAGGAAGATGAGAGCGTGTCCCAGGAATTTCTCCTTCTTTCCTGCATCCATGTTAGATCCCTTAGTAAGGGCTTTATGTTTGAGTTCTTTGTGTATTGGCTGGGGATTGCGCTCCGAGTCTCCTTTGATCATGTCCCATAGCTGATGGAGTGGGTCATCGCCTCTTCAGTGTGCGTCAGCTACCGCCGCTTGTGCGTAGCCAGGCGTATCCCAGAGCTGTCGCTTGTTTTCCGTAATTCGCATGGGTGTGCTAGAAGGCAGGAATAGCAACCCGTGATCTGCTGGAGGAGAATCTTCCGGTGAAGTTTATAGGAAGGTTTAATTCTGCAGAGGAGGATGGAAAAACACAGCACTTGTGCACAGATGTGGGAAGCAACTCGTTTCCTTGGGCGATGATTAAGGGCCACGTGGAGCCTCCCAATGCCGATCGTTTGGGGAGGGGGAGGCGTTGGCTCCCGTTCGGTTTCTCTGACTGGAGCAACGAATTGAAGATCGGAACGGGATTCAGTATAGACGTACGCCGTCAGGAAATATCTCGGTATTTCTTTTAGAAACATAAAGCGGTCTTAATTTCGGAAACAGAGCTCGTGGCTGCTTTCAGTTCGTAGCATAGTCTGGGCAGGGCTCGTTAACGGAAGGCGCCAGAATATCCGGTCAGTGTCTTGAATAAAAGATAATTTCGCGCAGGGCTGTCGGTCGCTGCGAGCCCAGGCTCTCCTTCCCGCCTCGCGTTGTTTTGGAGGACGATGCTGAGCAGCAGCGACGTTACCGGGCACAGCGCAACGCCGGCAGCTGAGGCTGCGCCGTGGAGCGCATCCGCGGGCGGCTCTGGGAGCGG
>NW_009259101.1:12835-13186 GCF_000687185.1 Egretta garzetta
CACGACAGGGACCGGTCCCCCGTACCCACTGTCGCTGGTGCCCCCCCGGCACCTCCCGCCGAGCCCGGTGGTCTCTAACTCCAAACAGAGCAGTCTCCGGCCTCGCGTTCAAGAGGCGAGTTCTTGCCGACGTTGTAGCACGCAGCACGTTGTGCCTCCGTTGTTTCTGTGGCTTGGTGTGGGTCATGAGGACATCCGTGGGGTTCGGCGAAACCTAGAAATCCCCTGCTTACGAGATTGTTCACCCTGGCTCCTTTTAATCGCCTCCGCTCCCCCTGTCCCCACGTCCGAGCTCCCGTGGCTTGGTGAAGGGGCATCCTGGCATCGCTGTCCCCTCGCCAGCAGGCACCC